>NC_047124.1:17156871-17525204 GCF_902500255.1 Thalassophryne amazonica
TCTCTAACCATCCTGCCGTGAGATCGCGCCACATGTTGCGTCTCTTAGTGCGATACTTTCCCTCCTTCCCTCCAGCGGCGCGGCGCTCGATATCGTTTGCCTTCCCGCCGTCATAAGGTAAATAAGCAATGAATTAGTGGCCCGGGCTGTTCCTAGGAACGGTGCCAGATGTACAGTCCGGAGGAAATCCAATAGAGTCAAGAGTGTAATCGGGTTACTGGAGACCAGCGGAGAGAGAATTTGAGGAAGGCAGGGAGAGCAAATTAGAGGGAGATGAGGTATGGATGGAGGGACGGCTGTAATTTGGATAAAGAAATGAAGTGATTGTGAGAGTCAGATGCCAACAGCTGCTTAGCGTCAGCCCCTTGTCTCTGATTGTCCCCCGTCTGTCCATCCATCCACACCCCTGTCCCACCATCACTGTCATCTTCTCCTTCTGTGTGACTGAGCATTAGCAGCCTATGACGCAGGGTCATAGTTGCAGTGGCTTCAAGGCTGACAAGTGCCTCTGAAAGCACTCAGTCGATGCTGAGAAACACATTAAATTCTATTATTGCCGCACAGTCGCTGCATCCCTATTCAGCTGAAGTACGGGGAGGCAAATTTACCTCTGGAGAGACAGAGTTCATCTAATAGATGTGGCTTTATATCCTTTCCTTCTTTTCAAGGGAACAAAACCAGAGTAACAAATGCAAACAGCGGGGCCCCTGTGCCGCAAGCTATTTTCTGCAGTCCGCCTATTGTCCCGAGGTTTTCATAAATACATATTATTGTCATTGTTGCATGCTGCTCTCTCTCCTTGTCACCTTCCCACTCTGTGTCTGAAAGCCCATTGTCAAGACATGGTCATTTCGCCACACAATGCCAGCCCAAAGCGGACTCTATTTGCAGTAATGGTCCATCTTTAGGTAATGCGAGTGGTGTTAAGGGCCCTGATGGTAAACTTAGTTGAAGACCTGAGCTTGTTTGAAGGTCCACCAAGGATCTTGGTGCTTGCACGCTGCTCAGACAGGACAAGTGTGCAACAATTGTCGTGTCTGAGAGGTAAAAAGTCAAACAAATGGTGCGCCTGTGAAGGCTGTGGTGATGTCTTCATGCACTGTTCGGTATTCGGACTGTCCAGGGATACTTTTATCCACAGGAGCTCCCACACTATCTGTTTCCGCCATCATATCTATCGTATCTTCAGTCACCGACCTATTATATCATCCTTTGAATATTGCTCACGCTTCCTCCTGTTTCTCTTTTCTCTGTCTTGCTATCTCCATTTTTCCAGGATGTCTTCCAAGCGACCAGCCTCTCCATATGGGGGGACAGATGGAGAGATAACCATAGCAACCAACAGACAGCGAGTGGAGGATGAGGAGTATGAAGGACTGGGCGGTGTCATTCACCTCCCCTTGGCCTCCTACTGTGGCAAGGTGTCCCCTCGCTCACCCCCTATCCGCAACTTGGACAGCCCCCTCAGCATGGTAAGGAAGGGCATGGCTTCTGTGATCAAACATCTTGGTTCTTTAGGATGTCAGCACCCAACGCTGGTGTCAGTGGGCATGCGGGTGGAGCTAGGGTCAGACTCAAATGAATTCTGACGCTTTGATATATTTGGAATTCATATTTTCCCCAATCATCAACATTATACTATTACTTTACAAGTTTTATCCTTGTTGAAAACTTTCTACCCCTTGAATGACATTTAATTGGACTTTAGACAAACATCGGTGGCTTTCATGGAATTGAAAGAAACTCAAACCTTTTTCAAGTTACGTATAACTTTAACCACACATGCTCCTAACTTCCATCATGCATGTGATGATAAGAATGCGTGATATGTCCAGTCCGCAGAGGTTCTGGTGCAGATCTGGATGAAGGTTGATGAAACACAGGTTTTACACCAGGTGGCCTTGCTGGTGCAACTCTACATGTACCTGGAGAAAGGGGCATGGATGTCTTTGACCTGGGGACCTTCTCTTTGAGATGCATATGTACTGGGTAATTCTATGGTAACAGGATTATGACAGCAAAATCTGGCCATATTTTAACTTACGAATAAAAATTTGCTGTTATTGTAATTCACTTATTGTAGAGTTTCCTGAAAAACTGCTTGAACCATGAGGTCTTGTTAATTTGGTGCCTTGCCGGATGATATCAGTTATTGCTTTTGAGTTATGGTGCTAACAGCCTGGAAGGGTTGGACTTTTTATCTAGCTATTTATTTACTCAGTACATTTTGCAGGGTACATGCCTTGGCTTTTGATATAGCTTGGGGATATGGTATAAAATGTAATTTAAAAAATAAGGTCTCATGGACTCATCATTGGGTATTTGTGCCTTATGTCGCTGTCTTTGGATTGGCCATTTGCCATTGGCTTTCCATTCCATAAGGCTTTATGTATCTGCATTTGCTTTAGCAGTTGAAAGTTGCCATAAGATTATGGTCATAGCAATCTTAGCAATCTTGATCCCCAGTATTGTGAAGGGATGGTCATAGGTAGCATCAATACATTGTTGCATTGACTGTTGACGGGCTTTCTTAAAGAAAATGCTGTCCGTGAGTGGATGTGGAGATGTCCAGAGTTATACTGGATGTGGACATGTCCTGTCTCTCGCAATCAGTCTGTGAGCAGGACTTTTATGGACTTAATTTAACACAATCGTGAGAGAATTCAAGGAGGTCAGCGCGATGAGCTGCAGCCAGCATTTTTTTTTCTTTTAATTGTTCACATGTGTTCTTTGAGCGATGGAGTTTTACTGCATTGTGTACATGGTATAAAAAGTTCTACAACAATCCTGCGTGCATTATAGCTCAGTAACAATGGAGCACAGCAGGAATCATAAATTGGCATCGGGTAACGTTATATTGTGTGGGTGTGGCATCCTGTCACATTACTTACCGTTACGTTGCCTCAACTTGTGAGAAAACTACTTCCTTTCTGCGTCCTGTGCTCGACGCAGAAAAAAATTAAACATGTTTCATTTTTCGCGTCCGTTCGCTTTGCCCTTTGCATCCCTCAAGGTGTTGTGGCGTTGAGCTGCATCAACTCCGCACTAGGTTGCATCAATGTGACGTCGTCATGATGCCGCATGATGCAACTCGAAGCAGGCTTGACGTGAAAGGGGCTCAACCATTGATGACACCGACTGTTAGCAGTGAGTTGCATAGCTGGATATGCTAACCACAGTTATTGTTACCCTTTATATGGTTCTTCAATCGGCAAACACACCTTATTAACATACCAGTGCCCAGCATAAGATGCGGTTCACCTTCTTCTATATGGAATTCATGGTAATTTGTACAGAAGTAAAGTTCATCACAAAATTTCAACATTGAGTTCTACATATACAGTGCATCCGGAAAGTATTCACAGTGCTTCACTTTTTCCACATTTTCTGTTACATCCTTATTCCAAAATTGATTAAATAAAATTTTTCCCTCAAAATTCAACACACAACACCCAATAATGACAATGTGAAAAATATATTTTTTGAGATGTTTGCAAATTTATCACATGTGAATAAGTATTCACAGCCTTTGCCATGAAGCTCAAAATTGAGCTCAGGCGCATCCTTTTTCCACTGATCATCCTTTAGATGTTTCTACGGCTTAATTGGAGTCTACCTGGGGTAAATTCAGTTGATTGGACATGATTTGGAAAGACACACACCTGTCTACATATAAGGTCCCACAGTTGACAGTGCATGTCAGAGCACAAACCAAGCATGAAGTCAAAGGAATTGTCTGTAGACCTCCGAGACAGGATTGTCTCGAGGTATAAATATGGGGAAGGGTACAGAAACATTTATGCTGCTTTGAAGGTCCCAATGAGCACAGTGGCCTCCATCATCCATAAATGGAAGAAGTTGGGATTCACTAGGACTCTTCCTAGAGGTGGACGCACATCTAAACTGAGCGATCGAGGGAGAAGGGCCTTAGTCAGGGAGGTGACCAAGAACCCCATGGTCCCATGATCCCCAGAATTCCTCTGTGGAGAGAGGAGAACCTTCCAGAAGGACAACCATCTCTGCGCCAATCCACCAATCAGGCCTGTATGGTAGAGTGGCCTGACGGAAGCCACTCCTTAGTAAAAGGCTCATGGCAGCCCACCTGGAGTTTGCCAAAAGACACCTGAAGGACTCTCAGACCATGAGAAACAAAATTCTGTGGTCTGATGAGACAAAGATTGAACTTTGTGGTATGAATGCCAGGCATCATGTTTGGCTGAAACCAGGCACCATCGAAAAATGAATGCAGCAATGTACAGAGACATCCTGGATGAAAACCTGCTCCAGAGCGCTCTTGACCTCAGACTGGGGTGACAGTTCATCTTTCAGCAGGGCAGTGACCCTAAACACACAGCCAAGATATCAATGGAGTGGCTTCAGGATGACTCTGTGAATGTCCTTGAGTGGGCCAGCCAGAGCCCAGACCTGAATCTGATTGAACATCTCTGGAGAAATCTGAAAATGTCTGTGCATCGACGCTCCCCATCCAACCTGATGGAGCGTGAGAGGTGCTGCAAAGAGGAATGGACAAAACTGCCCGAAGATAGGTGCACCAAGTATGTGGCATCATATTCAAGAAGACTTGAGGCTGTAATTGCTGGAAAAGGTGCATCAACAAAGTATTGCGCAAACTGTGTAAATATGTATATACAGGTTATTTCTTAGTTTTTTTTATTTTTAATAAGTTTGCTAAAATTTAAATAAAACTTTATTCATGTTGTCATTATGGGGTGTTGTAAGTGGAATTTTGAGGGGAAAAAATTGATTCACTCCATTTTGAAATAAGGATGTAATATAGCAAAATGTGGAAAAAGTGAAGTACTATGAATACTTTCAGGAAGCACTGTAAATCTACATGCCTTGTTTGACTTTGAAAAGTTGGTTATTCGTCTTTTGTGGCGAAAGGTCACCTTTTAAACCCAAACACAAAACTGAACAATGAAGACAGAGCATCTATGTCTGTTTGTTTGGTGATTCATGGTAGGCGCAGAAGGATTTCTAAAGAAGTACAAATTGACTTTCTGTGTGAGTGAAAAGCATTTTGGCAGCGTTGGAGGTTTTTAAAATCTGTACAAACAAAGGTTCAAGGCTACCATTTGGGTGCACACGTGTTTTTGCTTTTATGCGCGTGCCACCAGCCTTGAGCTCGTTTACTTTGCAAAATGTGAGGCACTGCAGTGACTCAGTGTTCATGATGAAGTGCGATATTGTGTTGTGGTGCTGAATGTATGGCTCTGTATGATTCATAGTATATATTGGTGTCCATACCACAAAATGCTCAGTGTGAGCCCGATGCCGTGTAGAGACAGAGTTTGTGTGTGTGAACAAATGTGTGTGTGCTTTCATAGAATTATATATACATTCTGTATGTACAGTGTGATTTTCAGCTCAGATTCAGAACAGACTATGGACAACGTTACCTCAGTTATATAGAGTATTGAATATTTTTTACAGCTCTAGCCCAAAACAAAGATCTAAAGAGGGGTATTACCTCCTGGCATAACATCTTAAAGGTATAGTCCCTTTTGATGCTTCACTCAGCTGACAAAATTTACATTATGTTGAATCATAAAGTAGCTGAATTACCCTCCGCCAACAAAGTTGGAGGAGGTTATGTTTTCACCCCTGTTTGTTTGTTTGTGAACAGCCTGGAGTCTACAGTTTTTCATATATCGTTATGAAATTTTTACTGAAGATACATATGCTGATGAGCAAGAACTGATTAAATTTTCAAGGTCAAAGGTCAAAGACAGGAAAAACCTTGGATAATTCAACAAATTTTCAAAAATGCATAACTCTGTCAAAAAAGATTGTTTGAGGGTGTTATGTAGGATGGTATCCTTTATTGACTGACAAAGTTTGATCTGGATATCCACATTACAGATTTTATGGCTATTTAAATGTAACATTGAAAACCCCTTTTTATGTATATTTTACATTATATCTTAATCAAACATACCCCAATCACTCTCATATTTGAAAGTCGGGTGGAGACTGGCACTCATTATCGCCTGGCAAAGATTGATCCGGATCTGATCCAGATTACAGATTTTGTTGCCATTTAAATTTAACATTGAAAACCCCCTTTAATGTATATTTTACATTATATCTTAATCAAGCGCACCCCAATTATTCTCATATTTGAAAGTCAGGTGCAGACTGGCACTCATTATCGCCTGGCAAAGATTGATCTGGATCTGATCCAGATTACAGATTTTGTGGCCATTTAAATTTAGCATTGAAAACCCCTTTTAATGTATATTTTACATTATATCTTAATCAAACGTGCCCCAATTACTCTCATATTTGAAAGTCAGGTGCAGACTGGCACTCATTATCGCCTGACAAAGTTTGATCTGGATCTGATCCAGATTACAGATTTTGTGGCCATTTAAATTTAGCATTGAAAACCCCTTTTAATGTATATTTTATATTCTATCTTAATCAAACGTGTCCTAATCGCTCTCATTTGTGACACTGAGGTGCAAACTGGCACTCTCAAGGAACAGACTAAGTTTGATCCATAATGCGAATTTAGCAGATGCTTGATACATTGAAAAGCCCTTTTGATCTATATTTTGTATTATGTGTTAGCTTATGAAAAGCCACTTCTAACAGGACTTTCACCCAATCACTCTCATATTTGAAAGTCAGGTGCAGAGTGGCACTCATTATCGCCTGACAAAGTTTGATCTGGATCTGATCCAGATTACAGATTTTGTGGCCATTTAAATTTAACATTGAAAACAGCTTTTCATGTATATTTTACATTATAGCTTAATCAAGCGTACCCCAATCACACTCATATTTGAAATTCAGGTGCAGATGGCACTCACTATCATCTGACAAAGTTTGATCCAGATCTGATCCAGATTACAGATTTTGTGGCCATTTAAATTTAACATTGAAAACCCATTTTCATATATATTTTATATTATATCTTAAACGTGCCCCAATTACTCTCATATTTGAAAGTCAGGTGCAGACTGGCACTCACTATCACCTGACAAAGATTGATCTGGATCTGATCCAGATTACAGATTTTGTGGCCATTTAAATTTAGCATTGAAAACCCCTTTTAATGTATATTTTACATTATATCTTAATCAAACGTGCCCCAATTACTCTCATATTTGAAAGTCAGGTGCAGACTGGCACTCATTATCGCCTGACAAAGTTTGATCTGGATCTGATCCAGATTACAGATTTTGTGGCCATTTAAATTTAGCATTGAAAACCCCTTTTAATGTATATTTTATATTCTATCTTAATCAAACGTGTCCTAATCGCTCTCATTTGTGACACTGAGGTGCAAACTGGCACTCTCAAGGAACAGACTAAGTTTGATCCATAATGCGAATTTAGCAGATGTTTGATTCTTACATTGAAAAGCCCTTTTGATCTATATTTTGTATTATGTGTTAGCTTATGAAAAGCCACTTCTAACAGGACTTTCACCTTGAATGTTTTTTTCCAAAGTAAAAAATTGTGGAATTGGAAACTAGTGTTGGTGGAGGTTTGCGCTCTACAAGTGCAGTGCTTAGTTTAGTTTAGTTTATACCACTCTAGTATAGGCCACTGCTGGCTCATACCATTAAGAAAATATACCATTTTTAATATTGCAGCTGTGATTCGCTGCTGTCTGTTATTTTCTTATAAATTATAAAAAGGGGTGGCACACAAATGCTGCATTAAGCAAACAGTGACAATGGCAGTTCCTGCCACAAGTAGCTATTTCTGTGGTATATCACAAACTTACTGCTAATTTATTGCTGGTAGATTTTTTTTTATATTTTGGGTGGGATTCCACAGCATACAGTGACTTTGCTCTCACAGATTTTTCACATGATGTGAAGGAGGATGCTCAAGTTTGAAGTACATGCTGCAAGAAATACCTAAAATAAAACAATTATTAAATATTAGCCTTCCCACACTCATTTTGGGAAACCAAATAAAGCTATTATAACGGTAAGAAACATTGTATGACAGCTGACAGAGTAGATCTGTGTGAGTGTCTTAACCCGTCCAGCAGATATGCAGCAAAACCTTTGTGTATAAGTTGTCCAGGGTTCTTCCCAATGGAATCTGCTGAATGATTATTAGCCGTCCGTCACTGTTGTGGAGCTGTGTAGCAGTGCTGTTTGACCTGCTGGCAAGCTCATGTTTATCAAAATCCTAAATTGCTTCCAGAAAAAAGTACATTTTGAGTATATTGGCGATATAACATTATGAATCCTTTATTTGAATGCTAAGGACCAAAATTATGGTTCTGCTGAAGAAAATTCATTTTCACACATTTCAAATCACTCATTTTATGACATAATTGGATAATCTGTGTTGACCTGCTGTTTTTGACCTGTAATTCAGTGTTCGCTGAAGAAAGAACCGAAACCTTTCAAATCTATCAAATACTGCAGCTCAAGGCATTAACTGCTTTTGACCTATCACACTCCAAGACATTAACAGTTACACAAAAACATTTTTAATGGAAATGCATTGCGGTCGGACATGACGTTTTGTCCGATGTCAGCGAAATTCCGTTGTAAAAAATCTGTTATATATACAGTGTTTATTACATGGAAAACCATACAAAAGAATAGGGACTTTTGATTTGTTCGGTGAATGCGAATATGTGGTTTATACAATGACAGTTTAGGTGAGTTTTACTGCACTTACTTGGGCTTTTATTCCTGAGATGTCATCAGTAACCCAACTGATGAACACATTCTGCACCTGTCCAGCTGTGAAGAAGCTGTAGGCATCTAAACTTTTATGTTATGTTTCTTCAAGTCTTCTCCTGTGTAGGGTGATGGAGTGTTGATAAAGTAGTTGAAAATGTCTGGATCCTGCTCAAAATCAATGAAACTGGTGAAATTCTCAAAGGAAATATTGTCAGATCCACAGTGATTCTCTGTAATTTCTCTAAATGCCTCTTCTGGTGTTTAGGCTTGAGCGCTTTTGCTCTATCGGAGACGTTAGCTTGGCTGTCCACCGACAATCCAGCCTCAGCCATGCTATATACAGTATATATGCCACTGCATATATATGTGTGTGTGTATATATATATATATATATATATATATATATATATATATATATATATATATATATATATATATATATATACATATATAATATGAAATGTGCCAGAACAGATATATTGATTTGAAATAATGGTCGCATGTTGATAGTTATTTTTTTTCTTCCTGTTATTGCAAATTAAACTATTTTTTGGTTGCAATAACTTGGTGCCGAATTCTCTTTCTGTCTTCCTCTGTATGTCATACGTGCCTTTGGTGTTAAAGTAAGGAAGTGGCTATCCGTACGTAGCCGTATTAATAACACCAAATTGTATTCATATGTAGCGCAGCCTTGTTATTGTTATGCTTAGCATTAGAGGTTAGGATTAGGGGTTATGTTTAGGATTAGGCTTCGGCGTGGTGGTTAACGTAGTTTAGGAATCTACCTATCATTTACAAATACATGTACAACAAGTACGTAGCCTCTTAATCTCATGACCTATATTTACCAATGAGAGAGATGCTACGTATGAATAGAGTTTCCTAAAAGTAAATTCTTATGTCGTCTCCCAGCCAGAAAATGTAAATATTGTACTACGTGTTTTGTAAATGTTGGTCTTACACATCAACTTCATCATTGTTTGATGGACAGACTAACATGTAAAAAGAAAGAATGTTGGAAATGGTTAGCTAGCTCCATTTAGGCTAAACAATGGGCATTGCCTAGCTTGCTAAATGCAGCACTAACGATAGACTATAAAATTAAATATATAACCAATTGGAAAATGAAAACTACACCAAAAAACAAAGTAAATTTTAAAAAATTCTGGTTTGACGTCCTGCTATTTACTCATAATACTGTAAAAAAGCCTTCTTTAAAAAGCCTTTTTTTCTGAGTATTAGTATTATTAATGGATTTCTTTTTCTGCTAAAGCTAAATGTACTTATTCTCACCTGTGGTTATGTCACCTTACATTACCTTGTCCTGCGCCTTGATCCACACTTTTCCAGTGCAGCGTTCTGATAACAATTGTCAACCTTTGCCCCCATGCTGACAATAAACTGACACGTGCTGTAAAACAATGAAACGGTGCTCAGGAGCTGTGTAATGACGACCTAATTCTGTAATTATCCTACTGATTAGCCTCTGGGCCCTCCCTTGATGGACTCTGCCTGTGTGGCAGGCGCCAACTGTAAACCAAAGTCCTGGAACAATGCAGAAACACACACACACACATGCACGCACGCATTAGATTATGAGTAACTGTTGCTGGCCGTGATTAGATTATTTACTGTTTAGATAGATCTATCACTAATAATTGCACTATAAAAATACAAAATATACATTATAGCATAAACAGGTAGTTAAGAATAGCAGGCGTAGAACCAGGGCAGCCATGTTTGTATTTGCTCTCTCGCATAGCTCAAAGGCTAATTAATCAATCAATTTCAATCAATTTTTTTATATAGCGCCAAATTACAACAAACAGTTGCCCCAAGGCGCTTTATATTGTAAGGCAAGGCCATACAATAATTATGTAAAACCCCAACGGTCAAAACGACCCCCTGTGAGCAAGCACTTGGGTACAGTGGGAAGGAAAAACTCCCTTTTAACAGGAAGAAACCTCCAGCAGAACCAGGCTCAGGGAGGGGCAGTCTTCTGCTGGGACTGGTTGGGGCTGAGGGAGAGAACCAGGAAAAAGACATGCTGTGGAGGGGAGCAGAGATCGATCACTAATGATTAAATGCAGAGTGGTGCATACAGAGCAAAAAGAGAAAGAAACAGTGCATCATGGGAACCCCCCAGCAGTCTACGTCTATAGCAGCATAACTAAGGGATGGTTCAGGGTCACCTGATCCAGCCCTAACTATAAGCTTTAGCAAAAAGGAAAGTTTTAATTAATGCTTTGAATAATCAACATTTCTTTAAAATAAGGCAGGGTGTCACCACATTTTAGGTCCATACCTATGGGCAGAGGGTCCTTACCAAATATTAGTTAGCTAGTGTCCATTGTCATTGTATAATTCCCACTCTGACATACAGTATGGTAGAAGTGAGGAATCATAATCATGCAATTGCAAAATGCTGTGGGGTTGAGACCATCTCATTGTAGAAGGGTTTGTTCCAGCCTCCGCTGTGTTTCACATTTGAAGCCTGAAGAGTTTTGTGGGACACAACCCTTCGAAGTATGCAGACCATGATTTGGGACACAGCCAGCATAAGGCCAATGTTAGCAAGCTAATGTAGCTAGCTAATGTTAGTTAGTTAAGCATAAGCATTCCTCTGTAGGCATTTGATGCAATCTACGTAGTTGAGAACCTGTGATGGTAAGAAAGTAAAGTGTACCTGGAGTTAGTACTACCTAGAGATAATAAATGGTATGGTCCATAACAGGCATGAATCTATGAAATATATTGTAATATTCTAATCTAGTTACGTTTTTTTCCGCAAATCTGATTGTTAATCATGTAAGATTTCAGACCATAAAATATCGCTTAAAAAGTCCCTTTGGCTGCTCCCTTGTTTGCACTCGGGGTTGCCACAGCAAATCCAAGGTGGATCTGCATGTTCAATTCGCACAGGTTTTACGCCGGATGCCCTTCCTGACGCAACTCCACATTACATGGAGAAATGTGGCAAGGGTGGGATTTGAACCCGGAGCCTTCTGAACTGAAACCAAGCGCATTAACCACTTGGCCACCACCCCTATAAAATATCGCGTAAACAGTGGCAAAATATTAAAACCGTTTCACATTTAATGTGTTACTCCGCGCCCTGTCCGCGCACGTTGCTAAGCAGATGTCAATAATGGCGCTGCCAGCTGAGAGCGAGAGGTTTCCAACCGCCATTAAACACGAAGAAGAAGAAGAAAAACTGGCAGAGCAGCGACACCGAAATGGTTTAATTTAAGATAGCATATGAAAGTAGTGATGTGGACTGTGCTCACAGAATTTCCAGTTTGCCATGAAGACGCTGTTGCTACGGTAAGCTTTGACGGGCCGACCAAACCCTTTGTTTGCGTAACATTTTTACCGAACTATATTATTATGCGGATGAAAATGTAGCCTTCAGTGGTGGACACAGATCCATGCAAACGTTGGAATTGGATTAGAATGGGAATAACCCCCTTGTGTCTGATGATTTGCAGACGTTAATGCTGGATTACGGTTGTAAATAGCCATTTTATCGACTCCATTAACACATCGCCGGTAAAACTCAATTTGCAACCGTAAAATCCAGCATTAACGTCCACAAATCATCAGACACAACAGCGTTATTCCCTAATTTACACTTATAGTTGTAGTTTGACACCTCGTCCCCCCAGTACCTTTCCAAAATCATGTGTGGTTGCAGCTTTTCAAATTTGTTCTCAAGTATCTTCACCACTGTGCTGTGCTATCTCCACTGTTATGCCTTTTACTCAATTAAAAATGTTACAAGAAGTTTAATGTCAGTCCAGCCTCAGAACAACTGAGATGCAGAATTTTTTTTTTACTTTTATGTATCATGAGGAGGTTTTTCAGCCGTCTAGCATCTCTCTCGTGGTTTACATAGGCCTATAATTAAACTAGAATGGGGACTCACGCAATGAACACTTCACGCAAGTTATTACTTTGTGATTCATTGATACCGTGTGGCCTTGACATGTGATCAGTTCTATCCAAAATTTTATCATTTTATCCTTGACTAACACACTGAGCAGGTAACTCAGTGGGATAAGGATCTGGGCTAACAATACTGTATGTAGACCTGGGTTTGATTTCTGGTTACGTGGCGTGTCTGAGTCCTTATACAAGACACTACATCTGCATTGTCTCAGCCACTCCAGTTGTAATTAGGTACCGGTCTTGGCTGAGAAATTAATCTGTGTCGGACTGGTAACCCATCCACAGGGAGACATAGCTGCTTAGCCGCGTAGCTGCTTATGGAATCCGAGGATAAGACTGGAACCAAATGGCCTCTGGACCTATATAGTACATTCTTCTTCGAACACACAACCCTTCCACTATGTTTCATTCATATCGGTTCCAAAATATTCCAGTTTTAAAAATGTTATACCCCTCAGGTCTAATCACATGACCAACAGAATGGTGATCTATAGCTTCTTATTAGTGAGTAACAATAACAGTAATAATCACCAATTCGTCAAAATAGTCATTTAAAATATCACCTATCGTCACTGGGATATAACTTTGAAATTGGACTGTGATTTATTTTCTTACATCTCACTGTGTTGTCCTTAGCTTTTTTCAGTTAGTGTTATACCAATGAAATGTGGGGGTTGGGGTTGTGTTTGCAGTCTTTAAGTACTGACTGTGCTAATTGCTGCCTGACTGACGATGTTATGAAGGTGATCTTTGCTGGGGTTTATGAAAAGAACTGTTGGTTGACTATGATGACCATGACTTCACGGGTCCATGAACATTACCACTTTTTTGTTATTGATAGCATGGCCATAGCATGTACCGTATTTTCCGGACTATAAGTCGCACCGGAGTATAAGTCGCACCAGCCACTTTATCCATTATAAAGAAAAATAAACCATAAATAAGTCGCACCGGAGTATAAGTCGCACCAGCCACTTTATCCATTATAAAGAAAAATAAACCATAAATAAGGTCCACTGGACTATAAGTCCCATGGACATACAGGTATGTTAACATGAAAAGTTCAGATGATAATATTGTGACGGCTACCGTTTTCGGATGCATATTTCACCAGTCGCAACTTGTAATCTGCAGAGTATGATTTTCTTTTTGGTGGCATTTTTTCGGGCCTTCTCCGTTGTCTTGTTATGTTATCAGTAACGTTAAAATTTTTATTTTTCTATGGTAGTCAGAAGTCGCAGGAACAGTCACACAAGCCTCGAGTGCCCTCTCGTGAGCTGCATTTTACCTACGGATATGTTTGTATTTTGCAGACCACATTGCGAGCCGAACCATGCAGCGCCTACCTGCGCAGCTCATGACCACCCAGCGGTGTCGATCCAGCTCCTTCCAAGTGCAGACGCTAATCCTCCTCCATCGCTCAGTGCTCCCATGCAGCTCTCAGCGTCAACTCTGCTCACACTGATATCCAAGGGTTGAAGCTGTCTTGTTAGCCGTCCCGGAATAAACACCATGTTCGTCTGCTTCAAACGCTTTTCACAATCATCGACGCCAGCTCCTTCCAAGTGCACACGCTAATCCTCCGCCGTCGCTCACCCAATGCTCCCACGCAGCTCTCAGCGTCAACTTAAACACTCTGCTCACATTGATATCCAAGGGTTGAAGCTGTTCTGTTCGCCATGCCGGAATAACAGCAAGCACCGTGTTCGTCAGCTTCACACGCTGTGGGTGAGGTGAGGAATACACATCCAAAGTTCTCTTCTCTGATTGGTTATCGCGACCAGCGTGAACTATAGGATGGCCGTCATACTACAGTGCCCATGATGCATTGCATTTCCTTTTCCGGTGGCCATTTTAAAACATAGATCGACTCTGTCACGTAAAATTGTTTTGTTACAGTAAATTAATTGAGATCCTACCGGTATATTTTTCATTTATAAGTAGCACCGGAGTATAGGTCGCACCCCCGGCCAAAACATGTAAAAAAGTGCGACTTATAGTCCGGAAAATACGGTACTATGGTAGGATGGCCATTGCAGATAACATTGTGATCTGTAGTGAGAGTAGAGAGCAGGTTGAGTCTGACCTGGAAATGTGGAGATACGCTCTGGAGATCAGGGGAATGAAAGTCAGTAGGAGCAAGACTGAGTACATGTGTGTGTGAATGAGAGGGAGCCCAGTGGAATAGTGCAGTTATAAGGAGCAGAAGTGGTAAAAGTAGCTGAGTTTAAATACTTGGGGTCAACTGTCCAAAGTAATGGAGAGTGTGGTAGAGAGGTGAAGAAGAGAGTGCAGGCAGGATGGAGTGGGTGGAGAAAGGTGGCAGGAGTGATTTGTGACTGAGGAATATCTGCAAGAGTGAAAGGGAAAGTCTGCAGGACAGTAGCAAGACCAGCTATGTTGTACGGTTTAGAGACGGTGGCATGAACTAAAGACAGGAGGCAGAGCTGGAAGTGGCAGAGCTGAAGATGTGATTCTCTTTGGGAGTGATGAGAATGGTCAGGATTAGGAATGAACATATCAGAGGGACAGCTCAGGTGGGACGGTTTGGAGACAAAGTCAGAGAGGTGACTTTGACATGGTTTAGACATGTGCAGAGGAGGGGCCCAGGGTATATAGGGAGAAGGATGCTGAGGATGGAGCCACCAGGCAGGAGGAGAAGAAGGAGGCCAAAGAGGAAGTTTATGGATGCGCTGAGAGAGGACATGCAGGTGGTTGGTGTGACAGAGGAAGTTACAGAGGACAGGGTGAGATGGAAACGATTGATCTGCTGTGGCGACCCCTAACGGGAACAGCTGAAAGAAGAAGTGTGGCCATACCAGATGGCCACCTCTCTAAGTCTGGTCTGCTTGTGGTTTCTCCCTGCAATAAAAAAAAGCCCTGGGGAGTTTTTCCTTACCCCTGTTGCCTATGTGCTTGCTCAGGGGAGTGGGTAAGATTAGACCTCACCCCCTTGTGAAGCACCTGATATTGTGATTTGGCACTATATAAATGAATTGAATTGAAGGGACTCTGTACAAAATGAAAAATAATAAAAATCCCGAGTGGACCCAGGATTCCAGTTGATGGGTAAATGAAGTGGCAGATCATCAACTGGATGGTTGGGTTGGGGGTTTAGCTGAGCGCCTTTCTGGCATGTAAGATGTGCGTTAAGTTTTAACCTTTTTTTCGGCAGATGAGTTTTACAGCCTCTAACCCTTTACAGCTCACTGGCAGCAAAGAATGGATCAAGAAGAACTGAAAGAGAGAAGGAGATTTACAATGTGCTTATGGTGGGGTGGGCGGGGGATTCATGGTAAAATTAAGTAAATACCTCATTGACGAACGGTCAACTTGAAAGTGAGGCGGCAGGGGGAGAGCGAGCGGAGCGAGGGAAGAGACTGGATCAGCTTTATCTTGTCATAGCAAATTAACATGGCAACGGCGAGGCGCTCGGCTACAAGCTGACCTCTTCATCCCGCCTGCTTTGCCTGCCTGCTCGGCTTTGGCTTCGCCACTTTACCTGTTATACACATAAACCAACACGTGAACACAGAAAACATCACTCACACCTCCTCCAAAACATCTGATACAAAGCACATTTTTAATTAACAATGCTGGTCATAAAAAAAACAAGGATGTATTTAAACAGTTCTTTTAGTCAGACAGGAAAGATTGAAGCATCACAAGATGGGTCCCATCTTGTGACGCTTCTGAGGAAGGCTACAGGAAGTAGCCGAAACATGTAAAGCAGGTAAAACAATCTTTCCTGTCTGACTAAAAGAACTGTTTAAATAGTTAACTTAAGAAGACAGTATGAAATTTTACAAAACAAGGATGTTTTTTTTTTTGTTTTTTTTGCCTGCCCACCTATGGTGCTGCACATTCTTGTATTTGGTTGCGTCTATGTCTGTGTGCAAAATAACTCTGAAACGGGTGAGCAGATGCTCACCAAATTTGGCAGGAATGATCTTTGGTTGAGTGTCTCCAGATGCTTGACATTTGAATCAGATTGGTCAACAGTCAAAGGTAATGTCAGTCCACTTATGTCCAGTCATCTTATATAAGAGTCCATTTTAAATGCATTTAAGAACCAAACAAGTAGACTAAAAAGTTCAACCAGCAAACATTTTTTATTGTATGCCGTATAAGCCTGGGGACTTCAAAAGGGTTCTGACTTCACTTGGAAACAAGGAGTATCTGGAGACCTGAGATGTGGTCTTGTATCGCAAAGAGATAGCAAAGCTTGAACAAGGTCCAAGTACATTGTAGTTAAGTGCAGTGCACCAGGTTGATAGAAAATGTAACTTTGTTTTGTTTAATGTACCATAGACCTGTCTGCAACCAAGACGGACATGTCTGGGCATGTTCCAGAGAATAATCCTATCAGCACATGTACGATGGAAATTAGGAGCCGGTGTGGTTAACATGACACGTAGCTTGAAATCAGCTTGTTTGACACTTTCTTTCATTTCAAAGCCTATGTCTGGTTTACAGTCACATTGTTGAAATTTTGGCCCTGAAATTTTGGCCCTGAAAGAGCACAACAGGAAAGGATGGAAGGAAGGAATTGTTTTTTTTTTTTCAGGTTGAGAAGTTAAGATGTAGTTATAGGTTTGCATTATCCTGGAGAGAATCGGCGTGGGTCGACG
This sequence comes from Thalassophryne amazonica, assembly GCF_902500255.1. Classification (NCBI taxonomy): domain Eukaryota; kingdom Metazoa; phylum Chordata; class Actinopteri; order Batrachoidiformes; family Batrachoididae; genus Thalassophryne; species Thalassophryne amazonica. The sequence continues at coordinate 17,174,132 of NC_047124.1, forward strand.
TTACGGCTTCCGACGTGATACAGGGATTAAAAGAAAAAAGTGTTTGTTGATGGTCACACTTAATTTCTCATGCCAGTGATGCAGTAATGAATCAACGCACGCTTTGCCTGTCAGCTTCTAGGGGTCGTGGTAAAATATACGTGTGCATTATACCCGACGTGGTATTTAAAGTGCAGCAGCTGCACGTTATTAGATAAGCACGGGGCAAGGTGTTATTCTCAGAGCGCAACTTAAATCAGCCACTTTGCACAATTCAGACACATATCTACGTAGTTGGCTTTTTTTTGGGGGGGGGGGGGGGTGTAGTGGTAAATATTGTTGTAGCACAAGCGTTGGCATAAATAGTGGTGAAATTTAAAGCTCATGTTGGTGGTGTTGTTCAGATAAAAGTAAGGCGCGCATTTGTGTGCTAGCGCGCCTGTCCAGGCCTGGGGGACCTTCCGAGTCAAAACTGACAGTGTCTGTGTTTAGCCATGGCATGTAAAAGGATTTGCAGCATATGTGTGTGTGCGTGCGTGCAATTTGGCACTATGTCGGAGGTGTTTTTTTTTTTTTTAAGTGTATGTCGCCGCGATTGGCAGCTTTGGCGTATATTCTTCAAGCATGACACCGTTGCAGCTGTTTCTGCCACATTGTCCACGCCTCGATCCGCAACGATGCCAGCAATACAGTTTTTCACACATGCACCTTGCAAAAGCCCTGAAACAAGTCAAGCTAAGGCACAGAGAGAAAGAGAGGTTCCTCTATTGGGTAACAGAGATGAAGGAAGGGAGGAAGATAAAAAAAAAAAGAGCACCAACGGCGGCATCTGGGCCGGCAGTTGGGAAAAAAAGCTTCTTTTTTTTTTTTCTTTCTGGTTTTCTGGCAAGAGTTACGTGTTTTTTTTAAACCAACCTCCCCTCACAGATGAGCTTAAGAAGACAAAAGTTGTTTAATTCGGTTCCATTGCAGAGGCAGTGAAAGGATAAAGAGAGTGTGCGAGAGAGAGAGGCGCAATTTTTACTTTGTTCCAGTCATTTGGAAGAGAATTGACATCTGCAAACTAAAGGCAGAACCGCCCACACTGCCAGCCTGCAAACATCCAGCGCGTATAAATACATACAGATACATACATGCAAGCGCTCGCGCACTTAGACACACGGGCGCGCTCACCTACAGGCTATGTGCACTCACGCACGGACACGGTGAAAGCACACGCGCACGCGAGACGAGGGCAACCGACGTTTACGGATTTCCGTTTGTATTTATGAATAAATGCATGTTGATGAGAAAAGTTTTGCAGCACGCACGCGCGCTCTCTCCCCCCCGTTGGTCTTTTTTTTTTTTCTTGCACTGTGCGCTTGCAAAATCATCAGCAGGCCACTTGAATTGTATGCTGTAAGCTATGAGTAAAAATAAATAAATAAAAACAAAGAAAGAAAGAGTGAGTTGCCTTTAGGACGAGTCTGTCTGACTGACTTCACGCGTAAATAATGTCACGGCCCGAATGTAGCGGCTCTTTGAAGCAACTGCGACTCCCCGGCTTAATTCCCTTTGATTGGGAAATGACCTTTGTTGTTGAACGCGGCGAGGTGGCAGATTTTTCGACAGAGCAAAACGATCCGACTCCCTCATCACAACCCGCCGTCTCCCGTATCCTTGTTCTGCTTGTTTTGTTTTGCGCGACATCTTTCTCGAAAGAAAGCGCGCGGCTGTTTTAAGTAGGCGCAGGATTAGATAAATGGGATGTGACAGGTGTGACCGCTGCCTTCGAGATGCCTGACTCCCTCTCTCTCTCTCCGTCAACTCTCTCACTCTCGTTTCATCTAATAACATCACCTCTTTCTCGCTCTTTTTGCTTTCTTTCTCTTTTCTTTCGCCTACTTCCACCCGCTTGCACTCGTTTGCGCTGCCGCTGATGCAACTTGTAATCAAAAAGCCTCTTGTTTGAAGGCTGAATTTCTCTAATCTGAAGAATAAGAGAGAGAGAGAGAGACAGTGGGAGGACGCAACAAATAAAGATGGTCAGCTGAAGACTTTAAATTAATGGACTTAATTCCATCTAATGGAGACGCACAAGGAACTTTGCAGTGATGCCTCACATTCACGCACACACTCAGACACTCATAGTGGCTATCCCTCAGTGGCAAGGAAGATCATCTTTTGATCGATTCCACGGCCATTCTAGGAAGATTGTCTCTTGATGGATTCCATGGTTGATGTAGGAATATTATCTCTTGATTGATTCCATGGTTGATGTAGGAATATCGTCTCTTGATTGATTCCAGAGTCGATCTAGGAAGATCGTCTCTTGATTAATTCCACGGTTGATCTAGGAAGATTGGCTTTTGATCAAATCCATGGTTGATCTAGGAAGATTGTCTCTTGATTGATTCCATGGTTGATGTAGGAATATCGTCTCTTGATTGATTCCATGGTTGATGTAGGAATATCGTCTCTTGATTGATTCCAGGGTCGATCTAGGAAGGTCGTCTCTTGATTAATTCCACGGTTGATCTAGGAAGATTGGCTTTTGATCAAATCCATGGTTGATCTAGGAATATTGTCTCTTGATTGATTCCAGGGTTGGTCTAGGAAGATTGTCTCTTGATTGATTCCATGGTTGATCTAGGAAGATTGTCTCTTGATTGATTCCAGGGTTGGTCTAGGAAGATTGTCTCTTGATTGATTCCAGGGTTGGTCTAGGAAGATTGTCTCTTGATTGATTCCAGGGTCGATCTAGAAAGATTGTGTCTTTATCAACATCCAGGGTCAATCTAGAAATGCCCGTGAGTGGGTTTGTTTAACGTGAGAATGTCATTACACACATAATCTTTGAAACACATAATCTTTGACAGATCCTCAGCCTGGTCTGATGGCTGGGAAATCCCAGACGATTGGGGTCTGAATACCTTCTGCAGCTTTCCTCCGCCTTCACAGCCGTTGGGTTACAAACCATCACCTGCTCCTCCTAATCCACTGCTGAGGACTTCTTGTTTCACCAGAGCACTCTCGTGTTCAGGGTTCCTGTTGGACCTTCGTGATGACCCTAGCGGCCACAGGTCATACAAAGTTCTCACCGTATTTCACCCCAACAGGCAATCACCTACTTGATTCATTGCCAAGGTGTCATGACACGGACGAGGGGTTGGATTCTTGACACCCATTCACACACTAATATCAGGCACTCCACTCACTACACACCTGGGCCAACTAGAGGATTACCCACGGGGTCTTCATGATTTTTCAGGCTAACGGAGGATTCAACCCATGATTCTGCCTGTCTAGTGGCATAACATCCCCACGTGTATGCAGCGATATTGTGAATGGCCCTATGGTTCAGTGCAAGCAACAGAAACGCTGAGAGAGCAAGTTAATTACTGAGCATGCTGACTTACGACTTTGAAACACAGCAAACTGATTTGAGACTTTGACAGGAGCTCGTCTTACTGCTCAGATAGGACTGAACTGTGATCTCAGCATTACGGTCCACCTCTAACAGCAGCCGGATAGTTAATGATTAGAGAAGAGTCTCTGCATTAATACGGCGTAATATCATGAATGCATCTGGAATCCATCAGAATCTCTCTCTCTCATACACGCGCACACACGCACAGCAGTGAGGCACTGTGTCGGTGTGGAGGTGTCCCTGGCGACACACTGCGGTGAGATTAGCCAAAGATTAACCCTGTGGACCGTTGACCTTCCTGTCTACAACGAGCCGAGGCGACAGGCGCGGTGACTCCTTTGCTTCTGTGATTAAGTACAAATCACACCTGCAAGCACAGTTGTGAGTGTTAAATAGGCTTCTCTTTATGTGCTGATTCTGTACGTTACTTCACTGCGTGCGCTACATGGCGTTAGCTCGTGCAACGGCGTTCTCAGTGTCACTGCTAATTGGGGCTGAGGTGGTGTTAAGTCTCTCAGGTATACTCGCCAAACAGACACAGGTTTTATTAGGTCGACGATTAAGATGGTTGAATTTACTTCTCACTCTCTGCTGCCATCACGTTTTCTATGTATGTGGAGCATTTGGCTTTAAAAATTATTTTTATACCAAATAAATAAATAAATAAAATTCTGTTATATAAAAATTTCTAAAATTGTATATTTTCATCACGTTGAAAATAAGTCATTACAACTTAATCTGAACCCAATAAAATATAAAGCACAAAATAAACGGTATAAATGTGTCAACCATTTAATAGAATACAACTAAAATAATACATTTTACAGCTAGTTTGTTTATTTTTATTTTGATAATTCTGCGGATGGACACCAGAACATTTGGAGTTGAGCTGAAGAATTCATTAAGAAGAGATAAAATAGTGTACTGTATGATAGACTTGTCTGGAGAAGGCAGTTCTCAAAAACAGGGTGAATGAATGAGAAAGACAGCAGTGAGGGAAGCCACCAAGACACCCATGACAACTCGAAAGGCATTACAACTTTCACTGGTTGGAAAGACTCTGCCTCCTGTAACTTGTCTGTTTCTGTACCAGTCATGGCTTCACGGTAGAGTGGCACAGAGATGGATTTAAATGTGTGAAATTTTTGGCTCGAGTTGGACGTCTTAGGTTTCATTTGTTTTCTTTTAACAAACTTGATTGTCTGTGCCTCTTAAACCATGACACTGACTGGTGAAGCAACAGAAGCAAAAACTGTATGCAGTCTCTCCGATCACAGTTGCTGATGTTCGTAACTCCTTGAGAGTTACCACCGGAGACTTGACAGCTTCCCTCGCTAGGTTTTATCGTACATGATCACTCTGTTTTTGAGGATGGCCTGCTCCATTCCTTGACTTGCATACATAATTGGCTGCAAAAAATGACACTTAAGATGTATATGCAACTTAACATATATGTTAACTGACAAAACAAGATGGCCGTTTAGTTTGTAGTCTATTCGCTTTTCGTCGTCGTGTTTTTTTTTTTGTGTCTAAACGCAGCTGAAACATGGCAATGCAAAGCAACAACATAGAAAATGGACACTTTTTGGGAATATTTATTGAAAGTCCAGGCACACACGTGCAGGAGATTGAGCACACTTAATTAAAATAAAGCGCTATTGGAAAGATTGTAGGTTAAACCATGGCTTTGTTAGAAGGAAACAGTCGCAACTTTGACGCCAAGCAGGCCTAGGAGAGGGGGCTGATTCCATATCAATATGAAGGACTCATTCTGAGATCACGAAAACATGTTTGTTTTTTCCAATAATACACACTGTAGCTTAAGGTTCAGAATTTTTTTATTCTGATTATTTGATATAGCAATTTCTATTTTGTTACTTTCAGTGGTGGGCACAGTTTAGCTAATCAGCTAACAGCTAATTAGCGAAAATAGCTATGCTGAAAAGCTATTCTGCTAATTTTTCATTAGCAGATTTGCTTTTCAGATACATTTGAAAACCTGTAGCAGACCAATTAGCTTTCACTAAATAAAGTTCCACTAAGTCAGTTAACTTTAGCTTTTTTTAATAATGTTTCATGGTGAAAAATGTTTGCAAACCCTAAAATCATCCATGCTACAGTTAAAGCCTCTACGCTATTCCAGTAAGCGACATTGCGCGAAGGCAAGACGCTTCTCGAGCCAGAGTAAATGCATCAATTAGGCTGTTAAAATTATTTGTCCATGTCTATTTTTATTTTTTAATTTTTCTTATTTGTTTAATACTTTCTGTCCAGTCAGACAACTGCATGTTGAATGTAAAGTACTTTTTAATTTTGTTCATTTAATTATTTATGTACATCTTGATCATGGTCTAAGATAGGATTGCTAAACCTTTTTCCAAACCTCCATGTTTCCACTTCAGTATACTAAAATTTCAGCTTTTTGTTTGCTTTTCATCCTTAAAAACCTAAAAAAAACAAACAAACAAAAAAAAAAACATATAAACAACAACAAAAAACAAGCCAAAGTGAAGATTATAAAATTAAAAGTACCAGTTATTGGTTGGTAGCTTCAGCTAAATTATTATTAAAGTTAACGTTCAGCTAGAGGGTTAGCACTTATCCAATGTTGCTTTTAGCTAAGCTGTGTGCACTGCTGGCTATTTTGTAACAATGTCCTTTTTTATGTATTTAAAAAAAAAGAAAAAATTCACATCTATTTGGAAGGACTCTCATCGCTAAAGACAACGAAGGTCAAGCAGAAGAATTGTAGTCCTAACACCTCCACAAAAGGAGAGGTACCTTAACTATCGGAGGTATATGTGATATTGACTAAAACTGTTGTGGTAATAGTTGTTTTTGTTTGTTTGTTTTTTTCTGTTGCAAATTTTTCCACTTTGTCCTTTCATAAGTTTATGGAACTGATTTGACGCTGCTCCAAAGAATTGTTCCCTGTTTGATGGGGTGTCTATTTTTATCGTTGTTTCCTCGCTTTTTGATGGCGTTGCATCCTCAGCATTAATTGTCGTGTATCTTAGGACAAAAGTAGCGCAGAAACTTGGGCTGGCTACAGTAGCGTTGGCCGTCCCTCAAAGCCGAGACGTCGGGAGCTTTGTAATGAAAAGTGATTCTGAGAGCGCGCCGGAGTCGTCTGCTGTTGTTTCATGAGCTCGTTCTGTCAAGTACCTCCAAGTCAGTCAAATGCAGATTCCAGAGGATGAGAGAGAAAAGGAATATGCCCTAACTTGAGATAACTGGCCGAGGATGAAAGTTGGTTGCACTGGGCTGTGAGAAGTGGAGAAGCGGAGAATAAAGGCAGGGAAGGATGAAGATAATGAGTGGGCAACTGCCACTTCCTCCTCTTCTTCTTCTGTGCTTTCTTTATTTCTTTAAGTTTCAGTCATTTGTTTGAAACTAATCCTTAATATCTTCTTCTTCTCTCCCCCTCCTTGGTTTTTCTTGCACGTTTCAGGAGCAGGATGGCACGAAGGGGAACTCTCTGAGTCCTTACCCCCAGCACAACGCTACCTCACCTAGCAAAGAGGAGGGCAGCGGTGGGGGGCGGCCCTGCAGTGATGGGAGTTTGACCGCCGGCGCCCTGGGGACCCCCGAGAGACGCAAGGGCAGCCTGGCGGATGTCGTGGACACACTGAAACAACGAAAGATGGAGGAGCTGATAAAGAACGAGCCAGAAGGTTAGCGATGAAAGCGATGTCTGTGCAGCCAGCGCCGTGATCGCCAACTTCCCGCCTCTTTTAACTCCATTGTCTTTCTTTCTGACTTGTCTGTCTCTCTCTCTCTCTCTCTCTCTCTCTCTCTCTTTCTCTCTCTCTCTCTCGCTTCCTGTGATGTGAGCCCACACACATTCAAATGAGAGCCTTTGTTTTTCCACCGCACAGACAGACAGCATCAGCTGTTTGGGCCTATTGTCCGCCGCGCATTGCATATTTATCACAACCTGACACATAACACGTGTGTGCATGCACGCCAGCTTTAAACGCACGCATGTGCGCCGACTGTCTGAGCGTGTGAAAAGCCTTGCAAATACACTTGGATATGTTAACAACTTTCCAAATGTTTCCGGGCTTCATTTCTCAAGGGGAAAATGTCTGGCGGCTAAATAAACAGTGAAGGCTAAATGTATCTTAGCACCTTTGTAACCTGTGGGATAACACTCTCATCTCTTGGATAAAGATTTCACACGTTATCAAAGAGGCTAAAGCAGACTTTTGCCCAAGGCTAGACAGCTTAACTCTGCTAGCGCCCACATTTCATTCACAAATGTAGCCTTAGGCTAGCTGTTGGAGTTGAGGAAAACAGATCAAATTAGCTCACGGCCAACTCTAATTTCCTTGGACAGATGAATGAGAGCTTAAGTCACTATGAAATGTAATACCATTAGAGTGATAGCGCTAAGGTGACTGGGTGATTACAAATAGCGCAAATGTATGTTCACATTAGCTTGGTGTTTGCACTTCATGTCTGTCGGCGGAACAATAAAACATTTCTTCTGCTGTGCTTTCAGCGCTAACATTGTTAGCATTGAGCACGTCATTAGCTGCACACTTGAATTTGACTTCATCCCATCTTTATAACAAACCTGGTTTTCTCATCTGAAAATCATCTTGACATTTCTCTGTGCATTCTTTTAAAACTCTGTTCTTTGCGCTACGGTGACTGGGAGATTACTAAATAGCGTAAATGTGTGTTTGCAGTAGCACTGTGTTCACCACTTCATGTCTCTTGGCAGCACAGTACATTTGTTAGCCTTTGCTTTCAGCGCTAACATAATTAGCATTAGCATGGAAATTAGCTGCACACTTGTTGTGGACTTCAGGCCAACTTTATAACCAACCTGGAATACTCATCTAAAAATTGACATTTCCCTGTGCACTTTATAAACTCTGGTCTTGACAGGAAATTAGGAACATATTTTTGTGCAATTTCTAAAATTATGACATTAATACAATTAGCATTTTCTTCTCCTGTACGTTTTTAATTGAACACCAACAATTAGGGAAACTAAAGAATAGCAAATAATGTATAAAAATTAAGTTAAACAACCACATGAGTAAAATCAGTAAACTGTATAAGGCAACATACTAATTTAAACTCCATTAGCGAAGTTCAGCTACACTGCCAATATTCTTTTGAAAACTGTAACGTTTTTATAGCTTTTTAAATATTCAAGATAGATTTACAGTACCTTATCTTGAAAGTATCCACTGCACTTCACTTTTTCTACATTTTGTTATGTTACAGCCTTATTCCAGAATGGAGTAAATTAATTTTCTCATTCAAAATTCTACTCACAACACTCCATAGCAACAACATGAAAAAGGTTTTTGTTGTTGTTGTTGTTTTTGTTAAATCTTTGTCTCATCAGACCAGAGAATTTTGTTTCTCATGGTCTGAGGGTCCTTCGGGTGTCTTTTGGCAAACTCCAGGTGGGCTGCCATGTGCCTTTTACTAAGGAGTGGCTTCTGTCTGGCCACTCTACCATTCAGGCCTGATTGGTGGTTTGCTGCAGAGATCATTGTCCTTCTGGAAGGTTCTCCTCTCTCCACAGAGGAATGCTGGAGCTCTGACAGAGTGACCATCGAGTTCTTGGTCACCTCCCTAACTAAGGCCCTTCTCCCCTGATCATTCAGTTTTGACAGATGGCCAGCTCTGAGAAGACTCCTGGTGCATCTGAACATCTTCCATTTACAGATGGTGGAGGCCACTGTGTTCATTGGGACCTTCAAAGCAGAAGAAATGTTTCTGAACCCTTCCCCAGATTTGTGCCTCGAGACAATCCTTTCTCTGAGGTCTACCGACAATTCCTTTTACTTCATGCTTGGTTTGTGCTCTGACATACAAAACTTTTCCATTTCAACTGTGGGACCTTATATGTAGACAGGTGTGTGTCTTTCCAAATCATGTCCAATCAATTGAATTTACCCCAGGTGGACTCCAATTAAGCTGTCGAAACATCTCAAGGATGATCAGTGGAAACAGGATGCACCTGAGCTCAATTTTGAGCTTCATGGCAAAAGCTGTGAATACTTGTGCACATGTGATTTCTTAGTTTTTCCATTTTTAATAAATTTATAAAAATTGCAAAAAGCTTTTTTCACATTGTCATTATGGGATACTATATGTAGAATTTTGAGGAAAAAATTAATTTCAATTAATTTAATCCATTTTGGAATAAGGCTGTAACATAAAATGTGGAAAAAGTGAAGCGCTGTGAATACTTTCCAGATGCACTATGTGCATATTTTATACAATTTAGAATCTGAAATAAAAGCTAAAATAAATAATGCATCCCAAAACTGATCCACCGGGCATCCGGAACTTCTCTGAAGTAAACCCAAGGATAATTGATCTTTGTTGAGATCATCATTTCTTTAATGGAGGAAGAAGAAATTGACAGAATTCTCAACAGACGTTTGGGCAAACACTTTTCCGTGTAGCGACGGGTCGCTTCATACTAACTCCCTTCATGCAAGACAGTAATAAAGCTGGCTCCCCTGCATGAAAATATGTTTTGCAGCCAGCATTCTTGAATCGGAATTGCAATTGTTATTTTATGAATTTAGCTTTTGTTTGGGTTTTTTAGCCATAAACCCCTGAAAAACAAACTGAGAGAGCAGAAATGTTCTAAGAAAATCTTATGTTGACTGATCTCTGGGCAGAAATGCTTAAATGACCTTTCTCACCATGCGAGCTCCGCGCAAGGCATCAATTTCACTTATTGGATTTATGTATAAGCTCCAACAGAGCATTTATGACCAGTAATTTATTTATTTATTTCCCCAAAAAATGTTTGTAGAACTAATTAGCAGAAGCTAATCAATCTGCTCACCATTTTCAAAGTTAGCAAAAATGCTAACCCGAAATAAAGATGGTGTTACCAGTGGAACTGAACTTCACCAGACCTGATTTGACTGGCTAAAATTTGTGCCTTATCCGGCTCGACTCCCAGAGGAACTGATAACACCCTTTAAGACTTCTAGATTATCCTCAGTTGAAGCTTCGTCAACTTAAGGATGCTGAAACAAGCTTCTGGTGCACCTCTCGTCTTCGTCTTGAAGGTTTACAGTTAAGGCTTGTGCACTTACGTGCAGGTGTCCGTGTGTACTTGTGTATTTATGCGCTCACACGGCATTTACAGGTTATCAGTTCAAGCTGCAACGCACTCACCTAATTTTCTCCTTGTTTTCTGTGAGGTTTTCAAAGCAGCTCAGCCTGCTGGTCAGCAGTCTCCCCGTCCGGTTATTTTTCAATAGAAAGGCCTGTTGTGATGCGTTACATTTATATATCTGTAATTCAGGCATGTTTTGATTTGTTCTCTGCTTTGCTGAACCTCATGAACCGGCTGGAGAAGGGACAAAAACACACACACAACAGTAATGGATTTTTGTTGGTCAGACAGACAGAGCAGAGAGGGAGAAGTAACGAGAGATGGAGGAAGGGCACAAGAAAAGAGAAGGAGAGCACGAAGGAGAGAAAGAGCAGTGTCTTTGCAGACCCCATTAACAGAGTGCCACAGCAGTGCGGCGTCCAAACCGACCTCGAGCATTAGCTGCCCCGTGTTCAGAAGAAGAAGAAACGCTAACAAAAGGCCTCGGCGCCTCTGGACCCGACACGCACAAACCCGATCACAGGCACAAAAAAATACCCGAGCCAAGCAAAAGAGGAAGGCAGAAAGAAAAGAAAGTAGTGGAAGAAAAGAGACACTGAGAATAGATGAAGAGAAGCAGAGGGAAATGGAGAGGGGGTGAGAGAGAGGGACGGCAAGAGGCGGTATTGAACACGAGATACAAATCCCTTTTCTGTGCCTGGCTAGCTATTGTTTGGCTGTGTGGCTCACAAAGGCCATTAGCAACAAACAGCAGGTTGGGATGAAAATTTAATGAATCCTTTAATCATTATGAAAGGCCTGGAATATTAGTGTTCCTTCGCACCCCCCTCCATCTCCCCCCTCCCCCGATTGCGCACACACACACACACACACACACACACACACACACACACACACACACACACACACACACACACACACACACACACACACATACGCACACTGCTTCCAGCTGGATCAATAACACACAAACACACACATGCTCACGCACACTTTGACTGTAGGAGCTTTAACACCAGGAGGGATGTGAACAAGGGGCAAAAGACACAAAATGGGTCAGAAAGTGATAAACATCTTGAAACAGAAAGAGAAACTAACTTTATCAAAGGCACGGCCGCAAGCTGCACACCACAGCCGTCGCGCTAAACAGAAAAAGAGCACAAAGCAGCGCTATGACAAGTTGGCGTTTTTCCTGACACTTAAATCTGCTTTATTGCTGTTTTTATGACAGCGCAGTGTGCAAATAACGCGGTTGTTCCTGCTATAACCTAACTTTGCTTCAGGCTAAAAACGTAAAACATGCAGCAATTTAAGAGGAATTTTAACAAAACAGTCATGTATTAAGACTGAGATCAAAAATTAAAGTTTGACATAATTTTAACTACTTTTTACCATTAAATTAATTACTGACTCGTACATTTGTCAACTGCAGCGATGTTACGCTGTGTACAAGTAACAAAAAGTTACAGTTGCCTCCACTGCTTTAAAATTTATCTGTTCACACTTTTTGGTCCACTTGATGCTCTGTCCATTTAAATGTGATCACACGCTTCAAGACATGTTTGCAATTTTTTTTCTGCAAATGTGAATTTTGCGCTTGGATCTCACATAAATTTTTAAATGTTACTTGGCGGTAATGTAGCGACATTATGACAGAACTAGTTTTACCAATGGATGTATTTCTGTTGTTTTGCTGTTCACAAGGCCATGACTTCGGTTTCTGTGTTGACACAAAGACTAAAAGTCCCAGTGTGCCATTGGGTGTTGATTTGTGATTGAGATTAATTCAGTTTGCTTCAAAAAGCAGTTTTCTTCTTTACGATCCATTGTTATTGGTTCAGATGTGTAAAAGGCATGATGAAAGTTAATGTGACTGACTGAGATGTTGACTCGACTTGGGGACAACCAATTATCGGTGCCAATTAGGGTTGGGTATCAAGAACCGGTTATTTTCGGGTATCGTTAAGAAATGATTCGATCCATCGACATCAATAGCCTTTTTGCTTAACGATTCCCTTATCGGTCCTTCATTGGTCATTTCTCTACGTTGATTACAGACCCTGCAGCGATTCTGTAATCAACCACTTCTGCAGCGCGTTTCCGCTGGCTCGTTGGTTCTTTGATTCGCTGTTCTTCAGAAGCGGCAAGTCCGCTTCTTAACCCCTCTCAAAACCATTAAAATATGTCAATCGTGAGTCACTTTTGTGTAGATTAAAGTCACTAACTGGGACTCTTGTCTTGTTGCAGTCAAGAAATGAGAAGCGTCTTCTGTTCCGTTGGCACAGCTCCAAACGCTGCGCCGCTCTCTGCCGAGATAGAGTCCAGTCAGAATTATTAACTTCAAAACAAATTGCCACTTAAAATAAAATGACACCTCTTTCCAAATGCTGTAATACAGACAAACTACAATCGACTAAAACGTTTTTTTTCCCTCCCAAAATGAGAGGTCCTGTATTCTTTATTAATTACATCCTGATGTCCAGCACAACCGGCTGCAAGAGCTCAGCTCAGAGGTATGGAAAGACATGCCAATAATGTCTGAAAGGAAATGCTTTTGACAAAAACTACAGATTTTGTTTATTTCTATTCATGTCCAGAGATCAAGGATCCACCATGTAAAGTTTATTATGTCCAGTTTAAGGATCCAGTGACCAATTTCATATTTATTTACTTAAAGACTCAATAAAATGTTGTTGACATAGAAAACCTGTAAAGCCTACTTTTAGTACACAGAAAATTCACAAGAGGTATCAATAAGGGAATCGATAAGGAATTGGATCAGTAAGCGGAATCGATAATGGTATCGATATCAATTAAATCTTATCAATACCCATCCCTAGTGCCAATAGTCAGCCAAGACTAGGGGTCAACCAATTATTAGCCTGGGGTCGACCAATTATCAGTGCCGATAATCGTCAACCCCTTCTCTTGACCACACCATCTGATCTACAGTACAATAACAAAATAAGAGTTTGACAGCTTGTGCACCATTGGCCTAAGAGTTTGCGTTGGTGGTAGCGCGTGTGCCATTAAGGCAAAGCCCAAACTCTTGAGTCTGGAAGATGCACCTCTGGCTAGCGTTGCTCTACTTAGGCTAGATGAATGAAGATGTGGTAGATACTAGGTCAGTGTGCACGTGGGTATTTGCTGTTTAAGCCTTTGGGAGCATGTATAGTTGTGTATGTGTATTTGCATATGTATCTGTGGCACAACATGTGTGCACGTGTGTTGGACGGATTGCATATGGCTGCACGCGTGGAAGGTGTGCGCGTGTTGGCCTCTAATAAATAACTAGTGACGTCGTCCCCCATGGCCTGGCCCAAGCATGCTCCACCGCTCTCCTGCTCTCTCCATTCATCTCCTGTGTTACTCCACTGGCCACCTGCTACCCAGGAGATACACACTCACTGTTAAATACAGATGCACGCACGCACACACACACACGGCGAGCTGCCTTCTTTAATAAATTCTTCAGGAAGAACAGCAGAGATAAGAATGCCATAACACCGCCTCGAGTGTGTGTGTTTGTGCGTGTACCTGTAGCCGAGATGAGAGGCCACTGGACAAGATGCACGTGCTTGAGCCTGCGTATGAATCATTACGCGGGATAATGAGAGCAGCGCGCAGAGCATCATGGGAGGCGTGGGCTCGAGAGGAGACTTGGCGTTGAAACCCAAGTGATCTAGGGTATGCAATACACTAGACACACCTGGCTTGGACTTTTCTCGAAGACCTGCTTTTTAACCTCTTGTGACCCTCTAAGCATGGCAGAGAGCGGTGTTAATCTGTTCACCCAGCTCTAGAGGGAGACGGATAGATGGATAGATAGTGGATTGCAAAATGGAAGAGAAGAAAAATGGTTGAGGGGGGTAAAAAAAGTGGCAAACCATCATTAAATGGGGCACAGATGTTCCTCTCAGCCTCGGGAGTGGTGCCTCTACTGCCCTGGACTTTCACCAGACATTCAGCCTCATTCCTCCACCTCCTCCTCTCCTCTCCGTCTTGCTGCCTGCACGGCGGTTTGGACTGAAAGTTTAGAGCCAGCTGAGCTCCATCTCTGGACCCTGCTGTTGACCCTCTGCTACCCACTGACAGTTATCCATTACTGTGGCTCCTGTACTGCAGGGGCTTTTTATGCTTTGGTATTTCCCAGTATAACCTCCGCTGTAAACAGGAATAATTGTGGAAATTCTTTTGGACAACTTTTAAGGATTGCATTCGAGTTTAAAAACATGTCCACCTTGGGAAATTATTATTCTTGACAAAAAGGAGAACATTACAAAACATGTGATAAAATGTATCGTCAAGAAACAAGGGGTCTTTGTTAAGGTCATTCTTTTCCCTCCAGCACACAGCCGCTGATTCTGGAAGTTGGTCCTACAGAACATGTGTTTGCCGTGTCTTTGCTGACTCACAGAAGACTTTTCCATGGAGCATTTTATGTCCCGCGAAGGTAGCCCAAACTTTAACATTAGCATAACCGTATGTCTGCTGGCCTACAGCACCTTCAGCGGTTGCAGATTTGCAGGGATATTTCTGCTGCCTTTGTTGGTGATAAGATCTGAAGAAAAGCTGTTTATGAGACTCCTGACTTTATGTAGTATCTCTGAGTTGGACCAGGAGTATGTAGACCAGGATTTCATTGCAGGTTTGTGGTTCATGCTACCTGTCTGGGTCCTTGGATAAGATTTTTCATCTGCATTGTCCCAGTTCATGCAGCTGTAGTCCCAGTCCCGTACCAGTCAAGGGATAGTCATAGACTCTTATCCATTTCACGCTAATGTATGCGGTGATAAATACCAGCTTGATGGGCCTTAGGGCTTGTCTAGGACTTATTTACCATACAACCAGTAGTTGTTGTGTACATATCTAATGAAGAACATGCAAACTCCTCTTGTCAGTATCCCTCTAAGACCCTTCACTGTAGGTTACAGATTAGTTATATTTATGTTCCATGCTGTTTTAATGAATTTGGTGTCTCCCTTGTTAACCTAAACAAAGGACTTTTTGACATTTTGGTATTTTTTTAAACCCTACATTTTCCATCTGTGGAAAATGTAGTTTTAGACCAAATGACCAAATGTTAAATCCTGTTTTCTTTATTCAATCAAACACCACAAAATGTATTTCCTAGATTTGTTCTTGAGCTACTGGAGTCAGAGTACAGGGTGCTTGAGGAGTTAAAGGAGGACATTCTTGCTTTAAAAAGGTAGAAATTGCGCAAACCCTTCATAGATTCAGCTCCCAGGCATTGTTTCCATCTGCTAGAAAAGTAGCTAAAGCCTTTATTGTGGACAGTCTAAGGCACACCTGTGCACTAATCATGGTGTCTAATCAGCATCTTGATATGGCACACCTGTGAGGTGGGATGGATTATCTCAGCAAAGGAGAAGTGCTCACTATCACAGATTTAAACTGGTTTGTGAACAATATTTGAGGGAAATGGTGATATTGTGTATGTGGAAAAAGTTTAGATCTTTGAGTTCATCTCATACAAAATGGGAGCAAAACCAAAAGTGTTGCGTTTATATTTTTGTTGAGTGTAAATAAATATGAAATTGGCCACTGGATCCTTGATCTCTGGACATAAATAGAAATAAAAAAAATCTGTAGTGTTTTTGTCAAAAGCATTTCCATTCACATATTAATGGCACAAATGTAACTCCATAGACTCTGAGCTGAGCTCAGTCAGCCACGCTGCACATCAGGATGCAATTCATAAAACGCGGATGACGTCTCATTTTGGGGAAAAAAAAATATTTTGGTTTGTTGTCTATATTACAACATTTGGAAAGAGGTGTCATTTGGTATAAAATGGCGATTCGCTTTGAAGTTAGTAATTCTGACCGGACTCCATCTTTCTAACTTGACTCGGCAGAGAGTGGCGCAGCGTTTGGAGCCATACAAATGGAACACAGGACAATTCTCGTTTCTTGTCCGCAGCAAGACAAGAGTCCCAGTTAGTGACTTTAATCCACACAAAAGGGACTCACGATTGACTTTTTTTTTTTTTTCCAATTTTTATTTATGCAGTTTTCAAGAACAATAGGAACAAATTGAGAACACTCACACACCCATTAGAGAGAGAGAAAAAAAAAGGGGGGGGGGGCGACGGTAGGGTTACATTATGGTCGAGAGCATGCGGTTTTATACATGAGTCTTATAGGTTAACCATTTCTTCCACCTTTGGTTAAAAATTGGTACTTGCAGCCTTGAATGGTGAGTAATTCTTTCCATCTCAAAGATTCCCTCCATAATCTCTTTCCATTGCATCAGTGTTAAAGTGGTGTTTCTCAGCCAGTTCTTTGTGATGGTTTTCTTGCTTGCAATCAACATCACTTTGTAAAGATAAATATCTTCTGCCCGTAAAACCTTCTCAGAGGTTAAACCCAAGTACATACTCTGAAAGTCATTAGGAATCTTGTAGCCGAGTATATCCTCCATTTCTTTAGCTATGGATTCCCAAAAGGGTCTGAGAATAGGGCATGTCCAAAAAATATGAGAATGACCGGCACTCGAACTACCACAGAGTGTTATATGGCTGGGGGGGCCTGGCTGCCGGTTTGTTGCTGTCTTTTGGTTTTCCTCCCAGGTGGCGTGCGTTTGGGACTGAGTGGCTGTGTTGCTGAGGCTGTCAGGACCTCACCCTGATCACCTGCGACTCGTCAGGACTCACAGCTGTGGTGCATCTGGATGGATTGGAACATGTTGGCATTTAAGACTGGAGTGCACAGTGTGTATTTGCCAGAGACTCGACCTTGTGACCAGACGGGTGAGATCCTCGTCTCGGGAGCCATCTCATCAGCAGCGGATGCTGAGAACGTCCAGGTTTGATGCACAGTCTGTGAAAGAGGAGGGGATGAGGTTTCACGCTCGTCAGCACACTTCCTGAGGTACGTTAGATTTTGTGACTAACAGTTATACAGTCAGTAAATGTGGTGTCCCTCACACCTTATTGTATTGAGCTGTTTGTTAGTCATGTATCAGCTTCCACTGCAGTGGAGTTTTGTGAACTGGATGTTCCATGCCTGCAGGTTGGGAAGCTGATCAGTAATCAAGCCAGGAAGTGTTTGCTGTTTGTACACCTTTAAGTGTTCTGTGTGTAGAGTGTGGACTCACATAATGGTTCCTTCTTTCACAGACTCGGTTGTTGCGGCCACCTGGGGGGTGTCGGCGGGGTCCTTGGGTCCGAAACAGCTTCTGGCTCCGGACCGTTAGCGCTGCTGGGAGCGCACCACGCCAGGCCGCACCTTTTTGTTATTATATTATCACTGTTATGTATTAAATTCAGTTAGCCTTTGTACCGTGCTCTGCTTATTTCATACTGGGTCCTTCAAACGCTGGTCGGTTCTCCGAGCTGCGTCCGACACATAACACAGAGTCTCCAGCACTGTTGAGGAGATTTGAGCTGCTTACTTTTGATAAGTGGTGAAATAAAATATCTTATTATATTTTTCCAGCCGAATTCCCTCCATTGTCTAGAGGCGGTTGTAGTATGCTGGAAAAGGCAGACAGAATGCCAATCATCCTCTGACAAATTGAGTTGTAACTCAGATTCCCACTTTTTTTTTGACATACATTGAGTCAGTTCCATTGGAGTTTTGCAAACATTTATACAATTTGGAAATAATTTTTGAAGGCAATGTTCTATATGCACCAGTTATCATCTCAATTAATTCACTGCTTTCTTGTGAAAGATGAGGCCTAATTTCAGAGTTATAAAAATGTCTTAATTGAAAATATCTAAATAAGTCAGTGTCATCTAGGGCAAACTCCTTTTTTTAAATGGGAAAAAGATTTAAAAACTCTTCCTTTGATTAATGTGGTCACGGCTGTGATTCCCCTATCAATCCACCTTTTGAATGTACAGTCTAGTTGACCACTTCTAAAGTTGGGAGAAAGAGAAGGCCATGTCAATAATTTACTGTCTCCTTCCAATTTGAATTTGTTTATTGTATCCCACCAATAGAGAATTCAATTATTGGATTCTTTTCTTTGGGCTGTGGGCTGACTTTGTCACCCAGTCTTGATTGAGGTATACATGTGTCATAATTAGTTTCGATACTTTTCCATTTAGAACTAAATTCCGGAGAACACCAAAAAACAATATATCTTAATTGGGCTGCTAGAAAAAATTCTTTAAAATTTGGAAGGGCGAGTCCTCCTTTATTTTTACCCAGTTGGAGGGTTTTATACCTCACCCTAGGTTTTGCTCCCTTCCAAATAAAACTGCTCACTAGTTTGTCCCATTTTACAAATTGTGTATCTGATATTTGGATTGGTAAAGAGATGAAAATGTTGTGAAAGTGTAGGTACACGGACCCACAACAGGGGGCGCAATGAACGGACAATGGAGAAAGGTGAATAACAAGTTTTACTGTTGTGAAAAGAGCACAACCAATACAACAATTAATAATTTGGAGTTTGAAGCCGAAATCTGCTGGTGTCGTGTGGGCAGGCTCGAAGGTAGGAGGCGTCCGTCCTAGTCGAACCGGAACCACCCAGATTTCCTCTGCCACCGAACCCCAGAAGTACTGGAACCGCCAAGTCCCGAATTCCCAGGTGGCCACTGCCTCCGCTCGTCGGATCCGGTACTGCTGGCGGGAAAGAGCACAAACACACAGGTATGGGTGCGACAGCACCCAGTAGACAGAGAGGGGAGAAGCCGCCTCCACCTCTTGTTACAATGAAGCAGGAAAGGTGAGTACTTATCCAAGCAAGTAGCTTTCTGTAGTCAGCTGTCCTGAAAAGGTTTACCAAGGTTTATCAGAGTCTTCAATATGAGCTTGCAGAGAAGGTTACCTTAATCTCAAGGCGATATCTCGGCACTGAGGTGGAGACGCTGTCCTGCTGATATACCTCCGTCCTGAGTGCAGTCAGCTGTGTCCAGTAATGGGTGACAGCTGTCACCCTGGCAGCCTTCGTCGGCGGCAGCGCCCTCTGGTGCCTGGAGCCCGCACTCCAGGCAGGGCGCCCTCTGGTGGTGGTGGGCCAGCAGTACCTCCTCTTCAGCGGCCCACACAACATGAAAAGATATAATAGACGGGGCAAAACATTCATTTTAATTACCTCAATTCTGGAACTAAACTCCAAAATTGAGTTTGTCCATTTTGTCAAGTCTCTGTATATTACCTCATTTATTTTGTCGTAGTTAGCCTCAAATAATGTTTTTGTTATGTGTCGGACGCAGCTCGGAGAACCGACCAGCGTTTGAAGGACCCAGTATGAAATAAGCAGAGCACGGTACAAAGGATAACTGAATTTAATACATAACAGTGATACAAAAAATAACAAAAGAAAGTGCGGTCTGGCGTGGTGCGCTCCCAGCAGCGCTAACGGTCCGGAGCCAGAAGCCGTTCGGACCCAAGGACCCCGCCGACACCCCCCAGGTGGCCGCAACAAACCGAGTCTGTGAAAGAAGGAACCTTTATGTGAGTCCACACTCTACACACAGAGAGAACACTTAAAGGTGTACAAACAGCAAACACTTCCTGGCTTGATTACTAATCAGCTTCCCAACCTGCAGGCATGGAACATCCAGTTCACAAAACTCCACTGCAGTGGAAGCCGATACATGACTAACATACAGCTCAATATAAAAAGGTGTGAGGGACACCACATTTACTGACTGTATAAATGTTAGTCACAAAATCTAACGTACCTCAGGAAGTGTGCTGACGAGCGTGAGACCTCACCCCCTCCTCTTTCACAGACCGTGCATCAAACCCTGGACGTTCTCTGCATCCACTGATGATGAGATGGCTCCCGAGACGACGATCTCACCCGTCTGGTCACAAGGTCGAGTCTCTGGCAAATAC
Organism: Thalassophryne amazonica; assembly: GCF_902500255.1. Lineage (NCBI taxonomy): Eukaryota > Metazoa > Chordata > Actinopteri > Batrachoidiformes > Batrachoididae > Thalassophryne > Thalassophryne amazonica. The sequence goes on from NC_047124.1 coordinate 17,194,446, forward strand.
ACACTGTATACTCCAGTCTTAAATGCCACCATGTTCCAATCCATATAGATGCACCTCAGCTGTGAGTCCTGACGAGCCGCAGGTGATCAGGGTGAGGTCCTGATAACCTCAGCAACACAGCCACTCAGTCCCAAATGCAAGCCACCTGGAAGGAAAAACAAAAGACAGAAACAAAAAGGCAGCCAGGCCCCCCAGCCATACAACAGTACCCCACCCTCACGGGAAGCCTCCCGGCGACCACACAAACCTGGCCCAGGAGAAACACCCCCCTCCAGGGACCATGGCTGGAAACCGCATCTGCATTCGTCTTCCAACAGAATGGTTGATGTCCTCTCCTCTGGCTGCATCCTTGCCTTTGTTTCAGTCAGTCACTTAGCACAGGTGTGGCCAGGAGTTCTTAAACCTGTGCGGTCAGCCTTTATCCAACCATGTACGGTCATTAGTCATAAAACAAAAAAGACAAACACAAACAACCAAACCACCCCCCCCCCCCTCCCCAGGGGACCGTCCTATCAAACCCCGGGATGAGGAGAAAAGAAAAACCCCAAACTTAAGCTTACAAATAAAAGCGCTAAAACACCCCCCCCCCCGCCCCCCCCCAAACGACATGTAGGGACCAACACCCCCCAGAGGACTTCCCGCCAGCTCCAGGAGTACTAACCACAGCCGAGGTCCCTCTGGGATCCAACGTCACCCACGGGGACTCCCAGCGCCTCCCAGAGGACCACTCGTCAACCCCAGGAGACGCCTCCCCTCACGACCAACGGACCCAGCCCCGACCGTCTATGGCTAGATGGACCCACAGCCCTTTCCCCCCCAGAGGACACCACAGTCAAACCCTGAGGGCGGAAACTGGGGGGAAAACACCCCCCCCCCCCAAGGTGCAGAGGTTACCTGGGAAACGCCCAGCATAACCACACTGCACCACTCCAGCAACGCCGACACTACGGCTCACACGGCTGGAGCCAGAGGAGAAGAGAGGGAACAAAAAGAAAATACCCCAAACCCCCCCCTCCCCTCCCGGGTGCAGAGGTTACCTGGGAAACGCCCAGCACAACCTAACTGCACCACTCCAGCAACGCCGACACTACGGCTCACACGGCTGGAGTCAGAGAAGAGAGGGCATAACAAAAAACAAAACAAAAAAAAAGAAAGAAAAAACAACAACCCAAATACCCCCCCCATGATCCCCCAGGGGACCGTCCCATCAAACCCTGGGAGGTGAAACTGAAAAAAAAAAATAAAAAGAAAGACTAACAGACTGACATAAGGTTGCTCGGGTCCTTTTTTTTTTTTTTTTTTTTGGCAGAACTGCAGGGTCACAACCCCAGACACTAAATAGTGAAAAACAAAAAATAAAATCCCACACAAAAACCAACTCAAAAAACACCCACACGAAATGAACTAACACAAAACAAATCAGTGACGTATACCGTTAAGCTCAAACAAATCGAACACACCTGTTCTAACTTAAGAGCTTAACGGTAATGTGACTAAGTCACCAAAAGAGGGAGCCAAAGTGCTAAAAATGAAAAAAACCCCTTTGGTGACAGAAAACAAACGAGCTGCATCTCCGTGCGCAGCTGTGTGCAACACACAACCAAAATGTGCTCAACTAAATAATGCCGGAGCTGATACAACAGACGCAGTAGTTATCTTTATCCGGGGAAACGGGGCTACAACTGTAACACAGGAAGCTCAGCGACCCGTGCCACAGAGCTCCGCCGTGCGCGTGCACCCATCACAGACACACTCTTGCAGCTCCCGTTTAAACCTCTTATCCAGTCGGAGCGTGACGCGAAGCCGTCGCCAGTCACACTCCACCACGACCCACGGATAAGGCACAAACACAGGAACACGGCTGCAAGAGAGCACAAATCAGTATTCAGTAATGGGTTCTCCAACGCGCACCATCCGGGCGGAGAGCACCCGCAACTGATCCGGATAACTTCTGAACGTCTGCTGCCGCCTTCCCGGCGCGTTACCGTCTCTGCTACCGCTGGGTCCGTGATGTTTGGCCAGAGACTACTGTTATGTGTCGGACGCAGCTCGGAGAACCGACCAGCGTTTGAAGGACCCAGTATGAAATAAGCAGAGCACGGTACAAAGGATAACTGAATTTAATACATAACAGTGATACAAAAAATAACAAAAGAAAGTGCGGTCTGGCGTGGTGCGCTCCCAGCAGCGCTAACGGTCCGGAGCCAGAAGCCGTTCGGACCCAAGGACCCCGCCGACACCCCCCAGGTGGCCGCAACAAACCGAGTCTGTGAAAGAAGGAACCTTTATGTGAGTCCACACTCTACACACAGAGAGAACACTTAAAGGTGTACAAACAGCAAACACTTCCTGGCTTGATTACTAATTAGCTTCCCAACCTGCAGGCATGGAACATCCAGTTCACAAAACTCCACTGCAGTGGAAGCCGATACATGACTAACATACAGCTCAATATAAAAAGGTGTGAGGGACACCACATTTACTGACTGTATAAATGTTAGTCACAAAATCTAACGTACCTCAGGAAGTGTGCTGACGAGCGTGAGACCTCACCCCCTCCTCTTTCACAGACCGTGCATCAAACCCTGGACGTTCTCTGCATCCACTGATGATGAGATGGCTCCCGAGACGACGATCCCACCCGTCTGGTCACAAGGTCGAGTCTCTGGCAAATACACACTGTATACTCCAGTCTTAAATGCCACCATGTTCCAATCCATATAGATGCACCTCAGCTGTGAGTCCTGACGAGCCGCAGGTGATCAGGGTGAGGTCCTGATAACCTCAGCAACACAGCCACTCAGTCCCAAATGCAAGCCACCTGGAAGGAAAAACAAAAGACAGAAACAAAAAGGCAGCCAGGCCCCCCAGCCATACAACAGTTTTATCTTCTCTGGTCAGATAAATCCCTAAATATTTGATTTGTTCTGAGTCCCAATTAAGTTTATATTTTTGTCTGATATATTCAACTGGTTTGTAATTGATACAGAGAACCTGAGTCTTAGTAATATTTAATTTGTAACCTGATTTTCTTCCATAATCTTTTAGGGTTTTTATCAAGTTGGGAAATGTTTGATCAGGATTTCGGAGATATACTATTATGTCATCCGCAAAAAGACTTAGTCTTTGCTCTTCTTTAGATACCGTTACTCCTTTCAATTGGGTTGTTTGTCGTACATGTTGGGCTAAGGGCTCAATAAATAAGGCAAAGAGAGCAGGGCTTAAACAACAACCCTGTCTAGTGCCCCTAAAAAGCTCAAATCTCTCTGTCAAGTCACCATTTATTTTAATTCTTGCCATTGGTTTATAATATAGGGCTTGTATGCACTTAATAATATCGTTACAGAATCCAAATCTTTTCAAGACTGCAAATAAGAATCTCCAACATACTCTATCAAATGCCTTTTCAGCGTCAAGGCTTACTAAGGCTAATGGTATATTTTGTTTCTTGGCCTCATGAATTATGTGTAGAGTACGTCGAATATTGTCTTGAGTTTGCCTTCCTTTTATAAATCCTGTCTGGTCTTCGTCTATTATATCAGGAAGGAAAGTCTCTATTCTTCTTGCTGTTATGGAAGTAAATAATTTATAGTCTACATTCAATATAGAAATTGGGCGATATGACTCACAGTATTCCTTATTTTTCTTTTCTTTTAGTATAACTGATATGACTGTGTCTCTCCATGATGGAGGACATTTTGCGTGTTTAAGTGTCCAATTAAATGAGTCTAACATTAAGGGAGTTAAGTCGTCTTTAAAAACTTTGTACCATTCGTTAGGATAACCATCACTCCCTGGAGTTTTATTACTTTTTAACGTATTAATTGTCTTGTCTAGTTCTTCCTTAGTTATGGGTCTAGATAGTGTCTTATTCTGAGTTGTACCTATGTTGGGGAGGTCTAATTTAGCCAAGAAATCCTCAACTTCTTTTCCATCTACTTGATCTGGTTGATCATATAGAGATTTAAAATAGATTTGAAAGATTTTTTTAATTTCTTCTGGTTCACTGTTAATTTCTCTAGTATGTGGATCTCGGATCTTATAGATCACATTTCTCAATTTTTGAGATCTTAAACGTTTTGCCAATAATCTTGTCGCTTTCGAGCCTGATTCGTAAAAGGTTTGTTTAATGAATTTTAATTTTCTCCCTATTTCTTCTTTCGCCAGATTTGACAGTTGGTATCTTATATCTTTTAGGCATTTAGCTAAGGCTTCACTTTTGTCGAAATGTTGTTTTTTTCATATTCCCTCAATTTTTCTTCTAATTTGGTCTGATTAAGAACTTTCATTTTGTTAATATGAGCCGTTCTAGAAATCAAATTGCCTCGCATAACAGCTTTGACAGTATCCCATATTATTATGGGCTCTATTTGGTCGTCTTTGTTAACTATAATGCAATCTTGAATTTCTTTTTTAATTTCTTGTACAACCTTTTCATTACTGAGGATGTTTGTGTTCATCTTCCATAATGTTGTCCTGTTTTGATTCTTTAAATGGATTGTTAAATGTATAGAATTATGATCTGATATATCTGCTACTCCTATTCTGCAGTCTTTAACTCTGTGTCTATCAACGGTGTTCATTAAGAAAAAGTCAATCCGGGAGTGCACCTTATGAGCTGCTGAGTAATGGGTATAGTCTTTGTCTTGGGGGTGAAGATCTCTCCACACGTCTATAAGTGCCGCCTCCGCTATTAACTTTTTAAGATTTTTTGTTCTATTATTTTTATATATTTTGGTGCTAGTTGAATCCTTGGCATGGTTTAGGACAGTATTCCAATCCCCTCCACATATTAGTATACCCTCGGTCTTTGTAGTGATCTTGTTATATAATAATTGAAAAAATTTCTGATCTCCTTCTGGAGGTGCATATACGTTAACTAAAGTGACAGTGACATTATCAGAGGAATGGTCTATTTGAAGAGTTTCAGTCAGGTTTTAGAATTCATCATAGTACAGAAACAGCATTAGTGAAGGTTACAAATGATCTTCTTATGGCCTCGGACAGTGGACTCATCTCTGTGCTTGTTCTGTTAGATCTCAGTGCTGCTTTTGATACTGTTGACCATAAAATTTTATTACAGAGATTAGAGCATGCCATAGGTATTAAAGGCACTGCGCTGCGGTGGTTTGAATCATATTTGTCTAATAGATTACAATTTGTTCATGTAAATGGGGAATCTTCTTCACAGACTAAAGTTAATTATGGAGTTCCACAAGGTTCTGTGCTAGGACCAATTTTATTCACTTTATACATGCTTCCCTTAGGCAGTATTATTAGACGGTATTGCTTAAATTTTCATTGTTACGCAGATGATACCCAGCTTTATCTATCCATGAAGCCAGAGGACACACACCAATTAGCTAAACTGCAGGATTGTCTTACAGACATAAAGACATGGATGACCTCTAATTTCCTGCTTTTAAACTCAGATAAAACTGAAGTTATTGTACTTGGCCCCACAAATCTTAGAAACATGGTGTCTAACCAGATCCTTACTCTGGATGGCATTACCCTGACCTCTAGTAATACTGTGAGAAATCTTGGAGTCATTTTTGATCAGGATATGTCATTCAAAGTGCATATTAAACAAATATGTAGGACTGCTTTTTTGCATTTACGCAATATCTCTAAAATCAGAAAGGTCTTGTCTCAGAGTGATGCTGAAAAACTAATTCATGCATTTATTTCCTCTAGGCTGGACTATTGTAATTCATTATTATCAGGTTGTCCTAAAAGTTCCCTAAAAAGCCTTCAGTTAATTCAAAATGCTGCAGCTAGAGTACTGACGGGGACTAGAAGGAGAGAGCATATCTCACCCATATTGGCCTCTCTTCATTGGCTTCCTGTTAATTCTAGAATAGAATTTAAAATTCTTCTTCTTACTTATAAGGTTTTGAATAATCAGGTCCCATCTTATCTTAGGGACCTCGTAGTACCATATTACCCCAATAGAGCGCTTCGCTCTCAGACTGCAGGCTTACTTGTAGTTCCTAGGGTTTGTAAGAGTAGAATGGGAGGCAGAGCCTTCAGCTTTCAGGCTCCTCTCCTGTGGAACCAGCTCCCAATTCAGATCAGGGAGACAGACACCCTCTCTACTTTTAAGATTAGGCTTAAAACTTTCCTTTTTGCTAAAGCTTATAGTTAGGGCTGGATCAGGTGACCCTGAACCATCCCTTAGTTATGCTGCTATAGACGTAGACTGCTGGGGGGTTCCCATGATGCACTGTTTCTTTTTCTTTTTGCTCTGTATGCACCACTCTGCATTTAATCATTAGTGATCGATCTCTGCTCCCCTCCACAGCATGTCTTTTTCCTGGTTCTCTCCCTCAGCCCCAACCAGTCCCAGCAGAAGACTGCCCCTCCCTGAGCCTGGTTCTGCTGGAGGTTTCTTCCTGTTAAAAGGGAGTTTTTCCTTCCCACTGTAGCCAAGTGCTTGCTCACAGGGGGTCGTTTTGACCGTTGGGGTTTTACATAATTATTGTATGGCCTTGCCTTACAATATAAAGCGCCTTGGGGCAACTGTTTGTTGTGATTTGGCGCTATATAAAAAAAATTGATTGATTGATTGATTATCAATCTTTCCTTTGACCATCACATATCTCCCATCTTTATCACAGTCTTCCTCCGTCAGTTCAAAATTTACAGTTAGTTATAAGAATAATTACTCCTCTTCTTCTGTTATTTTTATAGGAGCAAAAAAAAGAGTTTTTGTAGCCCATCTTTTTAAATTTCTCATGTTCTGCTATTGACAGGTGGGTTTCTTGGAGGAAAATCACCTGCGCTTTGTACCTTCTTATGTTTGTTAATAGTCTGCTCCTCTTAATTGGATTACCAAGGCCGTTTATATTAATTGAAACTATTTTTAATTCACTCCCCCCGCTCATATAAGCTGTATATCATAATAATAAGCCCCACACTAAAACTGAACCTTAGAACAAGAACAACAAGAACATAATTATTTAAACAGAAAAAATAGTAATAATACTTCTGACTTCCATCCGGTGGATTATATATCTCTTCCACCTCGACCCCGTTGGAAGGTCCAGAGCTAATCTCCCCGAAGTGGGAGTGCCCTATACAAGGTTTGAGTGACATAAACATCTCAAACCTGAGTGTCCAACGTTATAGCGCCAACTCCTGGTGTCCTCTCTCCAATTCCAAAGTTTGAGAGGGCCGCCAAATTTATATGTTTAGCTATCTGAGGAAAATAGCTTCTTATTAATCTCGTTCCTCGTCGTTTCTTTGGAACTCCTTCAGCTTGTCTTTTGCTCTTCGCGCTGCTGCTGACGCATCTTCTTTTGACTTCTGCCCCACATACTGCCACCCCTGGAGTTTTTGAAGCCAGAATTGCGCGTCATCTTCTTTATTTGCGGCGGGAACCTCCACCTCAAACCCGCGTCTCCTCAGCTCGAGCCCGGCTTCTCGCGCCGTACTGTATGTTCGCACACCGTCGTCCCAGTGGATACGTATGCTTGTATACGGGGTTTGAAAGCGTATTCCCCGCTCCTTCAACGCCTTCTTTACCTGCTGGTATTCCTTCGCTTTTGAACCGTCTCCAATGCGTAATCGTGATCAAAAAAGACACTTGTGCCGTTAGACTGGATTCTCTTTTTCCATGCTTCTTTGAGGATCATTTCTTTAGTGGTGAATTCCTGGAAATTAACTATAATGGTTCTTGGGAAAGCACTGGGACGCTTTGCTGGGATGCGGTGCGCACGCTGTATTTTTAAATCCAGGTCTGTTGATAACTGTAACTCTCATTTTAGAAAATCTGAGATAAATTGTACCATTGATTTCGGGTGTTCCCGCTCGTCTACTCCAAAGATCCTGATGTTGTTTCTGCGGGATCTCGACTCCAATTCAGTCAGTCTTGAAGCCGCCTTTGTCGCTTCAAACTCTCGGTCATAGCTTGGGTCAGATCTAGTGTCGCGTCCTCCACACATCCCACTCGGGTCTCCGCTTCCTCCACTCTTTCTGACAGACCTCTCACATCCTCAGTCATTGAATCGAGTTTGCCGCTCAATTCTTGCTGTAAGATGTTGATATCTTTTCTCACTCTTTCGTTATCCTGTTTCAGCTCAGTTTTGAGCGACTCAATGGCACTAAGTAGGTCGTTCACAGTTGTATTAATTATCGGTGAGCTAGCGCTATTAGCTTGTTCTGCTGCGCTGCTAGTTTTCGACGACGAGGCGTGTCTATCCCGTGATTTGGACATTTTCAGGTCTTCTTTGCCTCTCTTCTCTTTTTAACCCACCTTCTGCGAGTTTAACAATCTGATTTAATTCTCTAATTCCGAGTTTATGGTGGTGAAATACTATAAAAGCAGGAGAGCGAACACCAAGCACGTCCTGTCCCTACGCCATGACACCGGAAGTCCACGATTGACATATTTTAATGGCTTTGAGAGGGGTTAAGAAGTGGACTTGCCGCTTCTGAAAAGCAGTGAAGCAGTGAAGTAGAGAACTAACGAAGTAGCGGGTCGGAGCACTGCTTCGTTGCTTCAAGCTTCAAGCACAGCCGCTGCAGAAGCAATTGATTACAGATCCGCTGTAAACACCCTCAAAAACAACACCCTGAAGGGCCGATAATGGAATCGTTAAGCAAAAAGGCTGTTGATGTCAGTGGATCGAATCATTTCTTAACGATTCTCAAAAAGAACCGGTTCTCGATACCAAACCCTACTTGTCAATATATAAAGGAAGTAATAACATTCTGCAAACGTTCTAGAAACATTTCTGATAACCATAATCTAATGTTTTACATCAAGTTTACCTCACTGATATCACGACATCTGCACATCAGAAGCAGCACCTTAGTGGTGTCAATGAAACATTTACTGATCTTTGGTCATCCATCCATCCATCCATCCATCCATTTTCTTCCGCTTTATCCGGAGTCGGGTCGCGGGGGCAGCAGCTCAAGCAAAGCCGCCCAGACCTCCCGATCCACACACACCTCCCCCAGCTCCTCCGGGGGAACCCCAAAGTGTTCCCAAGCCAGCCGAGAGATGTAGTCCCTCCAGCGTGTCCTGGGTCTTCCCCGGGGCCTCCTCCCAGTGGGACGTGCCCGGAACACCTTTCGACATGGAGGAGCAGCGGCTCGACTCCGAGCTCCTCCCGAGTGACCGAGCTCCTCACCCTATCTCTAAGGGAGTGTCCAGCCACCCTGCGGAGGAAACTTATCTCGGCCGCTTGTACTCGCGATCTCGTTCTTTCGGTCATGAGCCAAATCTCATGACCATAGGTGAGGATCGGACTGTAAATCGATTGTGAGCTTTGCCGCCCTACTCAGCTCTCTCTTCACCACGACGGTCCGATACAGCGACCGCATCACTGCAGATGCTGCACCGATCCGTCTATCGATCTCACGCTCCATCCGTCCCTCACTCGTGAACAAGACCCCGAGATACTTAAACTCCTCCACTTGAGGCAAGGACACTCCACCTACCTGAAGAGGGCAAAGCACCTTTTTCCGGTCGAGAACCATGGCCTCGGATTTGGAGGTGCTGATTTTCATCCCAGACGCTTCACACTCGGCTGAAAACCGCCCCAGTGCACGCTGAAGGTCCTGATTTGATGAAGCCAACAGAACCACATCATCCGCAAACAGCAGAGACGATTCTGTGGTTCCCAAACCAGACCTCCTCTACACCCTGGCTACGCCTAGAAATTCTGTCCATAAAAATAATGAACAGAACCGGTGACAAAGGGCAGCCCTGGTGGAGGCCAACGTGCACTGGAAACAGGTTTGACTTACTACCAGCAATGCGAACCAAGCTCCTGCTGCGGTCGTACAGGGACCGGATAGCCCTTAGCAAAGGACCCCGGACCCCATACTCCCGGAGCACTCCCCACAGGGTGCCCCGAGGGACACGGTCGAACGCCTTCTCCAGATCCACAAAACACATGTGGACTGGTTGGGCAAACTCCCATGAACCCTTGAGCACCCGATGGAGCGTGTAGAGCTGGTCCAGTGTGCCGCGACCAGGACGAAAACCACACTGCTCCTCTTGAATCCGAGGTTCGACCATCGGTCGAATTCTCCTCTCCAGTACTCTGGAATAGACCTTACTGGGGAGGCTGAGGAGTGTGATCCCCCTGTAGTTGGAACACACCCTCCAGTCCCCCTTCTTAAACAGAGGGACCACCACCCCGGTCTGCCAATCCAGAGGCACTGTCCCTGATCGCCACGCGATGTTGCAGAGGCGTGTCAGCCAAGACAGCCCCACACCATCCAGAGACTTAAGGTACTCAGGACAGATTTCATCCACCCCAGGAGCCTTGCCACCGAGGAGCTTTCTAACCACCTCGGTGACTTCAGCCTGGGTAATGGATGAGTCCGCCTCTGAGTCCCCAGTCTCTGCTTCCTCTTCGGAAGACGTGACGATGGGATTGAGGAGATCCTCGAAGTACTCCTTCCACCGCCCGACAACATCCCCAGTCAGGGTCAACAGCTCCCCACCCGCACCGTAAACAGTGCTGGAGAGCTGCTTCCGCCTCCTGAGGCGTTGGGCGGTTTACCAGAATCTCTTCGAGGCCGACCGATAGTCCTCCATAGCCTCCCCGAACTCCTCCCAGACCCGAGTTTTTGCCTCTGTGACCGCACGGGCTACAACACGCTTAGCCTGCCGGTACCTGTCAGCTGCCTCTGGGGTCCCACCTACCAACAAAGATAAGTAGGACTCCTTCTTCAGCTTGACGGCATCCCTTACTTCCGGTGTCCACCACCGGGTTCGGGGATTGCCGCCGCGACAGGCACCAGAGACCTTGCGACCACAGCTACGAGCAGCCGCATCGACAATGGAGGTGGAGATCATGGTCCACTCGGACTCCATGTCTCCAACCTCCCCCGGGATCTGGGAGAAGCTCTCCCGGAGGTGGGAGTTGAAGACCCTCACGATATGTTTGGGCCTGCCAGGTCTGACCGGCTTCCTACCCTCCCAGCGGATCCAACTCACTACCAGGTGGTGATCAGTCGACAGCTCTGCCCCTCTCTTCACTCGAGTGTCCGAGACACGTGGCCGACGGTCAGATGATACGACTACAAAGTCAATCATCGACCTCCGGCTCAGGGTGGCCTGGTGCCACATGCACTTATGGACACCCTTGTGCTCGAACATGGTGTTCGTGATGGACAAACTGTGACTAGCACAGAAGTCCAACAACTGAACACCACACGGGTTCAGATCGGGGAGGCCATGCTTCCCAATCACCCCCCTCCAGGTCTCACTGTCGCCGCCCACGTGGGCATTGAAATCCCCCAGGAGAACAATGGAGTCCCCAGTCGGAGCGCTATCTAGTACCCCTCCCAGGGACTCCAGGAAGGTCGGGTACTCTGCACTGCTGCTCTGCCCGTAGGCCGAGTAAACAGTGAGAGACCTGTCCCCGACCTGAAGGCGTAGGGACGCAACCCTCTTGTTCATCGGAGTGAACTCCAACACTTGGCGACTGAGCTGGGGAGCAATAAGCAATGCGACCCCAGCTCTCCGCCTCTCCCCGTGGGCGACGCCAGAAAAATGAAGCGTCCAGCCCCTCTCCAGGAGTTGGGTACCAGAGCCCAAGCTGTGCGTGGAGGTGAGCCCAACTATCTCTAGTCGGTATCTCTCAACCTCCCGCACAAGCTCAGGCTCCTTCCCCCCTTGAATTGATCTTTGGTCAGTTGATTGAAACTATGATCAATCTTCTTGTTACAAAGCTGCAGCTCTGTCCTTTTGGCTACCACTTCTTCTGTATGCATACATCAGTTTTCCTCAGTTCTCGGGACTGTCTTTCCATTTCAGAGCCAGTTCTTCCCATCATGACAAAAATCTCAAGCTCAAATTTGGCAGATTAAAATTTAGCAGGTTCACATGGCTTTTCTCACTTGATTGGATCAGAAGTAAAACATCTCTTTGTTCCCTGACAGTCAGCTTCAAGAATGAATTTTGTTGGGTTTAAAACTCATGATATCATCTGTGTAGTGGTCACTTCAAAGCCTTATAATGTATTGAATAAGAATTTTGAAAATTAATGTGTTCTTCACCAATAATGACATTCTATATTATGATATGCTAAAAGGTAAAAGTGCTTTTTATTAGTCAAAAAGCAACAACAAACTGTTGGCGTTCATGTGCAGTGACCCAAACATGAACACACTCACTGCTTTTGTGAAAGACAGTGAGAAATCAGAAGAAATGATCTCTTTCAGAACGGAGCATGCAGTGTACTTTTTGTGTCACTTACGTCTCTTGTGCGGGAGGCAGCAAATGGTAATATTGTTGTTTTACGGAGCAAGGATGGATCTCCCGGGTCAGATCCTGGCTTCGACATTTTACATCATGTTCTGGCTGCAAGAGAAACAAGGACACACATGCACACACATACGCGCGCGCAGGATCTCGCTCACGCACAGCGTGCAGGTTTATAGTCATGCTGACAACCTTGAAGTCGACTAGAATGCCGTTTTTATGGCTGAGTGTCCTCGCTGCTCCACGACACTGCGAGGCACTGGTTTCCATACTGAAAATGCCAACTCAATGACAGATGTCACACAACACAAACACTCGGTCCCACGCGCGCACATACATGGCACTTCATCTATTTTCAAGGCAGGGAGGGAACCCAAGGTTTGCTTTTAGAGAGCAGTGAGGCATTTTATAGGAGAGCACTTAGGCAAGGCCATTGTGCCAGACAAGCACACTGTTACCGGAGCTCCCTCATGCTTCTGTACACTCCAAAGGGTGACAATGGGAAGGGCAGATCCATTCTGCCAAGAAAAAGAGGGTGAGAGAAGAATGAGCCTGAGAAGTGGAGGGAGAGATGCAGTCCATCAGCCCCCCCCCCCCCCCCCTTCACTTTGCTTAATCCATCCGCTGCTCTGCTATCTGGGTGGGTTGGGGGGGGGATACGTCAAAAGCAGTGTTGGGATGTTTACTTTCAAAATGGGTAACGTTACAAATTACCTGCTTAAAAAAATGTAATCTGTAACATCAAAAGTATAATTATACTGTATTTAAACAAAATTTTGTCTTGTCAGTAACTTTGTTGCTTTTGCTGTTTGCTTTTTTGTTTGTTTGTTGTTTTTGAATGGATTTCCAGGCTATTATATGATTGCATGAGTGTCAATCCAGTAATGGTATAATGCTCTTTCTTCTCTCTCTGTCTCTCTTGCTCTCTCTATATATGTAGACACACACACACACACACACTTTCAGTACCAGTCAAAGGTTTGGACACACTTTCCCAGTGCAGCGAGACAAGACAAATTTCAAATTTCAAATTTATTAATTTATATAGCCCCAAATCGCGACAAGTCGCCTCAAGGCGCTTCACAGACAACATTTAAAAGCAGAATAAAATGAAGTAAAGATTAAAAACACAATAAAAGAATAAAAACATAAATTAAAAAAAGAATAAAAGAAGACAAACAGTTGTGTAAAATGCTATTGACAAAACAGGAAAAAAAAAATGTGTCTTCAGTTTAGATATAAAAGTCTCCACAGAGTCTGACTGAAGGATCTGCGCAGGCAGATCGTTCCATAGTGCCGGGGCACAGTGAGAAAAGGCTCTGTAACCTGCTGACTTTTTGTTCACCCTAGGGCCACACAATAGACCCGCACCCTGTGAACGCAGGGCCCGAGCCGGTACATAGGGCTTCACCAGGTCGGCCAGGTAGGAAGGTGCCAGTCCATGAACAGTTTTGTAAATCAATAGCAGCACTTTAAAATCTGATCTCAAAGAGACCAGAATCCAGTGAAGGGATGCCAAAACCGGTGTGATATGGTCAAACCTTCTGGTTCTGGTCAGAAGTCTGGCGGCAGCATTTTGAACCAGTTGAAGAACTACGTTCTTGGGATATTTTGGTGATGTCAGGGTGTGTATGAAGGGGAATATACTGAACACACAAGTAATGCAGTTACAAAGTCATTTCCTGTGTAGCTCTGCAACTGCACCACAACTCTGCCCTGAAACCAGCGTGAATCCCGTTCCCACTCCAGCGGAATTCCATCTCTAAACTGACAGTTGGTGCTTTAAATATATACAGATAACTCACCTTATTTGTTTAAGCCATCATATACATTAAATATGCTGGGGCGGATTCTTCCCCTCCCTTCCCAATATTCCGTGAGTCATCTGGACAAACCATTAAATATAAATTCAGTAATTCGTCAAGTTAGGAAGTGGCTTCAGAAAGGGGAGCAGTCGTAGTCTGGGGTGGGTCTGAGGATCACTTTCACTACTTTCAAACGTTGGATAGAAACAAAGTGGTTATTCAGCTTAGGCTGCCTTGAACTCTTTTACACCTCATGTGTTGCTTTTGTGAGTTACATCTCCTCTCCCGTGACCCCGCCGAGGAAAACAAAACCCCTTCTGCGCTAAAACTTGAAAGTTCATTGACACCATTCACATATCACCGAGTTGCCTGTTGAACAAAAGCTCCGGCTCCTTTTAATTTATCATTCTTTCATGCAATCTGTGTGTCACTGTCGTCACATTTGTTGTAGATAGGTGGCGGCGGCAGCGGTGGTGGTGGGTGGTGGTGGGTGGGATCATCGCAGACCTGGCTCACAATTCATATCGAGTCAGTTCGTCTTTAGTTTGTTTCCCCTTTTGTGCCATGAGAAACAGGCAGCATCATGGGGGGAACCTGAGGCTTATTGTGGGGCCGCCCATTGTTGGCCTGATGAAAGGCGCATTCAAGTCACTTTTCTTATCGAATTGTTTTGCATCCTGCTTTTTAACGCCGCATTCTCTCGCTGGCCTCGCATGAGACAACCGGCGGGAATGAAACTTCTTTTTGGCCATTCTTCCTAACCCAGATGAGCGATATTAAGGAGATGAATAGCATGTGTGTGTGTGTGTGTGTGTGTGTGTGTGTGTGTGTGTGTGTGTGTGTGTGTGTGTGTGTGTGTGTGTGTGTGTGTGTGTGTGTGTGTGTGTGTGTGTGTGTGTGTGTGTGTGTGTGTGTGTGTGTGTGTGGTTTTTCCAGGGGATGGGGGAAGCAGCGCTTTGGCCTTTGTACGGTACACAAGTATAAAGGCGCTTGGAGAGAGTGCAGAGGGTCCTGTGGTTTTCCTGATGGGCTGTGTGTGCTACGGCCCTCCTGGTGTGGCATTAAGTGAATGACAAAAGCCCGAGGTTCATGAATCAGTCCGAGCTTCCATAGCTGAGACGTCGTGGCCAACTCAGACAGTGTGACTGTCTGACACAGCGCTGCGTGCGGATACCTGTTGAAGGGGCAGAGATGTGCAATATTTGTTTATGTGTGTCCGTCTTTGCAATAGGAATGCCTTTCCTGTATGTAAATAGATCCCATATGAATACTTTTGCATGTCTGCAGTCTGCATTCGCACCTATTTGTGATAGTGCAGACTTTTCCTGCCTCCCAAATATTAGATAGACCCCAAGGATTTGCTGCCCCCTCACCCACCACACACCTCTATTCACCACCACATCCCACAAAAAAACACCAGAATCCATCATTTTTCTATTCAGTGTTCTCATAAACTTGCTTCATTTGCATGCCCTATTGTTTTTCAATCCCCCTTTTTTTTGTCATTTTCTTTCCTTTGCTCCCATTCCCATGGCGAACCAGAGGAATGTTTTTATCCCCCCAAATGGGTTTTGTTCACTAACTTTGATTTTTGTCCATCTAAAATGTTGAAAGCTCTATGAATTAGAGTTGAAAAACACCAAAGGTTTCCATTAAAGCACTTCAATTTCACTTTTTTTTTGACAAGAACCATGAAAATAGTCAGTAACTTTAAAATAATTTAACTTACAGCATAATTTAAATGCAACTTAAACTCCTTTTTTAGTACATTCATGAAATCACTAGTTTTCAATCATTAGTTTTCTTTTTCTTCTTAAAACAAGCTGTCCTTGTACTTCCAAATAAATCCAAATAAGATTTCTTCTGAAGAGAAAAAAAAAGTCCACCTTCATTCAAATGTAGTCTTCCAGTAAAAAAACATGTTATGGTATGTCTTCAGAGCAAAGGTTTTTTTTTTCTGATTTGCAGGGGTGGTGGCCAAGTGGTTAATGCGCTTGGTTTCAGTTCGGAAGGTTCTGGGTTCAAATCCCACCCCTGCCACATTTCTCCATGTAATGTGGAGTTGCATCAGGAAGGGCATCCGGCGTAAAACCTGTGCCAAATCAACATGCAGATCCACCTTGGATTTGCTGTGGCGACCCCGAGTGCAAACAAGGGAGCAGCCGAAGGGACTTACTTTATTCTGGTGGTTCCCAACTCCCTTTACTGAAGCAAAGCATCTTGGGACAGATTTGTCGACACACCACAACTTTGAGTGAAGAGAAAAAAAAATGTTGGGTGAAAAGCAGGACTCAGCTCACGACGTGGCTGGGGGGAGCCCCGTCGTCCTCCCCCTCTCCCGCCAGCAGAAGGCTCAGACCAGTGGGTCGCTTAGCAGGTGTAGGGATGGGTATTGATAAGGTTTTATCGATATCGATGCCATTATCGATTCTGCTTATCGATACAATTCCTTATCGATTCCCTTATCGATACCTCGTGTTTTTTGTACTAAAAGTAGGCTTTACAGGTTTTCTATGTATTTCCTTGAGTCTTAAAGTAAATAAATATGAAATTAGTCACTGTATCCTTGATCTCTGGACATAAATAAAAATAAACAAAACTGTGTTTCGCTTTGAAGTTATTAATTCAGACTGAATTCTATCGTTCTATCTCGACTTGTCAGAGAGCCGCGCAGCGTTTGGAGCTGTGTGAACAGAACGGAGCATGATTCTCGTTTCTTTCTCGCAACAAGACAGGAGTCCCAGTTAGTAACTTTAATCCGCACAAAAGTGAATCACAACTCATATTCAGGGATTAAAGTGGTGAAAAACAAAAAAAAGCTTAAACCCAAAATTATCCCCCAACACCACCTGCACCAAAATGTTTCAATTCTAGAAGCTCTGAAATGTAATCTGGTATTATTCCAGACAATAAACTGGAGTGAGTGCTGAATCCATTTAGGTGAGAAAAAAAAACAACTTTCCTTATTCAAATTAATTCCAGTAGTATTCTGCTCTTACTAGGATGCAGCAGTTTTCTAGTTTGGCAGATAGTTCTGGAGTAAATCACTGAAGAAATTAACAAACTGAAAATATGGTTTGACGGAAACAAACTGTCATTAAACTTAAATAAGACAGGGATGAAATGGAGGTGTGAGAGTCACTAGGTGTTCACAGGAAACACTTATTTCTGTATGTATTTATTTATTTATGTGTTTAGTTAGTTACTATTATATATTTTCTGTTGTGTTTCTATTCAGGTTCTTTTTGTCTCTTTCTCTAAAATTCTATATAATAATCATTAGATTATTAATATATAAGCAAAAATAAATTTAAGGAATATTACAATTTGAAAACAAATGCACCCGAACGTGATGACGGCTGCAATTGCTAAATGCTAACTTTTAACATTGAAAATGCCATAGACATGCTAATGCGTTAGCATCGCTCCCGTTTTTAAGTTATAAAATACATCTATCAACTGCTTCAGAAGACCATAACAGGTCGGTTTAACATAGAAAAGGTAAATAATACTCACAGACGTATGCTCTTTAGGGTTTTAGCGGGGAAAATTAAGCGAAAGAAAGAAATAAATGAAGCAATCGACCGAAACATTGCTTCAATCTGCGAACCATGGTTCGATTGGTTCAAGGTTCAAAACAAAGCCGTGCTGCAGAAAAGTTGATTAAGGACCAGCTGCAGGGTCTGTAATCAATGTAGAGAAATGATCATTTTCTGACACCCGCCAAAACAACGGCCACTCTGAAGGACCGATAACAGAATCGTTAAGCACAAAGCTTATTGATGTCGGTGGATCGAATCATTTCTTAACGATGCCCGAAAGGAACCGGTTCTCGATACCCATCCCTAAGCAGGTGGTTTCCCCCTATGATCACAAAATGGGGTCCGGTTGCTGAGAAGATCCATGGAAACAGCCCTGTGCCCGTCCAGAGGACAGACTATTTTGAGTCTCCATAGTCAGCTGTTAAAGACTTTTCCTCTTCCTCATTTAACTGTGGATTTTCACACGAACTTCGTACAGACTTTTTGAGCGCTGATTTCTGTTGGATTCTATGTGGAATATTTCCCAAAGTGACAGCGGTCCAACGCAAACTTAGGGTGAGTTCAGTATTAAATCAGCTCACACACAGCATATTTATGTTTCTTGTTCACATTGTTACTCTGCTATAGAATGAACGTCTGTTCATGTGCGCAGTAACAGTGCACACACAGACATGAATGTCTGTTCCTTTGTGTTTTTACGCCGCAGTTCTTTGTGTCATTTGACAGCAATCGTTGCTGTTTGATAAAGACATTTATTCATATTTATTTGCTTGAAGTGAGCATGACTGCTAATTGTTTTTTTATCTGGAGCCCGACATGAGGAAAAGCTCAAAATAGTAACGCCATGACGATCGCTCATTTAAAAACACTTTAAGTGCGACCTGACTCCGTGCTGAAAGCAATCAAGCCTTGTTAGGAAGTTTTTTAAAACAAAAAGGTAGTTTAATGGTGTGTTTCTCATATCAAGTGTAAAGAAAATTTGTGGTTGTGAATCGTGATTTTTTTCCCCCCCGTATATGGGTGATTCCTTAACTACGGGCACTATTGGCCTTGTAAATGTAATTTCCACCACACCATTGCCTTACAATATAAAGTGCCTTGGGGCAACTGTTTGTTGTGATTTGGTGCTATATACATGTGCTCTGATGTCACTGTCTATCTCCATAGAAACTACCCAAACAATCTTTCATACAAACTGTTTAAAGGGACATTAGTGTTGTGGTGGAAATTATGGCAATAGTGTGGGACAACTACATTTTGTTTAAAAAAAATCACAACAGTTGTATGACATTGAATACCCCAATTATGTTTTGATTATCTTACTGATATTTTATTCAGAGATATTTTAAAACATTAGAAAAAACGTTTCTTTACCATTCATTTTTATCATTGAAGATCAAAAGTCTGGGTGTGGGACAAGCACAAAACGGCAATATTTGCATATAATGATGCTGAAAAAAGGTGAAAAAGTCATCATAGACTACTAGAACAAATTTCTTAACACGCTTTCATTGTAAAGATAACTATAAAAGTGTGAAATTTCCCCTTTTTTCTGTTTTTCATACAATACGATCAAAGGACATAATAAGTGCCCATAGTCTAAGAATCACCCATATAAGTCGCAGGACCTGTCGGAAAATACAGTATACGAGGTCTGTCAGTAAAGTAACGATCCTTTTTATTTTTTTCAAAAACTATATGGATTTCATTCATATGTTTTTACGTCAGACATGCTTGAACCCTCGTGCGCCTGCGTGAGTTTTTCCACGCCTGTCGGTGACATCATTCGCCTGTGAGCACGCCTTGGGAAGGAGTGGTCCCGCCCCCTCATCGGATTTTCATTGTCTGGAAATGGCGGAATGAAAAAGACTTTTTTTCCATCAGAATTTTTTCAGAAGCTGCTAGAGACTGGCACCTGGAAACCATTCAAAAAATTTATCTGGCTTTCGGTGAAAATTTTACGGGCTTCACAGAGAATAAGGTCTGTTATTACAGCGTTAAGGACCCCTTTAAGGACGCTCGGCGTGCCACGCTCCGAGCTGCGACGATGCGGCACAAGCTGCCGGACCATTTCTAAACGGATGGCTCTGTGGATACAAGACCATCATGTGCTCTTTCTCTGGTTATCACAAGAGCTGGACATCAGCCATTTTCCAGCAGATTTCACTTTTAACAAGAGATTTTGTCATGGAAAGCCGCACGGAGGCTTCGCGCGTAAAGACCGATTCGCTTTGGAAGCGAGACAAAGGAACACCTCCGTTTCGGCGTGTCAGAGGACAAGTTTGGACATGTCCAGCTCTCCACAATTTCACTGATACTTACTGGACTGGTAAGCATTGAAAGCCGAGACAGACATGTCCAAACTTGTCCTCTGACACGCGCTTGTGCCGCGTCGTCGCAGCTCGGAGCGCGGCATGCCGAGCGTCCTTAAAGGGGTCCTTAACACTGTAGTAACAGACCTTATTCTCTGTGAAGCCCATAAAATTTTCACCGAAAGCCAGATAAATTTTTCGAATGGTTTCGAGGTGCCAGTCTCTAACAGTTTCTGAAAACATTCTGATGGAAAAAAAGTGCTTTTCATTCCGCCATTTCCAGACAATGAAAATCCGACGAGGAGGCGGGACCACTCCTTCCCAAGGCGTGCTCACAGGCGAATGACGTCACCGACAGGCGTGGAAAAACTCACGAATGCGCACGAGGGTTCAAGCATGTCTGACGTAAAAACATATGAATGAAATCCATATAGTTTTTGAAAAAAATAAAAGGACCGTTACTTTATTGACAGACCTCGTATATATAAAAATTTGAGAAATCTGTATAAAGGCAAATCTGAAACATACCAGGTAATGAAATTATTAGATTATTACCAATACTGCCAGAGGTGTATATTCTTGAGATCTTCTTTGTTTCTTTACAACTACGTTTGAATTTACACTACAAGTCAAAGGTTTGGACACAATTTCCCGTTCAAGTGTACATGGCAGGCATATTGGGCCTGCGGATGGGAAGAAGTGATTCGATTTTTGGTTGCGATCAGTTAATCCTAATCTATCAAGAAAAGATGAACCAGATGGTTTTACATGTGTCTTGGCATTTCTTATTATGATGTTTGTTTGATGCACGTTTTTGCATATGTGATATGTGGCATGCATATATATATATATATATATATATATATATATATATATATATATATATATATATATATATATATATATATATATATATATATATATATATATATATATACGAGGGCTGTCAATAAAGTAAGAGTCCTTTTTATTTTTTCAAAAACTATATGGATTTCATTCATATGTTTTTACGTCAGACATGCTTGAACCCTCGTGCGCATGCGTGAGTTTTTCCACGCCTGTCGGTTGTTATGTGTCGGACGCAGCTCGGAGAACCGACCAGCGTTTGAAGGACCCAGTATGAAATAAGCAGAGCACGGTACAAAGGCTAACTGAATTTAATACATAACAGTGATAATACAAAAAGGTGCGGTCTGGCGTGGTGCGCTCCCAGCAGCGCTAACGGTCCGGAGCCAGAAGCTGTTTCGGACCCAAGGACCCCGCCGACACCCCCCAGGTGGCCGCAACAACCGAGTCTGTGAAAGAAGGAACCATTATGTGAGTCCACACTCTACACACAGAACACTTAAAGGTGTACAAACAGCAAACACTTCCTGGCTTGATTGCTGATCAGCTTCCAACCTGCAGGCATGGAACATCCAGTTCACAAAACTCCACCGCAGTGGAAGCTGATACATGACTAACAAACAGCTCAATACAATAAGGTGTGAGGGACACCACATTTACTGACTGTATAACTGTTAGTCACAAAATCTAACGTACCTCAGGAAGTGTGCTGACGAGCGTGAGACCTCACCCCCTCCTCTTTCACAGACTGTGCATCAAACCTGGACGTTTCTCAGCATCCGCTGCTGATGAGATGGCTCCCGAGACGACGATCTCACCCGTCTGGTCACAAGGTCGAGTCTCTGGCAAATACACACTGTGCACTCCAGTCTTAAATGCCAACATGCTCCAATCCATCCAGATGCACCTCAGCTGTGAGTCCTGACGAGTCGCAGGTGATCAGGGTGAGGTCCTGACAGCCTCAGCAACACAGCCACTCAGTCCCAAATGCACACCACCTGGGAGGAAAACAAACAGACAAACAAACCGGCAGCCAGGCCCCCCCCAGCCATATAACAGTCGGTGGCGTCATTCGCCTGTGAGCACTCCTTGTGGGAGGAGTCGTCCAGCCCCTCGTCGGAATTCCTTTGTCTGAGAAGTTGCTGAGAGACTGGCGCGTTGTTTGATCAAAATTTTTTCTAAACCTGTGAGACACATCGAAGTGGACACGGTTCGAAAAATTAAGCTGGTTTTCAGTGAAAATTTTAACGGCTGATGAGAGATTTTGAGGTGATTCTGTCGCTTTAAGGACTTCCCACGATGCGAGACGTCGCTCAGCGCTCTCAACCACCGTCGTCAGCCTGTTCAAGCTGAAAACCTCCACATTTCAGGCTCTATTGATCCAGGACGTCGTGAGAGAACAGAGAAGTTTCAGAAGAAGTCGGTTTCAGCATTTTATCCGGATATTCCACTGTTAAAGGAGATTTTTTTAATGAAAGACGTGCGGACGGATCCGCGCATCGGGACGCAGCCGACGCGGTGCGGCGGCACAGGAAAAACACCTCCGTGTTGATAACCATTTGTAAAATCCAGGCGGCTTTTGATGGCTTTCAGTGGAGTGAGTATATGAGAAATTGTTTAACAGGCAGGACATGTTCCAACTTGTCCTTAAGGCTTTCAACAGAGGTGTTTTTCCTGTGGTGGAGCGTTGCGGCGGCTGCGTCCCGACGCGCGGACCCGTCCGCACGTCTTTCATTAAAAAAATCTCCTTTAACAGTGGAATATCCGGATAAAATGCTGAAACCGACTTCTTCTGAAACTTCTCTGTTCTCTCACGAGGTCCTGGATCAATAGAGCCTGAAATGTGGAGGTTTTCAGCTTGAACAGGCTGACGACGGCGGCTGAGAGCGCTGAGCGACGTCTCGCACTGTGGGAAGTCCTTAAAGCGACAGTATCACCTCAAAATCTCTCATCAGGCGTGGGAAAACTCACGCATGCGCACGAGGGTTCAAGCATGTCTGATGTAAAAACATATGAATGAAATCCATATAGTTTTTGAAAAAAATAAAAAGGACCGTTACTTTATTGACAGCCCTCGTATATATATATAGTGGTCTCTTGTTTATCGCAGGAGTTACGTTCTAAAAATAGCCTGCAATAGGCAAAATCCGCGAAGTAGTCAGGGTTATTTTTACAATAAATGTTTTAAGGCTGTAAAACCCCTCACTACACACTTTATACACTTTTCTCAAACAGGCATGAACATTTTCTCACTTTTCTCTCGTGTTTAAACACTCTTAAAGTTCAAATCTTAGTAGAAAAATAGGACCAACCTGTTTTCAGGCCCAAACATTTGTTTGAGAAATAAAAATAGAACGTTTTCTAATAAATAATTATGATGGCTTTTAGAACTAACAAATTTATTTTTAACGATCAACCTACGAGGTTGGACACATAAGAAATTATTAATAGTGACTGACCAGTATTTCACAGTTCCTCTGATCGTGCCTCTTCGTCCTGGCGCTGCTCCGCTTTCGCGTCTTTTTCCACTGAGTGGCACCTCGGTGCAAGTGTCTTTTTCCGAGTGAAGAACACAGTTATGGGTAGTTGTTGGCGCTCTTTTTTTCTTCTGGGCGATAAGATTCTTATAAACAGACATGCAGAACACAATGCACGTACTCTCCCTTCGTGGTGCCGCGACCGGCCTGCTTGATGAGGACGCAGAACGCAATACGCTGTAAAAAAAAAAAAAAAACATGCAAAATTGGACTAAAAAAATCCGCGAAACTGCAAGGCCGTATAGTATATATATATATATATATATATATATATATATATATATATATATATATATATATATATATATATATATATATATATATATATACAGTATAGTATATATTAACATTCCTATAGCCAGTTATCTTCACACTTTAATTGTACCTTAATGGCAAAATATAATCTTCCTGTAGTGTATGAATGTGCTGCAGACATGAGCTTCATGCATACTGGTTGTCTGAGCATTACAGTACGTCACATATATTAATATGTGTATTAAGCATTTGCGAAAGTCTAAACCTCAGTTTCCTTTGCAAACTGTAAACTGTGTAAGCTTTACTCTTCCATTATATGTCTGAAAGTCGATCCATGTCACCCAACATCCAGGATTTAAAACCTGACACTCTAACATGGGATAATCACGTTTTCCAACCATTATAGAGGCCCAGCTGGCTACTGGTCCAAAACTGGGTGTTGCTTGACCTGAAAATTTCGTAAAGTATGTCGTAAATAGTTAACTAAGAGGTGCCATGACAGTTCTGCTCATCCATCGATGCAGGTAGTAATATTATAATAAAATAATTTTTATGTAACAGCAGCACAGTGAAAGTCAGCAGCATTGTTTGCAGTCGTTTAGAAATTAAGCTTAAAGCATTGAGATGAACGCAGAACACTTCTACAGTACGGACAATGCTGCAGGAAGAAGAGAAGCTCCTCTGTAACTCTCCCCTATGTGCAGAACGTTAAACCGCTTTAGCACCGCATAAGATTTATATTCATGGCCGTAGCCAGAGGGGGCCCTTGTGAGAGTAAATTTCAAACATCTTTAATATTATCAACGTTCTGTGTAATTATGTCTGAGTTCCTTAAAATACCAATGAAGTAACACATTTCTAGGTTTTTGAAAAGCCTAGGCTTGCAACTTACAATGCAGTGAGTGAGTAGATAGATTATCACTTTGACTTTCACAATGTGCGTATCTCCATTCCTCTTTTTTCCTTTTCTTTTTCTGTAGAGTTTATTAGCAGTTAGCAGCCATTAACATTTGCATTACTGCTGTGAGTTGGACAGACGTGGTTACGACAACCTTCTCTTCCATCTTACTACACATTTAACTGCCATTACTGACGTCTCGTGGTCAGAAATAAAACACCATACTCACAACATCCCTTTGCTTTGAGGTTAATACTGTGTGAACTCAACCAAAGTCTAGAAATCGCCCACGGTCACCCACTCAGATTTGGCGTTAAAAATGGTGTTAGTCCCTCTACATCAGGGGTGGGCAACGAGGGCCGAGACACTGCAGGTTTTCCTTGCAACCAATCACCTCAGCAGGTGGGTTGCTGATGAGCTTCTCCCTTGAACATAACCACCTGGTTGTCAATGAAACACCTGCTGAAACACCTGAACATTAATGAAATCACCTGCTGAGGTGATTGGTAGCAAGGAAAACCTGCAGTGCTTCGGCCCTTCATGGCACATGATTGCCCACCCCTGCTCTACATGTATAATGAACATGTGCAAACTTTTAGGTGTAAAATCTTAAGGTTTCTGAACTATGGGCCTTTAAAAAAAGAGTTGTTTTACCTATTTGTGACTCTTGTGAATAGCATATGTTCCTGAGTAGGCACTTTTGGATTCCAATATCTCTGAAACAAGCAAAGATATATGGCTAACCTTTACTTTCCAGACTTTCGTTTTCTCAGTTACTGGTTTCCAAAGTGGTGTTTTTATGCACAAAAAATAGAAAAATCAATTTTCAGGGGGCCAGTATCAGCCTACAATCATTTACAACAGGCTACAGATGATGGATTCCTTCAAATTGAAGACAGGACTGTCTGCAGGAGTGAATCTGACTCTGCAAAGATCATAACGTAGAACTTATGTGACTCTAAAAATGGTTCCTGCTTTAAAAACATACTTTTTGACCCATTTTTGGCTGGCAATTTCACCATGTGTGTAACTACCAATGGTCAAAGTTGTTCTACATAATTGTACATATCTTCCAAGCATTTGCTCAAAAAATCAGCTTGTTTTCTCACCTCCTCC
The DNA here is from genome assembly GCF_902500255.1 of Thalassophryne amazonica. Lineage (NCBI taxonomy): Eukaryota > Metazoa > Chordata > Actinopteri > Batrachoidiformes > Batrachoididae > Thalassophryne > Thalassophryne amazonica. The sequence continues at coordinate 17,219,986 of NC_047124.1, forward strand.
ATATTGAATGATGTTTTTAAAACGTTGACATTTTTCATCCTGGATTGGCAGCTGATCAATATTAAATGACTTAAATTGTGATCGGGGGGAAAAAAAAAAACTTGATAGAGATGTCCCGAGTATTTAGTAATGTATTAAATCATTTGATATATCATTGAATGTTTTGACAAATTGTAACAGATAAGTAAATAAATGTAAACACGGGGCGTTGGTGTTTTTTGGACTTAACCACTGGACCAAAAGGCCATCCTGGGGGAAAGGTCAGCTCCAGCAAATGGACACGTGCCAACAACCAGTGGAAGAATCATGAGCCACAGGCCGCACCTACTGAACACATATGTAGGTGGTGCGCGTGCTGCTGTGGGCTCATAGCGCTCCAGTCATTCCTAATGAATCAGTCAGCTAGCTGGCTAATCAGTCAGTCAGTATCCCAGCCAGACACAGAGCCTGATTCTTTTAACTTGGTCAGACCTCAAGCCCCACAGCCAGCGAGCCAGTGTGTTGGCCTTTGAAGACCACAGGGTCTATATTAATTAACCCCTGGCTGCTTGGTCAGAGGGCGGGTCTTGCAGATGAAGTGCTGGTGTCTGTGTTGTCAGCCTCAGAGGTTACGACCCTTCATCCACAGGCCGGCCCAGACTTATTTGAGCCAGATGCTGGGAGACAAGCATCTCCAGCATCGCCTCCCCCTCCTCCGCACCCACCACATTCTTTTCATTAGCTCCTCCTTGGCGAGCAGACTGGTCGTCATCATCCACTCACGTCAGACACTCTATCCGGGTAGATCGCTGTGCTCGTCTGTCATTGTGCGCCCCTATCTTCCTCCGTCTGATCCCTCTATCCATCCTTTCACCTCTCCCCTCCCTCCTCGCTTGGCCTGCTGCCCCTTTCCGCTGCGCTCAGGGGAACGAGTGCTGCTGCTGCCTGGCAGCGTGCCCGCTCTCATCCCTTCACTTCCTCTCTGCCCTCTCTTGTTCTTCTCCTTTCTCACTCCCTCACTTTCCATCCTGTACCCGTTTGTCCAGGATGGAAATGCCACTTTTGCTCCATCCTTCTCCCCTTGGCTCTCTTTGTCCCCGTCACTCTCTCCACCTGCTTCTGTTCACCCCCTCTCGTTGCCTCCATTCATACTTCCTTCGCTCCCTCGCTCCCCGCGTCTCTTCCAGGAGCAGTGAACAGGTGTTGTCTCCTTTTGATTTGGGTGCGTTCGGATTAATGCTGTCAGCTCAGCTGTTAAAACAACTGCCACCGCCAGATGCCAGTCAGTTCGGGGCTGGAGCTGTCACCTACACACACACACACACACACACACACACACACACACTGAAGGTGCTTGTAATGCCGACAACACAAATCAACTGCCGCACAGCAGTCTTGCCAGGTGTGGATCTGTGTTGCCTTTCCAAAACATCACAGTCAGTGGGTGTAAGAGGGCCGACGTTACAACACCACCGTGAACCCGCGTTCAAGTCATCCTAAGGGTCAACAATAACCACAGATTGTTTAGTTTGAGCATTTAATGACCAAAAGCTTAATTAAGAAATGTCTCTGGTGGGATTGAAGCTGCATTGTCACGTGTGTCTTTGTCTTCCTTTGAGATAGAAATAAAAGATGAGGAGACAAGGGAGTTAAGAGCTTTTATCACAGTCTGTTTGAAACAAACACAACAAACCCCCTGATATCTCATGAGTAGCGAGCCTGTGATCATCTGTCTTCTGTCTGTCTTTACACATTTAAACATAACATTTTTAGAAATGTCCTTTATTCTGCTTGTGAGGATGGATTCATCTCATAACTACAATTTGTAACATTTACAGTGGCACTAGAGTAAAATTTAAAATTTGAGGCTTTTACATATGTGCTGTATTTTCTGGGGTATAAGTTGTGTTTTTTTTTTTTTCTTTTTTAACTAGTTTGGGAGCTCCTGTGACTTATACTCTGGTACGACTTCTATACCAAAAATCACGTTCCCAGGAATCATAACACTAAACAAAATGAACTCAATAATTACAATTACTGCAAGGCACAAAAATCCCATATTAAAAAGTCAATAATTCAGAAAAATGTGCCAGTGTGACTTATATATGGGTTTTTCCTCTTCCAGAGGCAATTTTTAACTCCAGAAAATACAGCATATAAAATCAGGCTTCTTGATATAAAAAGTTGAAAGTTTTTGGAATGAAAACAACAGCATCATAATTTAGACTTTTGACCAAAATGTCCTTGGCTTTTGCAAACACATTAATGGAATTTCTGGGGTTCTTGCGAACAGCAAATCTGGTGCATGGGTGAAGGTTTTCCATTTTGAAACAGATTTTGAAAAAATTTTTCATTGTTGATTGTGTGAAATGTGTAAATCCAGAAACGTGTCGGGATGGGGGTAGGGTTGGAAACCCTCTCCCTTTTTTCTGTGGCCGCTCTGAGCACTTTTAAGTTAAAATCCCTAAACTTTTGAGAACGACTTTGTGATGTCACTGCAGGGCCTTTTCAAGCAAATAGACAGAGGAAACCATTGTCGCTTCGCAAAAGGAGATTTTTATTTTACAGTTTCTGTCAGCTGATTTTCCCACATAAAATCTATTGCAATAGAAACAAAAAACTCACCTGTGATACCAGATTGGACTCACGCTCAGAAGTATTTTCCGCCAGAAAAAAATGCTATATGGATACGCGGCCTTATTCGGCAGAAATAATCACATGGAAATTTTCAACCAATCAGCAAGCGCCTATTATTGCACTTTGGTTCTTGATCATGGCAGCTGTGTTGGATGGATGAGGCAAATTAAGATTAAATTTATAATCTTGTACCACTGAGAGTGACTGTGTTGGTCATGCAGCACAATGTGTATATAGAGAAAATGAATTCATTGCAATATTTCATTGCTGGCGAAGTCTGTGTTTCCTGGAAGGAGGTAACATTTCTTTAATTGTGGTTTATGGTCTTCATCTTTATTTTATGTTAATACTTCTGTCTTCCATAAAAGAATACAGATTTGAACTGCCAGAAAGGACTTTTTAATACCATATTAAAAAGTTAGTAATTACATTTCACAGTTTACCAGAAAACTCCATATTTAGGGTCATTTTTGGAATAAGTCCCAATCTCTTCCCCTGGCCACCTACCGAACCCGCCCCCTTATAAACCTCTTATTCCAACAGAGAATCCCATCTCCTATTGTAATCCCCCCCCACAAAAAAATGTTCTCTTTATTAGAAAACAGTTTGGTTTCCGCAGTTACTTCATAATGTTAGTCAGCTTGTTAATGTCCACCTGGCCCATAACTGTGTTTACTGTGTTTCCCCAGGCAGCATGTTATTCCTCCGTCCATCCCTCCTTACGCCGCCTGCTCACTTGTTCCTTTCTTTTTGCCAAACCGTCCATCCTGCCCCGTCTGAAGAGCGAAAGGAGAAACACAGGTGACGCAGAGAGGAAAATACAGACACACCTGTCAGGTGTTTCCTTCTGGACAACACTTATTCCTCTTAATTAACGGCACAAACTGCGTTCGGCGGTGCTATTTAAAGCTTCGTGCACATGTTAGATGGCGCCTAACGGGTGTCACAGCGTGTCTGTCTTTGTTCAGAACACACTCGAAGTACGGATGGGAAACATTCAACTGTCCGCGGTTTCCTCGTAGCACATTTTCCATCTTTCTTTGTCTCTTTCTCACTTTCTCAGCTCAAACTCATGTACTCATGTTTGTTTGCTTCACACCAGCCGAGCTTGTGATGCTGCTCGAAGTAGACATCCAACACCGAGATACCGGACACTTGTGTATTAGCTCACGGCGCTTTGTCTGACAGACACCGCATCCCACTGGATGCATGACCTCTTCACTTTCTAACAGGGATCCCTCTGTGTCTAGTCCTGTCTGCCCCCCAGTACCGACTCACTATGACCGAACGGCGAATGCAGGCCAGCACACGAATGTTTGACCCTTTTTGCTACATTTAATTAAGCTAATAAGGTTATGGCCAAGGTTATCGTCGCTCTCTGTGTCCAGCTGCCAGATTCCACTCGGCCAAACATTGTTTTGACAATTAGCGAGCTCAAAGAGTCACGGCTGTTTTGTTAGGGACTGGAATCTTCTGGGGAAAAAGGCAACAGATGTTATAAAAGATGGAGCTGACAGAAATCAGTCAGTAAAAATAGTTAACCATTCATCAAAAAAAATTTTGTGAGATACTGGAGTCTACTGTTGGGTCCATGAATATTTAGACAGCGATGCAATTTTTTGTTTTTTGTATCTGTGCACCAACATAATGGATTTGAAATGAAACCATCAAGGTGTTCTTGTACCGGAGATTGTTAGGTTTAAATCAAAGGATCTAACAAAAATACTACATTAGCCATTTAGGAATTGCAGCCATTTTTATGCATTGTCCCTCCATTTTCATTAAAATGGACAAGCTAAGTATACAACCATACCTCACTGCATTTCGTGGTACTCTGAATTGGAGTAGAAAGGAGCCAGCTGAGGTGGTTCGGGCACCAGGTGAGGATGCCACCTGGTCATCTCCCTAGGGAGGTCTTCCAGGTGCAGCCAAATTGGAGTAAGCCCCGGGGAAGACACAGATCATGCTGGAGAGATTATATTTCCCAACTGGTTTGGGAATGCCTTGAGATCCTCCGGGAAGAGTTACAGGACTTGGCCAAGGATAACGAAGTGTGGGGTGAGCTGCTTGCTCCGTTTGTCACTACAATCCGGACGAGGATAAGCCGGTGGTAATGAATGAATGAATTCCATGATGCCATCATTAAAAGTGATTTAATCTATTAGTACGTGATACCATCATGAAATGTTGTCCATTTTTTGTATCACAAGCTAATTTTGTAACAGTATCATGAAATAAGAGATTGTGAATGGGAGAGTTTTGCGTACCTGCCGTGTGGCGTTTGAGTTATGGTTATGGTTATGGTTAGGTTTAGACAACCCCTTCATGAAAATGTAGTACATTTTGTGACGATATTACGACCTAATAACGTGACACTGGGCTGAAGTATAAGAGTTGCTGTTAATACAAATCAGAACTTTTGTAGACTTTTTTTTAGACAGTTAGTATCCTTGAGCATTTCCAAATCATGGATTGTATTTAACTATATGATAAATATGTCAAAAGTGGGGAATCCTCACAAGTTGAGTGACCATTCAAAAAGCGGACTAGCGAGGGAAGCCACCAAGATACTTGTCTAAAGAAAACTGGAAAATTGATACATAAGACAATCCCTTCCAGTTTGTTATGTCATCATCCTATAACTCACCAAATTAAAAGCGTGTATAATAGGGGTGGTCAATATGACCTAAAATTATTATTATTATTTATTTTTTTTTTTTTACTTTATGGATGATGACAATATTATATCATCATATTATTGGCTTTGACCCCTTTAATAACTATTTTATCTGAGCCAGGGTTAAACCTTTCAAACCTCCTCCCTCAAAGTTAAAAATGAAATGGAAAAACTTCTTGCATCAAAGCTTTTTATATAGTTTTATATGTTCCAAAGGTCAGTGGATGCATGTTTAATTACAGTCATCATCAAAAGCTTAAACGTGCATGCAGACAGTGCAAACGCCTGCTGGTTCACACAACAGAATCACATTTTAACCATTTCCATGACTTATGTCTACATGTGACATCATTTTATAGCTAGTTACGACTCTACGAAAAATACTTAACTGACCAGAAAAGGAAAAAAAAATGTTTAATGGATGCACAGACCAACTTCGTCTCCAGCTGAAATGATTATTGCTTTCCAAATTAATTGATATTTGGTGTTACTGTTTATTTCATCTGCATTATTTTCCATTGTTGTCATTGTGGCGCACTGTCACACTGGTGATGACTATGACATTGTTGTCCCGCCCACCCTGAGTGTATAATGAGGGCTAACTGATTAAACATTGGTTAACTTTTACACACCAGATCAATACAAAATGCAACTTTGTTTTGCTTATGTAATATACCATATACCTGTCTGGGTTTGTTGCAGGGAATGATGTTATCATCGTATGCGTGGTTGAAATTAGGAGCAGGTGTTGTTGAAGTTGTATGTGGGTTGAAAATGAGCTTGTTGGTCACATTGTTTTATTTCCAAAGGTCTTATGGTCACAGAGGCCACCGTTGCTTTTTGGGTTGTGCAAATTTTCAACAATAATGAATAAAACATGGATGCAGGCAGTTTTTAATGCAACCAACTCTGAAATCTTTTATGAAATGGGAGTTCTAATTGTATCTAATTGTGTGTCTATTCATGTAATTATGTTTCAGAATAAAAGCATAAGTTCAGCTGTACCAGGCAGCATGGATTAGTGCCATTGCCTCACAGCAAGGTCATAGGATCGATTCCCACCTGTGGCCTGAATTTGCATGTTCTCTCCGTGTTTGTGTGGGTTCCCTCCGGGTGCTCCGGCTTCCTCCCACATCCAAAGACATGCAGGTTAGGTGGATTGGAAGCTTGTCCATAGGTGTGTGAATGTGTGTGTTTGTCTGTCTGTATGTGGCCCTGCGACAGACTGGCGTCCCGTACAGGTTGTACCCCGCCTCACTCCCTGTGACTGCTGGGATCAGTGCCAGCCCCCGTGACCCTCAATTGGAGTAAGTAGTTGTTGATGATGAGTGAGTGAATGAGTTCAGCTGTACTACAATGTGTACTTTCACCAACTCTGTTATTGTCGTTTAATTCATGCGAGTTCTGCCCATCATATTTGTTGGCAACAGATGGCTAAGTGATTTAAATCTGATCTAACCACCAGCATCCGCTGCTGTTGACGAAGAAAATCTCATCAACCAATCAAATTTTTTTTTTCCTTCTCCTAAAACCAACGTGATCTTGCCAGGAAAACTGAGGAGTCGGAAAAGATTTACAGGCAGAGACGTCGACATGAGCGAATAATTGGAGCACAGTGACTTGTTAAGGCTCCAACAGCCCAGCGCACAAACACGAACGTGCACACATGCTAGTCAGCAGAGCATTCCAGCGCTGTTTGGGCTGTTGTTGCCATTGGCCTAATAGTTCTCACATGTCTGTTGCCCTATCTTTGAGCGGTGCGCAGGACAATGCGCGCTATTCTTAAGACTTTACAACACGCTCTCACAGGATGATCGACGCGCAGATGGAACAAACATTCACACATGGAAAAGAAAGGCAAGAAGCGATACAGACAGATAATAAGACAAGCCAACCAACTCAGACAGACATCTAACGGCGCGTTTGCGCCTGTCAAGTGGAATCCACGCGTCCCGCCTCCACCGTCCGGCGAAGGAAAGCCACTCTAAAGCCGAGCCAACTGTCAGTCAAGTAGCCATCGCGAGGGCCAAAACTATGATAGCATCAGAAATAACAGTTTTTACCCATCAGGCTCACACGTGTGTGTGTACTCACACGAGCACAGGAGAGGTTAAAGCCACAGCTCAGAGCTGTTTGAAAAGGCTCCCAGCATGCAAAGCAGCATTAATGTGTCAGGTCTGTCTCACTGCTCTGTCTGTCCCTCTGTCATTGCTTTGACAGGCACATGAAAAATGTCACGACAGGCAGAAGAAAACGCGGCACTCTGTGTGTACATGCGAACACGGTGCGCTTAATGCGTGGGCTCGTTCCCCTTCTGCACACGGCAGGCCACGACATAGAATGTCTTCTTTTGTTGTCACGTTAAAGTGATGCAATAAAGCTGTGCCGTGACAAGGGCGGCCCCGGGGCAGCCGCGCTGACAGAGGCATTGTGTGTGCACTCACATGCGTGTGTGTGTGTGTGTGTGTGTGTGTGTGTGTGTGTGTGTGTGTGTGTGTGTGTGTGTGTGTGTGTGTGTGTGTGTGTGTGTGTGTGGAGCGGAGACAAGAGCGCTGAAGAGGAGTTATTGCCACGAGACAGATTGCAAGTGTCATTTTCCATTACGGCCCAAGCCGCTGTGCGCGACACTCGCACACACATCGACGCGCATGTCATGCCCTACTTTAACAGGATCCTCTTGACAGGGAGAGACGTGCACGCATTAAGAGTGGCGGCCATGATGATTTAGCCCTGTCCTCATCCTGACACCAGGTTGACAAAGTGCTGCAAAATTACCACAACACATACGTGACACTTTGAGCTGAGTCCATTAATATATCTGAGTTACTTCAGATATATTAATGGTGTTTGATTGTGTTTGGTATTAATTGTGTTTGAGTCTGCTATTGCAAATTGCTGCTGATATGTGAGGATCTCATTTTGAGTTTTTTGACCTTTTTTTCAGCAGTCTGCACTTCTGGTAAGCAAAAAACTGTTTTTATTAATTACTTTTTAATACTTTTTAATAGAAAATTAGGGTTTATATGCTGTTTTGGCCCAACTGTTTACTTCTGAATTTTCATACCTTCTCCCATTTTTAATTTCATTGTTCTTTGCAGGTTTCCTTAAATGTTTGATTTTATTTATTTGTTTATTTTTGCAAAATTGACTGAACCCTAATTATTGTAAAGTACTTTTTCTGTGGTATGTAACAAAATTGCAGTTAAGTATTTATTTTGGGGTGGATTCCATGGCAAATGTAGTCAGATTGCTCCATAAAATTTTAAGGACCACATGAAGATGTATTTGCATGTGCAAGGTTCAGAGTTCATGCTGTGTTTGATAGAAAGTGGGCACTTGAACTTTCTGACTTACAAATAGAAAACATACGTTTAGTCTTCCCACTTACTCATTTGGGTAAAACATGTAAAATGGGTGTAACTGTAACTATCGTTAGTGTTATCTTACATCGGTTTAGCAGAGACCCAGCAAAACCTTTCTGTGAAATATATCCAGATTCTATGTGTTGTTCTTCCTAGCCAGATCTGTGGTGGCCTACGTTTATTAGTTGTGCCCGTTGTCATCTTTCTGTTTACATTTTATGTTTTTTTTTTCCTGGTACTTTTTGCCACAATTGAAGGTTTGCTACCTTTTTTCAGCACCATGAAGCTAACACTAGTATATGTAGCACAGTGGTGCCCTTTTGCTGTCAATTTTCTTTACATTTTTCAGTGTATTCTGGTGTCTTTTCACAAATTTTGCCCACATGGTTTCAAATTTTGTATTTTTGACAGAAAATTTGTCATTTTTTTCATATTCCTGATATAACACTGTGAATTTTATTGATTTATTAAATTACAGTGGCGTTAAAGAAAATTCTCTTTAAGACTTAAAGCATAAAAAAAATCAAAGGGACTACAGGTTTAAGAAATATTGGTCCTAGTCCCCCTTCATGCACCATCATATAATTGTAGCAAAATCAAAAACTACAGCGCTACTGACATTATACATTCACACACTGACCTTTGATTAAAAAGATTCCAGCCTCTGAGAGATGCCAGGCAAGCAGTCTTCTATAAAGCACAGGTTTTGTGCCAACCTGTTGTTATTTACATCCCTCAAGTAATGCCATATTCTCACACTGAAGTATTAGTTGCATCTGTCCAAAAATACCATTTATTTTTGAAACATGGTGCTACCGCTTCATGCAACAAGAAGCTAAATTAATGTAAATGTGCATATTCTTTTTTGGTAATGCAAATACCGTGTTGGCAAGCAGAAGCTAATGATTAAATCTTCTTGTACAAGGAACAGAATGCAAGATTCAGATTATTAGTTTTTTTATTGTAACAAGTACAACAAAAGGTAAGGTGCAAGCCTTTCCATTGCAAATATAAACCTGAATGAACCACACGCAGACTTAAAAGAAAATAAACATAGAATTTAACAGGGTGAAAAAGGAGTGTTCAAAGTGCAAATTTAAAAAAAAAAAGGAAAAAAATTGTAAGTATGTAGTAGAAAAAAGAGATTGTATATAAAAAGAGTATATGTACAAAACTGTGGATATTTCAGTGGCAGTGGATATTGCACATTATTATGACTTTACCGAGGTGTTGCTAGGCTGGTAGCATAGATTTACGTCGAAAAAAGGCAAGAAGTGTGTGTGTTGGTCCCAATATGGACATTCCGGATGATTTTCTCATGGATAGTACAACAATGAACAGCAGCCAGCTTGATGAGGACGCACTGCCGAATTTGGAGAGCCAACACGACAAAAGTTAAAGTGAGCCCACTTTTTATGTACGTGTTGTGTATCTCAGTAAAGTGATAATAATGCAAATAACGTGCATTTGTCATGCGGTATGCATTTTCTGAGTCCCTCCATCCATGCCATCGCCTGCAATGACAGATATTCGCCCCCGTCTAACTCGGGCGAATATCTGTCATTTTGGGCGACTGGGCATGAATGTCGGGCCTCTGAAAATGCATACCGCCCTCCAAAAGCATGTTATTGTATTATTAACAAATACTGCACTCATTTCAAGCGTGGCATGTGACATGGCTATTTGGTTCCAGTGGCATTCAAAGCTCTAACAGCAGTTGGCCACTACACAGATAATGGCTCAACGTTGCACTTCACTGGGTTTTTCTTCTCAAGTGTGCTAAGAATCTTCACTGAATCGCTTGAGTTTTTCTGTAAATACACTATGACCTATTGGTGCATGTGCTTCTTGAGTCTGTGTTCAGACGTGTCTCTTGGGGTTTTGGTTTGTTAACCAGGCAATTAGCGAGCAGTATGCGGTGGTTATCGGTCTCTTCAACTTGTAAACTATGAGGCAGGAAAACGAAAATGGGATCTTTCCCGGCCCTATAGTTGTCCCTAATAAGGTGCCGTGACAGCAGCTATCAGGGGCCGGGCTGAATTAGTCCGTAGTGCATTCAAATGTCTAGATGCTATCGTGCACCACTGAATGATAATAGAGGTCGCAGAGGCAATTGGGAAAATGTTGTGTGTGTGTGTGTGTGTGTGTGTGTGTGTGTGTGTGTGTGTGTGTGTGTGTGTGTGTGTGTGTGTGTGTGTGTGTGTGTGTGTGTGTGTGTGTGTGTGTGTGTGTGTGTGTGTGTGTGTGTGTGTGTGTGTGTGTGTGTGAAGGGAACATTCTCAGGAAAAAAAAAACACAACATTAAGATAGTATCGTTAATTTCAGCTCCTAAGCAGCACACAGACAAGAAGTGGGGGTGAGAAAAAAAAAAGAAACTACACAGAACCGATGAAACAACAAGGAAAGTTTTCGGTGACTTTCTCGACTGTCGCTCCAGATTTTGCCCTTCATCATTCTTTCACAATGTCGCGCCCTCTCCGCTGCTATTTCTGACTACCAGTGTGTGGATCTGGCTCGCTGAGATTTCATGCCAGTGTAAAAATTGGCTGAGGGTTTGGTTCAAATCAAATTGGACATAAGCACCCACAACACCATCTGTTAGGGAAAGGCAGTGGAGTGAAGGGCAGAACTCTGTATTCAGATAAATAGATTTTCAATTTATTAAATTGTTGACTGACACCCTTGGAAATTTTCACTTTATGTGCCACGGGCCTATTCTTAGAGCTTGATATGTAATGGAAACATGTTGCTGTACTGTGCATCCATACGAGCCAGTACTCAACTAATACTAGAATTTAAAGCTACAGTGTGTATGATTTTTTTTTGGGGGGGGATTAGCGGCAAAGGAATATAGCGTTTATAACCATTTGTTCATTAATGTATAATTACCTGGAATAATGAATCAGCGTGTTTTCATAAGCTTAAAATTAGCCCTTCATATTTCATATGTATATGTGAATGCAGCCCCTCATACAGTCCGCCATGTTGCTCTGCCGTTGTTAATATGGTGGCCCAAAAGGGACATATTGATTCTGAACTTTACATTGTCCATCCTGGCTGTAAGACTGAAGAACAAAGAAGCCAAATCATCAGTTACACTGTTATATACCATCAACTGGTTTCTAGTGCAGGCTAACAAGTTTGCATAATGCAATCTCACCCCTAGAGGGCACTAAATCCCAAAAACTGTAGCTTAAAAAAAAAAATCTACTGCATCTCTTGTGTGCATGGCTTATTTTCATTTTCAAGCAAATTACAATCTCACTTTAAACAAACAAAAAACAAAATCTCCCCGAGGCTTCTCATCTTTAGGCGTTTCTGCAACTGCTAGTGTGTCTGTGAGTTTCCTGTCACAGGTGCATCACCCCAAAAATGTGTTTTGAGATGTGCCTGTGGCTGTCAGAATACTTTAATGGGCGCCATATGTCCCTTGTTGCTTTGCCCAAATACTTAATTTCACTTTGCAAGGTGAATAACAGCCTCAGAAACTGCTGTCGCTCAGCTTGTGAGCGTTTGCCAAACAGAGGACGTCTCTATGTGATGCGGCAGGTTGGAGTTTGCAGTTTGATTCGCTTTTGCGTGTGCATGCTAATGTCCCTCTTGCCCGCCTAGTGGTCCGCGCGATTATTAATAGCTACAACTTGGAGCGGCTTCTGAATGAAAAATCACTGTGGACAAGCAGACCAAGCGGGGACCGTGTCTCCAACACACAGTGTCTGTCTCACTCTCGCCGCAATCCTCTGCATCAGTGGGAGGCAGGGAGCGCTGGGAGGAGGATGAAAATGGAGGAGGAGACGGAGGAAGAGGAGGAGGAGAGGGATTTTTATGTTTACACAGAGACCCGGCCACCGCAGCAACTGTTGCCAAGTGGCGTTCTCCCCAACATCGAGCCAGAAATTGGTACTTTTAGCAGCTAACCTTGACGAGGTGGCAGAGGTATGTGGTGGATTTGGCCCGAATTCTTTTTGATACATATCTCGCGCGCTCTATCTCCGTCTCTTTAAAGCCGCGTGGTATAGCACCCTGTCTTTGACAAGAGGCCGGCTGTAATCTTGGCACGGCCCTCTTTGCTTTGGAACGATTGGACCGTCTTTAGAAGGAATCAGTAAAAATGTGTCCAGACACATGGCCCAGATCAACCAGACATGAATTGATCATCAAAACATTAGCATCATCATTTTGTAATGGAAAATGTTGATTCTGTCAGTATGAGGGGAATATCCGGCGTGAAAAGCCAAAGCTCAGTTATCAAGAGGGTGTAAATAAGTGAGACGTTCTATTAGGAATTCTGTCTGTCCAAGTTTCTTTAAAAGTCTTCACAACAGAGAATTTCTCACTCTGTCTAGGAACATATATAATTGTTTTTACTAGGTGTCTCTCCTTCATAAAATGATACATATCGCGATACATGTACTACGATACAACAGTACTTTTTATTATGGAACAATTTGATTGTTTTATGTAGATGTTCATTTTCCATGAAAAATTACAATAAGCCAACATGGTAATACTTACCTTCAAATACACACTTCAAGAAAAGCCAGGAACCTTCTTCAGGTTTTACTAGTGAGCTGCAAAACACTGATGCTGCCTCTGCTTGCGTTTTGTTCACCAGCATGACATACATTAGTAGAACCGACAACATAGAGGAAGCCCAGAAGAACCTCTTTTTACATTGTTCTGAACTCTGAATTCATATTGCAGTATTTATAAATGGTAAAAGTAAGTCTCTATGACTGCTCCCTTGTTTTGTTTGGGGTCTCCACAAACAAATCTGCATGTTAATTTGGCACAAGTTTTACACCGCGGGTCCTTCCTAATGCAACTCTGCATTGCATGAAGAATGGACCTTGAAATACATACTTTATGAAAAAGCATTTATACTTTGGGAACTGAACATAAAGGTCAATGAGTACTTTATATTACCTCCCACTATCGCTCTATTCTCTAACGTGAAGCGGATAAGAGTCTGTGACTTCCCCTGGATGGGACACCAGTCCAACACAGGTCATGTCCTCAGCTAAGGCCAGCACCCATTTACAGCTGGGTGGGCTGGGACATTGAAGATGACGTGTCTTGTCCAAGGAATATGGGTCTGCATATTAGTAGCCTAACACTTATCCAACAGCCTATTTGTTGAATAATTAACTTTTCAATTGGTGTTGAAAAGTTAAGCACACTGATTCCTTAAGCATAATTAGTGAGCTGGGGCTCACCTTCTTGGTCTGAAACTAACACTTATCCATTCCCATGGCAATACCGCCATCCTGTGGTGGTGGTATTAAAGTGTAAATGAGCATCAATGGGCTACCAAGGCTTTGGTTTAATTTGAAAAGTTAGTTATTTCTGTATTTCTGCATTTCACACACCCTCTTTTGGAGAGCAGGTGATTTTGTGGGTTTGGAATTGGACTCTCAGTATACAGTCCGGGGTTCGATTCCAGGTCTATGCTTTATAATACCTGTTTGTGTCCTTAGACAAGACACTTAATCTGCATTGTCCGAGTCCACCCAACTGTTAAATTGGGTGCCAGTCGTGGCTGGGGAGGAAACCGGCGTTGGACTGGCGTCCCACCAATTTGAAGTCATAGAGGCTAATCCGTTTCACAGTGCAGTGTCTGTGCCTTGGGGACTGGAAAGGACTTAGTCCTTTCCTTCTATTGGAGATGGTGCCGTCTAGCCCATGATAAATCTCACTAGGCAACAATTTAATTGGTGCACTTCAGAAAGTTGTCAGCATGTGAGAGGTTTTATTCAAGTCATTGTTCAGCACTACTTTAGACTTTTGCTCTAACCTGGTTATGTATTCCACTGACTGCAACATTACTTTAATCACTGTCTAATGGTTTTAATGAATAAGAACTCTTTCTGTCCATCACGGCCGCTAACTAATGTGTTTTTGCCACAGACATCGGCACACATCTCTCCTTCTCGCTGTAACTCCGACCTTCCATCTCAATACTTCAGTGTTCAGGGTGGTAGCCTTAAACAAACTCCACCAGTGCTCGGATAATTGCTTATTCAATGGTGACCCTGCTCCATTGGGGGGGAGAATGGAGAAAGGAGGTGTAGCAATCTATTGGTGCCAAGGCCCAAGTCAATGCAGAGCCTGTTTTTGGGGATATAAGGGCCGGCCATGGGTCCCAAGCCAGGGCCCTTTCCTGTGGGCCCTCCTCCTTTTCGTCATCTTCATCCTCCTCCTCCTTCATCCTCCACCCACTTCCAAGCCCGGCTGGGCCTGGCGCTGGCACAGAGACGCCTTTGTTGTGCACCCGGGCACTCTCTCTCTCTGTTTCCACATACCCCCACCACCTTTGTCCCCACCCTTCCCTCAAAGTCTGCAGGCTTCACAAATATGAGATAATAGGAAAAAAATAGCTGGCCACTTGTGGTGACTCAAGGAGAGAGAGAGAGAGAGAGAGAGAGAGAGAGAGAGAGAGAGAGAGAGAGAGAGAGAGCTTGTATTGTTTCTGTGGTTTGTCAGAGTGAGCTGGACTGAGCTTGAATCCCTCGCTCACTTTCTTTCTCCACCAGCTTCTGAACCAAAGACGCACCGTGGAACTAAAAACCAGGCGGCTGCTCTCAGTCTCACTCTCTCTCTGTCTGTCTGTCTCTCTCTGTGTCTGTCTCTCACTCCCTCTCTCGGCAGGTGGACCGGGTTGTTTTGGCTCTGCTGCAGGGCAGCAGCTTGACTCCGTTTGAGCCAATGAGCCAAAATAATAGTCGACGATTCCAGAGTTATTGTCAGTGCTTTTCCCCCCTCTGCTTTTCCCAGAATCCCTCTCAGCTGTGTGGGATCTGAATCGGAACGCCGCTCTTAGATCAAATAGTGCACTTTAGCGAGGAAAATGTGATAGTGGGATTCACTGAATTGTTTCTCTGCCACCCTGAAAAGACAAGGCCGCGAATTAAACGTATACATAGGCCTATTTGCATGGTGTTAACGCCCTGAGCATCTGAGCAGTTGCACTTCCTGTTTTTCCCTGTTATTCATTTCTTTCACTGCTTCCTTTTTCTATGCGGGGGTAAGCCGGTATTCACCCCCACCATTCTCATTGCCTAACACCCCACCCTTCAAATATGCGACCCACACCCTTTGCGTGGGCACCGAGCTCCACCCGCTTACCTCACAGAACACGCGTGCGCGCACTCACACTCACTCTCGGCATCCCGTTCGTCAGAGGAACGGCGAGAAGCTTCTCTGATTTTTATGGAAAGTGTTGTGCTGTCCTCCTTTCGTATGTGATTTTTGGCTATCATTAGTCCAGTAGATGCTCACTATGTTTCCATCCAACTGTCAAGCAGATTTCACGAAAACTCTTGAAATAGCACAGAACCATAATAAACTTTGAATCAGGTATATTTACATCTGCTGGGTTGAAAAGAATAAATCTAAACCCTCAAATGTGAGCCCAAAATACCACCTAGAAAGACAAAACATGAGACATAGTCGAGAGTACATATGTCCAACCATTTGCTGCAAAATCTTCAAGACCCTTGCGCCCAAACTAGCCAAAGTTGGCTAGTTATAGAACCAATGGAGGTACAATCACCATAGCAACAGTGACCTTTTTGGGGTTTACCTGGTTACAGCATCTTGTTATTATTTTTGTACATTAGTTTATGCTCTCAAATGAAGACAAGTGGGCAAACTGTTGAGTGCACAAGAGTGCTGAAGGTTCCCGGTTCAAAGCCACCCCTGCCCACTCTCCGTGTGATGTGGAGTTGTGTCAGAAAGGACATCTGGAAAAAAACTTGTGCCATATCAAATGCAGATCCACCTTGGATCTGCTGTGGCAACCCAGAGTGAAACAAGGGAGAAGAGGATGGGACTTACTAAATGACTACAAAAATAAGGAAATGCACTTCGCCCAAATTAGCACAATGAGAAGCTTTTTGCAGGAGTCACGCTACATGATAGAATGTGTCACTATTGAAGCATTGATGAGCAGTGGTCTGATTTTGTCAGGCTTCATTTATAACCCAACTGTGATGGGAGAAACATGACGTCGAATTAAAGGGGCCTTATTACGCTTTTTTTTCTGGTACTTATAGCAGAAAATAATAAGGGTTTCAAGTTAAACAGCCTCAAAGTCCCATGATTTTGTAAGTGTGCATGTAAAATTTTGTCACTAAAAGCAAATTTTACGCCTTAGCCGGCTCATATTATACTAGATTTCTGCTTTATTTACAGTGAAAATCTGTATTTGGACTCCTCTGGCTATTCCTGGTTTCTAAAAGTATGTGCGGAATCACAACTAAAACTGTGTGCTCACACAAAAGCAGAACTGTGCAAACACATGTGCATTGTGCACGGTTCTCCTTTATCAATTTATTTATAAATTGCATATGCACGAGCCTGCTCTCCACTTTCCTCACCATTTGCATGTTACAAAAACGCTGTGTGCACCAAATATTATTAGACAGGATAATGAAAATAATACAGTGCAGGAAAAAAAAAATGCTGTTTCACTAAATGTGAATTGAAGAAAATATTCGTCGGTCTCAGAAGTGTTACACAACACATGTCAATACTGTTGACTGGCTCAGAAGAACCAACCAACAATGAAGAACTTGGAATCTCGACACACAGACACACACAGAGACGGCGCGAGTGAGCAAAACCGTGCTTCTATTCCGCTCCAAATTGTGCAAATTGAAGAAGCGCATTTAAAGTACGCTTAAAAATATCTCAGATATCGCAAAAATACAAAACACGGTATGGGTGGATGGAGGAACAGACGGTGAGCTTGTACAACAAAATGGCAATATTTAGCTGGACTTACTGTTCTGTTGCCATGTGGTTAATTCATCATGATTGACGTGGTGTGCTAGTTGTTAGACTAGCGTCAATGTACAGTAATTCTGCCAGGATTACACTGGAGTTACACTTGGTGAGAAAAGTGGGAAAGAGCTGACAGGATGGACGTCAGAATGAATGTCCAACACTTGATATGAAGGACTTTGGTGATGTTTGATGGCTCCATTTGGCCAAATACCTAATACAGGGCCATCTCAGCAACATTACCATCCATCTCTGCATGCACAACCACCAGGTCAAAGTTTCCAAACTCACCTCCAGATTTATAGTGTAGTTGTGGGGTGATGGAAACCACACCGTGTTAAACGAGATGTTCATCACTGTGCTGTTTAGTCATTTTGTCTTGCATCTTTTGAAGTGTGCTGACACCTTTTAGTATCCAAGCACCCAGAGAAACTGCTCGCCTTTTGCTATGATTGCGCATGTCTCTTTATTGTTTCACCGATGACAGCGTGGGTTCATTTCCCAACGTGTTCACCGCATCAATCCACATCTTCTGTCCCCCACTCCTGCCCATTTCCCTGCGTTTTGCCATCCACAGCACAATGGAAGAGCCTCTTGGCTTTTATTAATAGTTAAAGTGGCCACGGCCTGTCACTGGGGACAATGGCCTCAGCCCTGTTAATAAATAAAAATAATAACTAAGAGATGGAAAGAGAGGGAGCGCAATGGATAGAGAACAGGCGATGGTGCCATTTGTTGTTCCCTCTCACTTGTCAAAGCTCTTTGGCTTAAAAGCCTCCGTCATTGTTGAGGGAGAGAGGACTGGAGGGAGAAATGAGAGAGAGAGACACAGAGAGGCAGCACCAGGGGCTAATAGCACCTGTTGGGGTGATGGTGAGACAGCTGTCACAGGAAGGGGGGGAAAACACAGGAGCACTGTCTTCTTTCCTTTCTTCTCTTCTGTATCGCCCCTACCGCTGTCTTTCAGTTGGTGCAACAGTTTCTCTGTCTGTCCCAGTTTACCTCCTCCTACGTTCAACACACCATGAGAGTCAGCGAACCCGCTCCCCAAAGACAACAGCGTCTTCTGACAGAAAGCACTTCTGCACCTCAGGGAGACTCGTTGGACAAGGACAGATGGGGTAGAGTCTGAGGACAGTTGAGGAAATGGGAGAAACAGGACTTTGCTGTCAGTCTTCTGCCACAGTGTGCTGTGTGACTGTTGTGCGTTTGTGAAGGAGGGCTCATTGCAATCACTCTCAGATCTCTAAAGCCCCGTTTACACATAGACGGTAAACTCTCCCGGAAGTGTCCCGGCAGAGATTTTGCCCCCTCCGGGTCGTTTTAGGGATCAAACGCCGTAGTTAACGCCAGCGCACGGGGCGTCGTTTGGTTCCAGCTTCACTGGGAATCGTCGAAAAAATTATTCAACATGTCGAATAATTCCGGGAGCGCTCCTGGAGAAGTGGCCTGATGACGGAGACAACGCGAACAATGGCGTTTGATACTTTTTAATCGCCGTGTCATCCCGCCCCTTCCCGTAGTGCCGCAGTTTACACTGCCGTAATTGGTGGTCGGCGTTGTATCCCTAACCAACGGCGTGTAAAACGGCGATAGAGCCCACATCGGCGTCCTTAAAGGCGTTTTAACCGGCGACAGAGGCAGACAAAACGGCGGTGCTAGCGGACAGTATGCTGTTCTAAATGCCACCTCCCAGTTAACGGCATTCCAAACGGCCGATAGGCGGCGGTCAGTATAAAAACGCTAGCGCGCTGCATGCAGGTCTCTCACTCGCGGCCAGCTCCAGATATTTTTGCAGAGAAGTTCCAGTATGCCTCCTAAAATAAAATTGGCAGCGGCAAGGACTTACCAAGAGGTCTGGTTCAGAAGCAGAGAGTAGCCCTGTGGTGGAAACGAGCAACACGTTGAGGAGGGGAAAAAGGAGAGAAAAGAAAAGGCTGAGAGATGAGCTCCCTCCCTCCCCCTGCAGTGACAGCTGCTTCAGCCTATTATACTCTGGGGGCGGTGCCTATATGCAAAAGTTCCTGGAGGAACGCAGGATTTGCCTGGATAAATCCAGCGGTACACAGGGCATTATCGGCGGCAGCGGAACACCGCCGTTCTCACACGCGTCTTAACCTGCGATTGTAAAGGATAGAACTGGGTATTAACCCCCATTGCCTGACGTGTGCTGGATGCTACAGTGTCAAAACTCCGCTTTATTCGGCGGATTAGCGGCGGATTTAGCGGCGTTTTATTCATGTATTTGCAGCTAGTACGGCGCTCAAAACGCCGGTGAAATGCTCCGCCTCTTTCCACCGCGAAAACAGCCGGAACTGCCGCGAACTTCGGTCTACGTACTACCCGCCGACAAAACTGTCTATGTGTAACCTGGGCTTAAGATCTGGGAACATGCACTGGTGCTGCATATTCCTGCATGCATCACACTGTGGAGCCTCCTGGGGTCCTGGAGGGGATCTACCCAGGCAGCAGACAATCTGTCCATCCCCACTTCCCAAATGGAACCATCTATCTGCAGCAGCCAGGTGATATGATAGTGATATGATCATTCTTTGTCTTAGAGAACAAGTGAATTCATTAATCATGCTCTCAAACTGAAAGACCAAACCTTGCAACTATTAGAATGACCTAAGTAGTGGGTCACCCCTCTGGTCTGGTCTGCTTGAGGTTTCTTCCTCATTATCATGAGAGGTGGTGTTGGTAAGGATAGACCTTACTCGTGTGAAGTGCCTTGAGGCAGCATTGTTGTGATTTGGTGTTATACAAATAAAATAAATTGAGCTGAATTGAACATAGTAAAAATTGGACTATAACCTTCATACTACTCGGCACAACACTTACTTGGACTTTAATTACATTGCACAATTGTGGTTGCCTGTTCAGTGGCACCAAGAAACAGTTCACTTGAGTTCTTTGTTCCTTGTACAGTAACATTAATTGGCTTGTTGGCTTCTGCTCGCTGACGTGGTGTTTGCATTATAAGTAAATAATGCACCACTTTTCAAATGTAAATGTGACTTATACACCAGTGTTAATTATATATGCTTTTTCTTCTTCATGACACATTTTTGGGTAGATGCGACAAATGTACCTGTGCAACTTACAGGAAATGGAATATATCGTAGTACAGCTCATCTGAGCCTTTCCAGGTACCCCTTCATTTGGCACGGTCATTCCAGTGGTACCCAAAAATCCTCCAGGGAGAGTTGCACGAAAGACAACTGTCTTAGGCAGGGGTGGGTTCAAGGGCCAAGATGGTGCAGGTTTTCCTTCTTACAGATCACCTCAACAGGTGATTTCACAGATAATCAGGACTTTATGTTGACAGAAAGCGCTCATGAATAAAACCACCCAATAAGGTGATAGGTTGCAAGGAAAACCTGAACCGCCTTCGCTCTTCATGGCAGCCTGTTGCTCACCTCAAGCCCTTGATCACTGCTTAGCATATAGGTCTCACAAGCACACAGTAAAGGTGCCCTGACACTTGCAGGACTTTGATCCGCGCACTTGCACGAACTCTGTCATGCAGGAGAGTAAACCCGTTTCACACTCATTGTAATCCATTGTAAACTGTGCGGCTTCTTGCAAGTGTGCAAAGAAAATCTTGAAATGTTCAAAATCTCCATCATGCATTAATAATGTGAACTTCACATGAACATTGTGTAAACAATTAAAAAACACTGCGAGTGATTGCGGCAGCGCACCGCATCACAGTACAGCTCATCTGAATGATTAGAACGAGATGTTAAATCTGTCATAAACATAATTTTACATCTGCTCATAAGAAGGAAACTGCAACTGTTTTACCAAGCCATTGCGATATAAACATTACAAATACTTACCTTTTAGACGGTTCCAAATACATTCTCCACCTCCTGCAGAGGACAAAAGTGAGAGAGAGAGAAAAAAAGGTCCAGATAAAACTATCCTGTGTGATTCCGGAAGCAATTATAGGTGTTTTCAACAGCCAACTTTGACAGAAAAAGATTAATCCACCACAAAATAATTATTTTATATATGCAGCGTCCAGCGCACTAAAGCGCAGCATGCAGCGGAACAAAGCACTGCATGCATCTGGGAACACTGCGGGTGGGATCGTCATAACAAAGTGCATGCACTTTAAAACGGGAACCTTTGACATCTCCAAACACCCCCCCCCCCAAAAAAAAAACAATCCCATAGGTCATTTGTGTTCAAGCATCTTATTTTGACTTATCATTGCATTTTCAAGTAAATAAGCAGTGACTACTAGAGGCTGTGTAAAAATAAGAAAATGACCAATTAATTTTGAGTCTTCCTCACATTCTGGTTTTAATCCTAACCCCTAACCTTAACCACCTGTGGCTTGGATCTACATGAGGATATGAACACTTGTAGGTCCACGCACCTTGTCCATTATTCCTCGTAATGGCCCCTGAGTGTAAAGGCTGGACAAAAACAGGTGGTTTAACTCACTCCACTCGTCTTCATCTCCCGCTTTCCAACTCAGACAGAAGGACGTCTTTGTTGGGCTGAAGTACTTTGTTGTGATGACAGGTGTTAATGTGGCACTAAGCTGATTTTGCTACTTTAGCACACTGCTGCTCAACGCACCGGACATCTCTCTCTCTGGTGTTCGTGTCTTAGTGTATGTTTGTATCAGAGTAGGATTCTGTGCACGGACGAGCTGTCTCATACCAGCCAGATTAAGACTTTTCCTCCGTCTCTTAAACCACACGCGTTGTTCTGCTTTATGGGAAGAATTTATCCCAGTGAGACAGCATGTAAACAAACTTTTCTCTGCTGTCAGCATGCATCTGTACGCATTTTGCATTGCCTCCAAAGTGCACCTGTCTCTTCTCTCTCTCTCTCTCTCTCTCTCTCTCACTCTCTCAAAGTCAGGCTGTGGCCGTTCAATGGAGCATGCACGTACGCGAGCGTCTTTGCACTCTTATTTGTCCACGTGTGACAGTTCTGCTTCCTCTGCCGCGTCCTATCCCACTTGGGTTTGTAATTTGTGATCCTGCAGGTGTGTGTGCGCGCACGCACATGTGCGTGTGTGTGCGGAGAATGTGTTGAAAACAAAGCGCTGGTTGATAATGTGTCCATTGTGGCGGGTGCATTAAGGCCCTCTTTGTCTCGGGGCCCACAGGGCTAATGATTCTCTAGCAGCAGGTGAGAGGGAAAAAGCCTCTCGCTGTCTCTCTCTCTCTCTCTCCTCCACTTGTCTCTCTCCTTATCTGGTGTTGCCTCTCTCGCTCTTTTCCCCGTCACTCACTTGTTTTTTTTTTTTTTTTTTGTTCTTTATATTTCGTCTCTTTCGATTATCAGCTTCTCTCTCTCTCTCTCTCTCTCTCTCCCCTGCTGATGCGACCATTAGGCCGAGCTGCGGCTGCCTTTATTACAGCAAATGGACTTTAAATGAGCTTTATTGTCATGTTGGCCAGCCAACTGAATCACTCTGTCTTTCTCTCCCTTCCATCTCTCCTCTCCCCTAAACAGAGGCCCCCAGCATCGAGAGGTTGTTGTCAAAGGACTGGAAAGACAAACTTTTGGCCATGGGCTCAGGGCACATCGGAGAAATCAAAGGTATGATATGACTATTGAATCTTGCATTAAAGCGACAGTGACACCAACACTTTAAGAACCTCCATTTGTAGACTCTCTCCACAGTGTTGCAGGATGTTACTAAATATGTTACCCGCTAACGGACCAACAACTCTACAAGAACATTGTGATATATTGTTGCTGTAATATCATTATGGCTCCATTTGAATACCTCCCTACTCCCAAAAAACCCAAAATGAGTAAATGTGATGAAAATATGGAGGAAATAAAACAATAAATAAAGTTTATTGACGACTGGAATCATGATGATCAACTACTATGATAGACTTCATCGGGGTGCATATCTCTCTCTTATAAACCAATGTGACATGTATCGAGATACATTTTCTATGATATGATTTTTTTTTCCAAGATATGTCAGAATATGCCAAAAGCGGCTTTGCTTGCCGTCAGATACATTTTTCATGAAAAACCGCGGACCCTCTTCAGGTTTTTGCTGCTGTGCAAAAATCATTAGTGCTGCTAAATGATTTGCCTGGTCCATCAGATTCTATCACTATCACTATCGTCACAACTATTGAATCTGTTTTCGAAAAAGCAAGATGCTAGGTTCACATGAACCCTGTTCTTAAAGACGCTGTTATGCCAAAAACACCCATTATTAAGAAACTAAATCCAACCCCTTTACACCCGGGATCTTATTTTATATTCAGATTATGTCAGCCCATTCTCACACTTTTTTCATGATAGGGTTGCAAAACGCATCACATTTTTGTGACTCGGTCAAGTTTAGTTGACTATTTTTAACCCATAACCCCCACATCCCCCGCCTCCATGTCACCCCAAATTTCATGATGCCATTATGAAATAATTTCTTGATGGCATTACGAAAATGTAACATTTCCGTGACGGTATCACAAATTAATAGATTAAGTAACTTTTTGTGATGCCATCACAAACTGACACATGCTATCCACCATGTAAATAGCGGCTGTACGCTATATAGATTGGTCAAACAAATTTAAATGAAACGCATCTGTACTTGATGCCGTCCCACAACTCATGCAAACTGCGCAACATATTGAATTCACATGGGTGTCATGTCTGTTTGACGCATTCATTGAGTCTTCTTTGTCGCGTCATGGTGCAATCACACGAACTGATCTGCTTGTTTTAGCCGCAGCATTATTCAAATGCACGTTCACACGTCCCCAAACAAACCGAAGTGTCACGATAAATGCCCCAAAATACAAATATGTTGCCAAAAATAGCCCATAGGTACAGAAGTGATAACTATTCCAGTTCAAACTGGGTTCCAGTAATATACCCCTGTGTGGTTGGTGAAGTTTCAGAAAAAAATATGTGAAATTTCCTGCTCATTTCTTGAGGTGCAGCCTTTTCCCAAAGCCTTTTAAAATTCTTTCTCACAATAATTTCACGGTGCTGCTCATTTTTATGGATCCACTACAATCTTTGAGAGTCAACAGTCTTTATTGTCATGTGTACAGTAAAACAGGTGTTGCACCATACAGTGAAATTCTTACTTTGCTGTTCCTCCATTGACATATAAAATAGAGATTTATCACACACACACGCAAAATAAGATGTATGCACAGCTAGACAAATATATACACATTGTATGAATATGTAAACGTGGGGAATATGCATTGTTGTGCACAGCGCCGCAGCAGCAGTCATTAAGTGCAACAGGCTGTAAGTTTAATAGCATCTGTCCCAAGTTATCATCAACCATCCATCCAAGCTTTGTGACAGACAATAGCATTGTCCCAATACAATGTGGGTATCCGTATCCGTATCTGCCTTGTGCACTCCTATCTGGTTTTTGATTCTTTGTATTTGTTCAACATTCCAGCTGTCATATACAACTTGTTTCCATATCAGACCAGACGAAGTTGTTTGCCAAGCTTCATTCTTTATTTCCTCTTAAACTGTCCCTTTTTTCCATCCTCTTTCTCTTCATTGTTGTTGCGGTTTAAAGTCTTATCTCCACATCAGTGTTTAGTGTGAGAGCTGAAGTGTCTGGAGTGCAGCAGTGAAGGCAGCGTTTTGTAAAATATGAGTCGATAAGGAGACAGACATTCAGCGTGTCATGCTTTGTAGTTTTAAGTGGTGTAACTGTTAGTCAAAGAGAAGCTGGCAGGATTCTTGAGACAGTATATGATGCACCTATATTTCAATACTGGAACTGTTCAGAATAATTATTTAAGCAGTTGGAATGTGAACTTAATGGTTGAGCATGCTGTACAAATTAACAAGAGGTCCATCCTGAAGGTCCAGGAGTTATTGTTGAGTTGGTACTATAGAGGGGTAGGAATTCAGGCATACCCTGACATTAGAATCCTCTCCAACCTGTAACTAACACTCTCCAAGCACATGCAAGGGGATTGGCATGAAATAATATCCCAAATATCTTGGGTCTGCTACAGTTTGCTTTTGAGTATGGTGCAGCATAACCCTGTTTATTTGTGTTGACCCGGAATTGACTGACTCTAAAAATGGAGTTCAAGGTCGACACCCTTTGAAGTCGCCGAGACACCTGTGAGAAGAACTTATTAACCTGTGTACCAGTGAAACAGTGAAGCAGGCTGTTGTTTTCCTTGGCATGTGTTGTGTGTGTCAGTGGACAAGATAATTCAAAAACAGCTGGATGAAGTTCCTTCATACGTAGTAGGAATATTGCTTGGATAGATATCTTGCATCAGGAAGGGCATCCGGCATTAAACTTGTGCCAAAAATCAACATGCAGGTCCACTTGGGATCTGCTGTGGCGACCCCGAGTGGAAGTACAAGGGAGCAGCCAAAGGGACTTACTTTTAGATATCTCGAAGTGATTAGATTTTGGAGTAGCTTCATCAAAGGTCAGGGAAAGCATAATAATAATTTAAAAAAAAGAATTTTTTTGTATAGCTCAACAACCCATGAAGCCTCAATGGATCAAACTTGGTTGGAATATTACCTGTATACATATCTAGAGGTGGTTAGATTTTGGAGTAGTTTAGTCAAAGGTCAAGATCAATGAAAACATGCTCCAAAAAAGAAACAAAAAAAAAGCAATTTTTGTTGGTATATCTCAACAACCCAAGAAGCCATAATGGCTCAAACTTGATAATCAAGTATTGGTGCTCTGTAGGCTTATTTATTTGCGCTGACCTGGAGTTGACTGAGCGTTTACATGCTGACCCAAATTTGACTCAGAACAGGTAGGTCAAGTTCATTTAGTGTTGAGTAGTGGTGCAGCATATGCCGGTTCTATGTATTAACCCAGAGTTGACCCAGAAAAAGTAGGGTAAGACCTATGCCTTCTGACCTCAGGTAGAAGGGTTATAAAGTGAACTAGTATCTCAAATATCTTGGGTCTATAATAATTTGATGTTGAGTGATCATGATGCTCTTTTTATATGTTGACTCAGATTCGACCCACAAAAAATAGGTCAAGGCTGGTGTCTAAGGAAGTGATGTGAGAAAGCTGTTAACTGAAATTATATTACAAAGATCTTGGGTCTGCGACAATTTGTTGTGTAGTAATCACGAGTACATGACGAAGGCCACATGGACAGATGACACATACACAGATGGCAGTATAACACCTGCACTGTCACAGAGAGCTCATGAGTAGCTGACTGTGGCTGATTGTCAATATTAAAGGTATAGTGCCACTGGATTTTTTTTTTTTTTTTTTTTTTAGATTTAAGTCATAAAAAGAATTTTCTTTGGCACCACTGTAATTTATAATTTAGCATTTAGATAAGGGTGTTGTGTGGGCCGCTGAAGAGGAGGTACTGCTGGCCCACCACCACCAGAGGGCGCCCTGCCTGGAGTGCGGGCTCCAGGCACCAGAGGGCGCTGCCGCATCATGGGAGTAGCCTGGGTGACAGCTGTCACCCATCACCAGACACAGCTGTTCTACTCAGCACCGAGGTATATCAGGAGGACGGCGTCTCCACCTCAGTGCCGAGATACCGCCTAAGACCAAGGTAGTATTCTCTGCAGTTATACATTGCATCATCAGCTAAGACTGTCAAAACCTTTTTCAGGACTGGTGACTACTGAAAACCTCATTCTTTGGATAAGTACTCACCTTCCTGCTATACTTTGCCAAGAGGTGGAGGCGGCTTCTCCCCTCTCTGTTGCTGGGTGCGTTCATCCACTCCTGTGTGTTGTTGCTCTCTCCTGCCAGCAGTACCGGATCCGACGAGCGGAGGCAGTGGCCACCTGGGAATTCGGGACTTGGCGGTTCCAGTATTTCCAGGGTTCGGTGGCAGAGGAGATCTGGGTGGTTCCGGTTCGACTGAGACAGACGTCTCCTACCTTCGAGCCTGCCCACACGACACCAGCGGATTCGACCCCAAATTGTGTTTGTTGTATTACTCGTGCTTGTTTCAGTAGTAAATCTTGTTATTTACTCTCTCCATTGTCCGTTCATTGCGCCCCCTGTTGTGGGTCCGTGTTCCTACACTTTCACAACAGGATATCTCGGCCAGCGTCATGGATCCCGAGGGGCGTCAACCGGCTGTTGAACGGCCAATGGAAGACCAAGGCGTGGCGGAGGCTTCGGGAGGGGTAATCGGTGAGTTGCAGCGGATCCTCACCGCTTTCACCTCTCGGATCGACTTAATGACCGAGCAGCACGTTCTCCTAAACCGCAGGGTGGAGGCTCTCGCCGCACAAGTGGAGGCGCGCCCTTCGGGCGCCGCTGCGGCTCTCCCTCCCGAGGACCCTGCGTGCAAAAGTAACGTTCCACTGGTCGTTCAACGGTCCCTCCCTCCGTCCCCAGAAGCATACATAAGCCCTCCAGAACCGTACGGAGGCTGTGTGGAGACGTGCGCGGACTTTCTTATGCAGTGTTCGCTCGTCTTCGCTCAGCGTCCCGTGATGTACGCGACTGATGCTAGCAAAGTAGCTTATGTGATAAATCTGCTTCGCGGGGAGGCACGCGCTTGGGCTACAGCGCTCTGGGAGCAGAACTCACGGCTCCTTCATACATACGATGGGTTTGTACGGGAGCTCAGAACGGTGTTCGATCATCCCAACAGAGGAGAGTCCGCTTCAACCGCACTACTGTCCATACGACAGGGACGTCGGAGCGCAGCTGCCTATGCAGTCGCCTTCCGCATCGCGGCGGCGAGATCCGGCTGGAATAGCACTGCCCTCCGCGCTGCCTTTGTAAACGGACTGTCTCTGGTCCTAAAAGAGCACCTGGTGGCTAAGGACGAACCGCGGGATTTAGATGGGCTCATCGATCTAGTCATACGACTCGACAACCGGTTAGAAGAACGCCGTCGGGAACGAGGCGAAGGGCGTGGCCAGGCACGCGTCGTCCCTCTCCCTTCCGGGTCCGATCGAGCTCCGCCCTCCCCACGCTCCTCTGTTCCTGCGCTCCGTGCGCCTATGGCTCCCCCTGCTGACGAAGCTATGGACACGAGCAGGGCAACATTTAGGGCACCTGGAGCACAAAGGAGGCGGGTCCACGGAGCTTGTTATGTTTGTGGCTCGAGTGAGCATATGGCAAACGACTGCCCCGAGCGGTTAAACTCCAACGCCCGCCCCTAGAGACTGGGCCAGGGGTGGGCCAAAACATTCACGTGGGACACACCCACATTGCTACACGACTCCCAGTCACGATCCTTTATGAGGATTCAACCCTGAAGGCCCCAGCACTGGTGGACACGGGCTCTGAGGGGAATCTGCTTGACAGTAGATGGGCCAGGGAGATAGGGCTCCCTCTGGTGGCTCTTACCTCGCCTGTGCAGGTTCGGGCGCTAGACGGCTCCCTACTCCCACCAATCACACATAAGACACCTCCAGTAACTCTGGTGGTGTCAGGTAACCACCGGGAGGTGATCGAGTTCTTCGTGACTCAGGCCACCTCCCGTGTGGTTTTAGGGTTTCCATGGATACTAAAGCACAATCCCCGGATTGATTGGCCGTCCGGGGTAGTGGTTCAGTGGAGCGAAACCTGCCATCGGGAGTGTCTAGGTTCCTCGGTTCCTCCCGGCTCCCAAGCTAAGGAGGAGGTCCGAGTCCCGCCCAATCTGAAGGCGGTGCCAGCGGAGTACCATGACCTCGCTGATGTGTTCAGCAAGGATCTGGCTCTCACGCTTCCTCCTCACCGCCCGTACGATTGTGCCATTGATTTGGTTCCAGGCAGTGAGTTTCCGTCCAGTAGGCTGTACAACCTCTCACGGCCGGAGCGTGAATCAATGGAGACCTACATCCGGGACTCATTAGCTGCCGGGTTGATCCGGAATTCCACCTCTCCGATGGGTGCTGGTTTCTTTTTTGTGGGTAAAAAGGATGGCGGGCTTCGTCCATGCATTGACTATAGGGGGTTGAACGAAATCACGGTTCGCAATCGATACCCGTTGCCCCTGTTGGATTCGGTGTTCACCCCCTTGCATGGAGCCAATATCTTCACCAAACTTGATCTTAGGAATGCCTATCATTTGGTTCGGATCCGGAAGGGAGACGAATGGAAGACGGCATTTAACACCCCGTTGGGCCATTTTGAGTACCTGGTCATGCCGTTCGGTCTCACTAACGCTCCCGCGACCTTCCAAGCGTTGGTAAACGATGTCCTGCGGGACTTCCTGCACCGGTTCGTCTTCGTGTATCTGGACGATATACTCATCTTTTCCCCGGATCCTGAGACTCATGTCCGGCATGTCCGTCAGGTCCTGCAGCGGTTGTTGGAGAACCGCCTGTTTGTGAAGGGCGAGAAGTGTGAGTTCCACCGCACTTCTTTGTCCTTCCTGGGGTTTATCATCTCCTCTAACTCCGTCGCCCCGGACCCGGCCAAGGTTGCGGCGGTGAGAGATTGGCCCCAACCTACAAGCCGTAGGAAGCTGCAACAGTTCCTCGGTTTTGCTAATTTTTATAGGAGGTTCATTAAGGGCTACAGTCAGGTAGTTAGCCCCCTGACAGCCCTGACCTCTCCAAAAGTTCCCTTCACCTGGTCGGACCGGTGCGAGGCCGCGTTCAAGGAGTTGAAACGGCGCTTCTCGTCTGCACCAGTTCTGGTGCAGCCCGATCCTAGCCGCCAGTTAGTGGTTGAAGTGGATGCCTCGGACTCAGGGATAGGAGCGGTGCTCTCCCAGAGCGGGAAGACCGATAAGGTCCTTCACCCGTGTGCCTATTTTTCTCGCAGGTTGACCCCCGCTGAACGGAATTATGACGTCGGCAATCGGGAACTCCTTGCTGTGAAAGAGGCCCTCGAAGAGTGGAGACATCTGTTGGAGGGAACAGCCGTGCCATTCACGGTTTTCACTGACCATCGGAACCTGGAGTACATCAGAACCGCCAAGCGTCTGAACCCCAGGCAAGCCCGCTGGTCACTGTTCTTTGGCCGTTTTGACTTCCGGATTACCTACCGTCCCGGGACCAAGAATCAGAGATCGGATGCATTGTCCCGGGTGCACGAAGATGAGGTCAAAACGGAACCGTCGGATCCCCCGGATCCCATCATCCCGGAGTCCGCTATCGTGGCCGCCCTCACCTGGGACGTGGAGAAGACCGTCCGGGAGGCCCTGACCCGTGTCCCGGACCCCGGAAACGGACCAAAAAACAGACTATACGTCCCACCAGAGGCTAGAGCTGCAGTCCTGGACTTCTGTCACGGTTCTAAGCTCTCCTGTCACCCAGGGGTGCGAAGGACCGTGGCAGTCGTCCGGCAACGCTTCTGGTGGGCATCCCTGGAGACCGACGTCCGGGACTACGTCCAGGCCTGTACCACCTGCGCCAGGGGCAAGGCCGACCATAGGAAGACCTCAGGGCAGCTACAGCCATTGCCCGTGCCTCATCGCCCCTGGTCCCACATCGGCCTGGACTTCGTCACGGGTCTCCCGCCGTCCCAGGGAAACACCGTCGTCTTCACGATAGTGGACCGTTTCTCCAAGGCGGCCCACTTCGTGGCCCTCCCGAAGCTCCCTACGGCCCAGGAGACAGCGGACCTCCTGGTCCACCACGTCGTCCGTCTGCATGGCATACCATCAGACATCGTCTCCGATCGCGGTCCCCAGTTCACCTCACATGTCTGGAGGAGCTTCTGCCGGGAACTGGGGGCCACGGTCAGCCTCTCGTCTGGGTACCACCCCCAGTCCAACGGGCAGGCAGAGCGGGCGAATCAAGAACTGGAGCAGACACTTCGCTGTGTGACAGCCGCGCACCCGACGGCCTGGAGTACCCACCTGGCCTGGATCGAGTACGCCCACAACAGCCAAGTGTCATCAGCCAAGCACACCTCTCCCCGTTTGAGGTGTGCTTGGGGTATCAGCCCCCCTTGTTTCCGGTGGTTGAGGGAGAGGTCGGTGTGCCCTCGGTCCAGGCCCACCTACGGAAGTGCCGTCGGGTGTGGCGGGCCGCCCGCTCTGCCTTGTTGCAGGCCCGGACGAGGGCGAAGAAACATGCAGACCGGCGGCGAGCCCCGGCCCCCAAGTATCGTCCTGGGCAGGAGGTCTGGTTGTCCACGAAGGACATTCCCCTACAGGTTGATTCTCCAAAACTGCAAGAACGGTACATCGGACCTTATAAGATCCTCAAGGTCATCAACCCCGCCGCAGTGAGGCTCCAGCTTCCGGCCTCACTGCGGATCCATCCAGTCTTCCATGTTTCCCGGATCAAGCCTCTTCACACCTCACCCCTCTGCACCCCGGGTCCGGCGCCGCCTCCTGCCCGGATCATCGACGGAGCACCGGCTTGGACTGTCCGCCGGCTCCTTGACGTCCGTCGGATGGGCCGGGGTTTTCAGTATCTGGTGGACTGGGAGGGGTACGGCCCCGAGGAGCGCTCCTGGGTGAAGAAGGGCTTCATCCTGGACCCGGCCCTCCTGGCCGACTTCTACCGACGCCATCCGGACAAGCCCGGTCGTGCGCCAGGAGGCGCCCGTTGAGGGGGGGGGTCCTGTTGTGTGGGCCGCTGAAGAGGAGGTACTGCTGGCCCACCACCACCAGAGGGCGCCCTGCCTGGAGTGCGGGCTCCAGGCACCAGAGGGCGCTGCCGCATCATGGGAGTAGCCTGGGTGACAGCTGTCACCCATCACCAGACACAGCTGTTCTACTCAGCACCGAGGTATATCAGGAGGACGGCGTCTCCACCTCAGTGCCGAGATACCGCCTAAGACCAAGGTAGTATTCTCTGCAGTTATACATTGCATCATCAGCTAAGACTGTCAAAACCTTTTTCAGGACTGGTGACTACTGAAAACCTCATTCTTTGGATAAGTACTCACCTTCCTGCTATACTTTGCCAAGAGGTGGAGGCAGCTTCTCCCCTCTCTGTTACTGGGTGCGTTCATCCACTCCTGTGTGTTGTTGCTCTCTCCTGCCAGCAGTACCGGATCCGACGAGCGGAGGCAGTGGCCACCTGGGAATTCGGGACTTGGCGGTTCCAGTATTTCCAGGGTTCGGTGGCAGAGGAGATCTGGGTGGTTCCGGTTTGACTGAGACAGACGTCTCCTACCTTCGAGCCTGCCCACACGACACCAGCGGATTCGACCCCAAATTGTGTTTGTTGTATTACTCGTGCTTGTTTCAGTAGTAAATCTTGTTATTTACTCTCTCCATTGTCCGTTCATTGCGCCCCCTGTTGTGGGTCCGTGTTCCTACACTTTCACAACAAAGGGATTCCTAATATGATATTGCCATGATCAGAATTCATGCTGTCTGGAAACAATATAAAATTTTAACCCCTGAGGTGGCAAAAATTCAAGGGATTAGATGCTATGACCAACATTTGGTAGATTTGGAAGTGATTAGAAGAAATCTTATGTATCTTAACATAAGATGGGTCACAGGTAATCTCAAAACCTTACACATGCGCACACGCACTTCCTCCTGTAGTTAGTCTGCACGGCGGTGATGAAGGAAAAGAATGTATTCACTGCGAAATTTCCTCCACATAAATGTGTCCTCTTCATTAAAATGAGCTGTAATTTTACAAAGATAAACCTACATTGTAATGCTTGGATTTCAGTACAAACTAAATTTTCTCAGTTTTGTGAAATTTGAAAGGTCCTATAGCTTTAAAGGAATCATAACAACAGAAATAATTGCGCTGAATTGAGTGTATTTTGTAAAACTGATTAAACTGAAGAGCCCTGCATTGACAATAGGTGGTTGCGTTACCTTGTCATGTCAAACCAAATCAGTAACTATGACACGGCAAAAATCAGAACGATGAGTGGAAAAGTGAACAAACTTTGCAGGAGCGAGAATCAACAAGAGAGAAAGTGAGTGAAAGCGAAGGAGCTTTTATCCGCTACAACTCCGGGGCAAAGCCGTCATTCTTCTCCATTAATTAAGCTTCATTATGAAGCGAAGCAATATGTAATCAAAGAGCCGCGCAGAGCGGCATGGCCGTCGAGAGGTGGGCTCCATTGATCAAACCCCCTTTTCTCAGCACCCCGCCGCGCTGACATTTCTGTGTAGGGGTGTCCCGCTTGGCGCCCCGCTCACCAACAGCTGTGAAGGAAAATCAGGAGTCTGTGTGTGTGTGTGTGTGTGTGTGTGAGAGTGAGAGTGAGAGAGAGAGAGTTATTCTTACATAACCGTGGTCGTCTGTGTGCCTGTCAAAAAAAAGAAAAAAAATAATAAATGTAACTGTAGCCATCATTGTTTCTGCATGTGTGTTGCGCGCTGTCCTCGTCGCTTGACTTTTTCTGTCCACCATCGAATTCCGCTGAAGAGCTTCTTCTTTTGCTACGAGCAAAGTGAGGCTGTCTGATTTATTGAGGGAAAAAAGGCCCCCATGTGGCTCGTGGCACAAAAACGCACTACAGTGCTCGCTGTGCACGTGTATCAACACTGTACCCTCACAGTACAGCATCATTACCGTCAAACGTGGCGCTTTCAGAGTGACAAGAAAGATTAAACTTAAAACCGCAGCAGTATGACAGACACATCGCTGAACATTATCCTCCGCTGTGAGCGCCAAGCGGCTCCACACCAACACGCTGGCTTATTGGCACAATGGCAAGCAGTCGGTGTCAAACAAGGAGGGAGGAAACTTCATGACAATACACTTGGCTCACGATTCACTGGTCCGTAATATCAGCTGTTTGCTTATTCCTACAGACGGGGGTATAAACGTCCAAAAAGTGGCTTCAAATGTTGGCATTCTGCCTTTTAAAAAAAAACATATATTCACACATTTAAGTTGCTAAATATCTTTTATAAATAAACACAAGTAATTACAACTTGATTGAATAGTACATAATCACCTTTAAGTGGTCTCCTATAGTATATAGGAAAGTCAGGTTGGATTTGATCAAGTTTTTGTCATATTTTTTAACAAATTTATTATTGTTGAGTGATCAGTATCAGCAGTACATCTATAAAGAAATCAACCTTTTTATTCTTTGAAAATTACATTTGACAAATGCTTAGTGTCTTTACTACTCAAAAGAACAAGAATCATTTTGCTATGACAGGAATATTTGGACTAATTGATTAATCAGCTATTAAATTGACTGACTCAATTGAATCAATCATTTTGACTCTTTTTTTAAAAGCACCCATATTCTACTTGTGCATATTTTCTGGTTTATTTAACTAGTTTGTTTTCTCTTCTCTGGTAGTAAACTGAATATCTTTGGGTTATGGACAAAAGATGACATTTTAAGGCAACATCTTGGGCTCTGGAAAACACTGATTGACATATTTAACCTCTTGTTTTTACATTTTATGGACCTAAAACTCATCCATGAATCAAGAAAACAATCCATTGATTAATTGATTGTAAAAATAATTGCGAGTTGTTCATCTGTGAACGTCTTTGAGTTGTCAAGCAAAACCCAAAACTTTTTATTTTCTTTGAAAATGGCATTTAATTCTTGACAAATGGTCAGTTTCTTTGAAAAATTGTAAATCATCTTAAAAGTCGCATTTTAGTTTTGCTTTGACAAGAATGTTCGTAAACTTCACAACTGTTTTTTTTTTTTTTTTTTTTTCTGTTGACACATTGCTGAAAGAAAATAACATCAATCACAACATTTTAACAAAAATCCTGGGGTGCCTAAACCTTTACGTAGTACTGAATGCTTTATTAATAAATCAGTGTTCTTTACACATAGAGACTGTTGTGAAAGTGTAGGAACACGGACCCACAACAGGGGGCGCAAATGAACGGACAATGGAGGAAGTCAAATAACAACACTTTACTGTTGTGAATGGGCACAACAAACACGGCAGGTCACAATAGTATGCAATGAAGTCAATTTACAGAACGTGTCATGTGGGCAGGCTCGAAGATAAGAGACGTCTGTCCAAAGCAGAACCGGAACCACACGATTTCCTCCGCCACCGAACCCCGGGAATACTGGAGCCGCCAAGTCCCGAACTCCCAGGTGGCCACTGCCTCCGCTTGTCGGATCTGGTACTGCTGGCGAGGAACAAAAACAGTTAGATGTAGGTGTGTTTATACCCAGCAACACGTATGGTGGGAAATCCACCTCCACCTCTCGTCGAAAAGTCTGCTGTCAAAAAACACAAAGCAACAATATTCTTCTGTCGAAAAGACAACTTGATTGGCTGAGCTCGTTACCTCCTAAGCATAGCGATATCTCGGCAAAGAAGTGTAGATGTCGTCCTGCTGATATACGATTGAAGATCAGATGATTGGTGACAGCTGTCACAGGTAATAAGTGACAGCTGTCACCCCGGCTGCTCCTGTGAGGCGGCGGCACCCTCTTGTGCCTGGAGCCCGCACTCCAGGCAGGGTGCCCTCTGGTGGTTGTGGGCCAGCAGTACCTCCTCTTCAGCGGCCCACACAACAGAGACAAGTGATGCAACATTTTTTTTCAAAGTGCAAACCTGAATCATTCAATAAATCCTCACTTTAAAAGGCCCTAATATTGTTCTTGTAGTAAATAGTATTATTTTAAGAGGGTTAATGTGATCCATCCACCCCTGTCCGTTATGACATTTAAGTGTCTTATAAACAGATGTGAAAGTTTGATAAGTACAGACACTACGATGGTGCATCCTTTAAAAAATACTAATTTTTGCTAATGTCATTGCAAGTAACAGAAGTTGAATGAAGATTCTTTGCAAATTCATCAGTTGGAAAAGTAATAAATGTGAAATATTGTCTTTAGGCTGCAAATCATATAAACTTGAGCTCCTGGGATAATGTAGTTAGTGCAAACTATGAAGTAAGGCTCTATTACGTTAATCTGTTTCTTTACAGTAATCAGATTACTGTCTCGGTCTTAATAAACTGACTTTCTGTTTTTCCCTGCTCTTCTTCAGTCGCCGCCTTCTTACTTGTATTCCGTATCTCCTTCATGATGCCTCACCTCCTCGCCTCCCTCGTTACCGAGGCGAGTTGTCAGCGCGGCCTCGGTCATTAATTAGGACCATGAGCACGTTGACAAGTAATACATTGTTACAAATTGGTTAATTATGTCTGGTGCGTGTATGTGTTGGAGAAAGGCGCCGCTCGGGCCGGTCTGTAGGTGAGCGCAGGCTGGAGCGATCTGCCGAAGGAGGGATGTGTGTAAACCAATGGAGGAAACCAGTTATCGAGCCGCCTGCCTGCCTCACAGCGGCTGAGGAAACAAGCTGATTTATGGAGCGAATGGCAAATTTCTAAATACCAAATGGGAGGGAAAAGGAAACTAAGTGTGCAAATCTCACCTTAGTTAAGAAGCCTGTTTGTTTTTTGTTCTGGCTGGATTATTCTCACTCTGGTTTGTTGAGAGCAGTCACCTTCCTGTGCTTCCACACAGCACGACCACATGCTATTTTTGTCATTTCAGAGGACATCGTATTTACTTGATTCCTTATTCTCTGTCCTCGTATTTGCCAGTGCTACCATATGTCAAGACCTTTAACCAAACTTAGTAATTCCCTAATTATTTTTTCATTTTTTAAAGTTTTTTACAAAGTCAGGCTCACCAACTCCCAGACTCTTCCTAAAATATTGTTAGAACGCAATGAAAGTAATAGTTGAAAGTAAGGACAGTGTGCTAATGATGGAATAATTGTGAATAAAAGTAAACAAGTAAATTGTGTGACCGATTTTTACAATTAAAAATACATATTTTAGATGACACAAGTACGAATTCACAGTGCTGTGCAACAGTTTTAAGGACAATTAATGTCATAAATTGGCTTCTTAAGCACAAAAATCTGCATGATATGCAATACTTAAGAATAAAGATTTAATATGCAATGTTGATGCAACAGCCCCATTCCACTATGTTATATTTATTTGACAGTGAACATAGTTTAGCCCATTTGTCTATTTGACTCCTTCACTTCTTACAGAAGTATTTTTTTTTCTTTTCTTCTTATTGTTGTTTATGCACCAATGACACCAGATCAAATTCCTTGTATGTGAGAACTTACTTGGCAATAAATACGATTCTGATTTACAATTTAAATGCTGTGCTACAGTTTTAGACACATTTAATGTATTGTAGTAACACTATAATAAAATACTAACAACCTGAAAATATATTGTGGCCACTTTTTAACTTTTAAAAATACATATTTTATGTGATAAAACTATTAATTTGCAGTGAGGTGTCTGTTTTAGATACATTTAATAGACTATAATGACACTATAAAGCAATTTTAAAATACTGAAAACCTGTGAAATATGTTATATGTATGAAGAAATGTGAATAACTGCAAAGTGTGGCTACTTTTTATTTTACAAAATACATGTTAAATGATAAAACTACCAATTTGCAGTGGTGTGCCAGTTTTATTTACATTTAGTATACTATTTTGACACTATACAGCAACTTTAAAATGCTGAAAACCTGTGAAGTATGCAATATTTATGGAGAAATGTGAATAACTGCAAAGTGTGGCTACTTTTTTATTTTGAAAAATTGCATATTTTAGATGATAAAAATACTAATTTACAGTGGTGTGCAAGTTTTAGCTGTCTCCAATGTAATTTAATAAAGGTATAATGATTGAAAACCTGCTAAATATGCAATATTTAAGATTAAATGTTAATAGGTAAAAAGCGTGGCAACTTTTCACTTACAAAAATACATATTTTAGGAGTTAAAACTACTACTTTACAGTGCTGTGCAACTTTGACATTAATAGAATAGAATAACATTTAATAGAACACTATAATAATTAAAAAATACAGAGATCCTCCTTAATATGTAGTATCTAAGAATAAATGTAAAGAACTAAAAAGTGCAACCACATTTTATGTTTTAAAAATTCATAATTTAGGTGTGTAACAGTTTGACACATTTAATGTAATACAATTGGAATAAAACTAATGAATAATAATGAAAATCTCCTAAATATGCAATGGCTATGAATAAATGTAAACAACTGAAATGTGTAGTCATATTTCACCTTTAAAAAAGTTTAGTTTACTTCAGGTAACATAATTATGTACATCATTTAGTTGGTTTTCTGGAATTTATCAGAACGTGACAGTACACCTACAAAAGTAAAACCTAACACTTTATTTATTTGTTTGTTTTTGTTTTTATAATTAAATAAACAAAAAACTTCTTTTTTATTGCAATAGGAATGTTTGAACTTTTCAGATTTAATTTATTGTTGACACATTGATCAATAAAAACAAACTTCACTTTTTAAAATCTGAATTAATTTAAAATTATTTTGGAGGACACAAAAAGTGTTGTTCAACCTGATCAACCACGTTCCTCCAATTTTTGTCCTTTTGCGAAAGTTTGTACTTAAAATTTGTCCAAGTTAGATGTTTTGGAAGCAAAAAATGAAACAGGATGATGCAGCGTGAGCGGGAGAAACCAGCAGTGAGATCCTCACTAACTTTGTCCACTTTCAGTTGGGACTGAGGATTGTCTCATGAGTCACCTGTTGTGTTCTCCCTCTTGTTCTCAAATGTCTTGTCTTGTTTGTGACACATTGTTTTGAACTGAAGATGTCTGATGGATTTATTATTATCTTTGAAGTCTTCATTTTGTTGCACGGTTTCAAATTTTTCCCACCCGGGTGTCCTTCCCGCCTCACACCAGCTTACGGTCCCCATTTGAGGACGTGCGTCCCCAGAAGTGACAGTGAAGACAGATTTCTGTCCCCACAGCGTGCATAATTACACAAACATGCAACTTTCGAAGTTGCTGGTCCGAAGACATAAGTGCACGCGTGCACGGTGGGGGAGAGTGGGTGGGGGGTGCTGCTTTTGACTGTTTCTCTGTGTGTGTGTGTGTGTGTGTGTGTGTGTGTGTGTGTGTGTGTGTGTGTGTGTGTGTGTGTGTGTGTGTGTGTGTGTGTGTGTGTGTGTGTGAATGCAGGTTGACCCGACAAGAAATCCTGAAAGAAAGATTCTTTTGATGCATCCTTTCACCTTCGCAACTGCACCCCCCCCCCCCCCAAGTCATCTCTTCTCCCCTCTCACTTCGCCCCATTGCCCCCTCCCTCATCCCCCCAGCCCCCATTTGAACGTTTTTAACACAAGGCTCTTTCTTGTCTTGGTCAGCGCTATGTATACACACACAAACACACAGTTCTCCCTTTCTCGTGGCACAAAGGTGGGTCTGTGAGTTAGGACAGCGGCGTGTTTATTTTTCCAGCAGCCAGCGCTCCCGACAGTTGCCTTTATTGTTCATTGTCGGCGGATGGATGGAGCGCGGGGGGGTGGGGGGTGGGGGGTGGAGAAGTGAGGACTGGGGGAGGTGGGGGTGTTTGGCGGGCCGGGGAACATGGCGTGAGGTGGCGGCTACCGACCGAGTGGACAAATGGATGGACCTCACCATCCTGAGCGGTCACAGGGCAGGTCAGCGGCCAGCGGAGCCTCACCTTCACCCCCCCACCCACCCACCTCGGCTTCACCCACATGTGTCACCCCTGTGCTTCCTTTTCTTTCTTTTCCTCTCATTCTCTCTCTCTCTTGCGCCCCCCTCATCTGGTTTGACTGGCGCAGGAATGCGGCCCTGTTAAAGGTAGCACAAGAACAATAGGGGATTGTGCTGTTGCACACGTGCTTGCTCAGACACACACACAAAGCCATGTAGGCAAACACGGGTACATATGAACACACATGACTGTGCCGCTATGTGAGTCTCTAACTACATCCTGTTGAATGATTTAGATCGTGTGTGTGTGTGTGTGTGTGTGTGTGTGTGTGTGTGTGTGTGTGTGTGTGTGTGTGTGTGTGTGTGTGTGTAATGGAGCTGGTATGTCAGGATCTGAGGGGTCAGGGGTCAGAACATGCTAAATGTGAGCAGGAGGTTGGCTGACTGCAGCGTAAACACAGACCAGACCCAGACGCTCGCTCTCTCTCTCTCTCTCTCTCTCTATCTCAAACGAGCAGACAACACAGTCACTGCACAACGATCCCCAAGTTTCTTCAGCAACACTCACATTTAACTTAAAAAAAAATAAAAATATACACTTTAAATTTAGACCATCTGAAGATTTATTTAGTTTGCACAGCGTCTGAGTCTGGATGACACTGTGCGTTTGTTGTGCCGCAGCCACACTGATATTTGTATTTATTTATTTGTTTTCATTTTTCAAGGTAATAAACTCAGTGATTTATGTAGCCTGAGAAATCACTCCTGGCCTTTTCGGCCCCAGAAAATGAGTCAACATCTCGTTATACACATAACACAGACACACGTGCCAAAATACACCTTCCGTCGGCACTCCCCCCCGCGCCTCGCTGCCAAAAAAACACCCTCTAAACAGTCATATATTCTGTTTGCCAACCAGCCGTGGATAGCTTTGTTGTTCTGTCCTTTTTCATTCCTCTCCTCCATTCTTCTGACCTCTGACCTTAACCCTGCAGCCTTTTCAGCCCACTCAAAAAAAAAAAAAAAAGCTATGAAAAGTTTACAAAGAAGGCGCCCATGTCACAAAATCTCAGATTCGTCTTCGTCGATCATTCTCTGAATCGCAAGTTTAGAACCTAATTTCAGCCTTGTTTGCTTTTTGTTGTGTTCACACAAACTCTCCTTTCAGCACAAATCACTTGTAATAGTTCACTCTGTACTGTTAACCTTTGAGAGGGAAAAAAAAGCACCATTATTACTCAAAAGACCGAACAGCTTTTAGCTGCTTCACAGTTTGTGCAAAAACAACCAAAAACACGGGAACAAAGGCTCTTTGGACGAATGGAGGCAGATTTGTCAAAAAGCGCCCCTTTAGAACGGTGAAAGGAGATTCATGGTGTAACAGCAGCCCAGGCTTTTGTTCAAAGT
Source organism: Thalassophryne amazonica (assembly GCF_902500255.1). NCBI lineage: Eukaryota > Metazoa > Chordata > Actinopteri > Batrachoidiformes > Batrachoididae > Thalassophryne > Thalassophryne amazonica. The sequence goes on from NC_047124.1 coordinate 17,261,153, forward strand.
GCTGCCGTCTCACCTTTGACCTCCGCTCCTCTAGGTACCCCAGACAGCCTGGCGGAGAAAGAGCGCCAGCTCATGGGCATGATTGGCCAGTTGAGCAGCCTGAGGGAGCAGCTCCTCGCGGCCCACGAGGAGCAGAAGAAGTTGGCGGCCTCACAGATGGAGAAGCAGAGGCAGCAGATGGAGCTCGCTAAGCAACAGCAGGATCAGGTACGGGACACTCCACATGTGAGCGATTTAACAAAAACAACAACAAAAAAAAAAAACTGCTTTTTGTGTATAATGATCAATTCTTCAGAGAACAACACTGGAGATTAAAAAAGCTGGGATGCTTTTTAAAAAAAAAGAATTTCTGAAGTAAAACGTGTGGAGTACAACATGGATTTGTTTAAAGCACTGGCAAGTTTTATTATTTGCATGTGAAAAATAAGATTTGAATGCCTGATCGTAAAAGCGTTTGGCCTTTGGGTTTTTTAAGATTTAAGTCAGAAAAATAATTTTCATTGGCACCACTACAATTTTATTTGTTCCCCTTTAAATAGGGGATTCATAATATGACATTGCAAGTATGATCAAAATTTGCGTTGTCTTGAAAAAATTAATAAATACGAGTTCGTAGTTCCCCTGAAGGGGAAAAATGTCAAAAGAACAGAGGCTAGTAGCACATACAGTCTGTGGTAGCGACGTCATAGATCACGTGGGACCGTCCCCCCGATTTGTGTGAGGGATGCTGGGAAGCACGTGGTGACCGCTGGCTGATGTCAGCTGACTGTTCTCCCGAATAAGAGAGTCCAGCATGGCAGAAAATGCTCCAAAACAGCTTATTTCTGTATAAATCTGTTTCTCATATATTTTGTAAAAGTTAGTGAGAAATAAACACTTCTAAATCTAAAAACGCTGTTTTTGAAACCAGATAACACCTCTGAAGTGACTTACAAGACAGTGACTTACAATCTTATAGGATGTTAGCGCGTACGCCTGGTGTACGCGCAATCATGCGAGGTCAAAGGTAACTTCCGGTAATTTCAAAACTTCAAAATTTTTAAACTTTTAACTGCAGACAGCAGAATAAAATATTCTTTGTAGTATCCCCTCCCCCAGGTAAATATGTTCTCTTCATTAAAATGAACTAATTTTTCAAACATGTTTCAAAAATAAGCTGACATTACACTCACTTTATTAGGTACACCTTGCTAGTACCGGGTTGAACACTCTTTTGCTTTCAGAACTGCCTTAATTCTTCGTGGCATAGATTCAACAAGGTGTTGGAAACATTCCTCAGAGACGTTGGTCCATATTGACATGAGAGCTTCACACAGTCATCCATTCAGCCAGTTTGTCCACTCTCCTCTGACCTCTAACATTAACAAGGCATTTTTGTCCACACAACTGCCGCTCACTGGATATCTTCCCTTTTTTGGATCATTCTCTGTAAACCCTAGACATGGTTGTGTGTGAAAATCCCAGTAGATCAGCCATTTCTGAAATACTCAGACCCACTCGTCTGGCACCAACAACTATGCCCCGTTCAAAGTGACTTAAACCCTATTTCTTCCCCATTCTCACACTCGGTTTGAACTTCAGCGATTCGTCTTCACCACATCTAGATGGCCAAATGCATTGAGTTACTGCCATGCGATTGGCTAATTAGCTATTTGTGTTAATAACTGATCGAACAGGTGTACCTAATAAAGTGGCCTGTGAGTGTATAAATGCTTGGATTTCAGTAGAAACCAAATTTGGTCATTTTTATGACATTTGAAAGGCTGTACAACTTTAATATACAATTTTCATATTGGATGTCTGCAGTGGTGGGCACAGATAACCAAAAAATTAACTTTGATAACAGATAATCAGATAACTGAAAAGTTATCTTCGATAAAGCTAAAACAATAAACCACCCAAAAATGTATTGGAAGTTACAGATTTTTGGTGGTTAGTTATCCTTTGCCTGCAGAGGATAGAGCGGTTTCTTCTAGAAGCAGCTCTCCTTTGTTTGCAGAGGGTAGAACTACACATCTGTTCACCTTTGTTTACCACGTTAACGGTCTAAAAATTATCGGACAAAAATTTATGGGGAGATAATTAGTCCGATAATGGTTGTCAAAGTTATCTGAAAAGATAATCTGATAATGAAAACTTTATCTTCGATAATTATCGGTTATTGGATTATTGGAACTGTGCCCACCACTGGACGTCTGACAAAAGTTCCACTCTGAAAACTTTCTCCAGTCACAATCACAGATGCATAAAACAACTTTGGAGTTTCCATGACAGTCTTGGTCAGCTTCCCTCACTCCCTTCCCTCTTCTCACATATGCCGATATAGACGGATTTACCACCAAACTGTGACAGTTCCACAAGCTCATCCGTAAACACACACACACACAGTGTTCACGCACTACAAACACACGCCTTTGGCAGCTTGGGCGGACGGACACGGCACTAGAATGAGCTGAGGGCATGTAATCCCAGAGCCACACTTCATCCGTGTATCCCGTCTTCCAGATGAGAGTCTCAGATCCGCAAACGACGCACACAGCGGACACGTCACCATCAGTTCAAATAACCTACATTCTACATTCATCTGAAATTGATTTTATGGGCCAAAGATAAAATACTCGCAATCTAATACGTTTGGAAATCTGGAATCAAGGGGGAAAGTGGAGTGAAATCGAAATTTTCACAACCTGTGTGTGACAACACACAGGCTTTTTAAATCTAAAAAGTTATTTCAGAATAGTCTCCTCGTTGTCCAGCTGGCTGTGAGCTGAGTCCAGTCAAGACAGACTCTTTAATTTTTCATACCAGGGCATTGACTCTTTCTCTCGCTTTCTCTTTCTGTTGTGCAACTGGGGCCTGCAGATGTGTCACATGTCCCGCAGGCCTGCACACATACATGCAGACAAACCGAATGTACATCCTAGTAACACGCTGTCTGTCTCCAGATTGCCCGGCAACAGCAGCAGCTTCTGCAACAGCAACACAAAATCAACCTCCTGCAGCAACAAATCCAGGTGAGGCTGGTTTGAGTGTGTCTTGTGTCACTCTGCGCACACATGATGTGATTCAGTGCGTTGTGTGTGTGTGTGTGTGGGCCTGATATGTCTAACAAAAGCATTTTTATGATTGTGATTTTCTTTTCCCCACCGGTCGAGTCTGACTCAGTTTTGACTTGTAACATCACCGCTTCCTCTAACGTCACTCACAGACACACTGTGTAATCACTTAAACATGGTTAGTTTGTTGAAAAGTCCTTATATTATTTGTTTGTTTGTATATATATATGTTCATCCCAGTCTGTGTTTCACACTGACATTTATTTCTTCACTGTTCTGCATGGTACACTGGAAATTTCCCTTTATGTTAACAGTCTGAAGTATTTTTTGTTGATTTTATTACTGTTTTGTGTGTTGTTCGGGTGACAGTTGTAGTTAGGGTTTAGTAGCCGCACACACTGTCTGGGCCAGCTCATACAAGGACTGTCTGTTCAAGATGGAAAAACGTCCGTATATACAACCCCTGGCAAAAATTATGGAATCACCGGCCTCGGAGGATGTTCATTCAGTTGTTTAATTTTGTAGAAAAAAAGCAGATCACAGACATGACACAAAACTAAAGTCATTTCAAATGGCAACTTTCTGGCTTTAAGAAACACTATAAGAAATCAAGAAAAAAGATTGTGGCAGTCAGTAACGGTTACTTTTTTAGACCAAGCAGAGGAAAAAAATATGGAATCACTCAATTCTGAGGAAAAAATTATGGAATCACCCTGTAAATTTTCATCCCCAAAACTAACACCTGCATCATATCAGATCTGCTTGTTAGTCTGCATCTAAAAGGAGTAAACCCACCTTGGAGAGCTGTTGCACCAAGTGGACTGACATGAATCATGGCTCCAACACAAGAGATGTCAATTGAAACAAAGGAGAGGATTATCAAACTCTTAAAAGAGAGTAAATCATCACGCAATGTTGCAAAAGATGTTGGTTGTTCACAGCCAGCTGTGTCTAAACTCTGGACCAAATACAAACAACATGGGAAGGTTGTTAAAGGCAAACATACTGGTAGACCAAGGAAGACGTCAAAGCGTCAAGACAGAAAACTTAAAGCAATATGTCTCAAAAATCGAAAAATGTACAACAAAACAAATGAGGAACAAATGGGAGGAAACTGGAGTCAACATCTGTGACCGAACTGTAAGAAACCGCCTAAAGGAAATGGGATTTACATACAGAAAAGCTAAACGAAAGGCATCATTAACACCTAAACAGAAAAAAACAAGGTTACAATGGGCTATGGAAAAGCAATTGTGGACTGTGGATGACTGGATGAAAGTCATATTCAGTGATGAATCTGCATTGGGCAAGGTGATGATGCTGGAACTTTTGTTTGGTGCCTTTCCAATGAGATTTATAAAGATGACTGCCTGAAGAGAACATGTAAATTTCCACAGTCATTGATGATATGGGGCTGCATGTCAGGTAAAGGCACTGGGGAGATGGCTGTCATTACATCATCAATAAATGCACAAGTTTATGTTGATAGTTTGGACAATTGAAAGGATGTTTGGGGATGATGAAATCATTTTTCAAGATGATAATGCATCTTGCCATAGAGCAAAAACTGCAAAAACATTCCTTGCAAAAAGACACATAGGGTCAATGTCATGACATAGGGTCAATGTCAATGAGCAGATCTGATTTGATGCAGGTGTTAATTTGGGGGAAAAATTTACAGGGTGATTCCATAATTTTTTCCTCAGAATTGAGTGATTCCATATTTTTTTCCTCTGCTTGGTCTAAAAAAGTAACTGTTACTGACTGCCACAATCTTTTTTTCTTGATTTCTTATAGTGTTTCTTAAAGCCAGAAAGTTGCCATGTGAAATGACTTTAGTTTTGTGTCATGTCTGTGATATGCTTTTTTTTTACAAAATTAAACAACTGAATGAACATCCTCTGAGGCCGGTGATTCCATAATTTTTGCCAGGGGTTGTATTTTCCTCACGGTATGGGAAGGTGGAAAATTCCCAAATTGAACCTGGACCATATCAGAATCCTGCTACTGTAGAAAACTTCCAGAAGAATGCTAAGCCATTGCACGGATCTAGAAGTGTTGCTCAAATCGCCAGACTTTTATGCATTTCAGAGAAATTTAACCCTCACTCTGAACCTAACTCTAAACTGAAGCAAGAAATTTGCTGAGTTGCTGGACAGTTGAGACATCATTTTACACCCCTATTCTACAGGGTGGCGTCACCTACAATCCTAAAAAGAGCAAAAATGGGATGAAACAGCTTAATCTGTCTTGCCTCCTAACAGGCTGGCTTATAAAGTACAGACCTGGCAACTGGCTCTTATAAAGTACAGACCTCGCAGCCCACTCGAAAACAAAAGAAAGGAGCTGCGCCCTCAACCAGAACAACAAGAAACACTGCTTGGGCTTCAAAGTTTTGCCCTGGTGGAGCGCAATCAAACACTTTTCAAGGCTGCTCACTAGGAATGCCCTGTTTGAAGACATTCAATTGACATGATTGAAGCTGTTAAGACTACACACACCTGGAAGTTGCAAACGCACTAGTGGCATTTGTGCGAATTGAGATGAAATTTTTGAACGGTTTGAAAATTTGACCCCGATTTCAAAGCTGGTGCCAATGATGGCTGTAACTACTACGTTTGTTCAAGATTGACAAAGATGGATCAAGGAGTTATTATGATGCTTCAAAACATGCCCTAATTTGCTATTCAGGATTAAACAGGAAGGAACAGTGCTGTGTGGAATAGCCACATTAGAGCCTTGTTCCAAATCCAGAACAGGAATTTGCAGTCAGTTTCGGGTTTTTGTCCACCTTCTCATACCACACGAAGCGTATGTGCTTCTTTCAACCTCCATGCTTGTGGGTTGACAAAGCAAGGTTCCTCAGAAATTATTAGATGAGAACATTTAAGGTTGTTTTTGTCACGTTTTGCCTTGTGTACATGCAAGGAAGAAAATGCACAAATACATTTCAGGAGAGGCCTGGAAGAAAAACATATTGAAATGTATTCTTTTTTTTTTTTATTCTTTATTTTCAATTTTTGCAGAAAAATAAACATTTTCCAAGGAACATGTAACACAGAGGGTGTGCTGACGATGTAATGAAACGTATTCTTATTGATAAGAATTTTCAGGCGATTCCATCCTGACCCAAAACCATTTAAGAGAAAGTCATTTGTTAGTTGCTTGGCAGTTGAGACATTATCTTAGAGCCTTATTCCAAATCCAGAAACATGCAGTGCCCATGCAAAATTGGTGGTCAGTTTCAAAAGCATAAAATTCAAGTTCATTTTTATAGCTTCTAACTGGCTAATTGGCACAAATCAGGGTTAACTGTGGAACCTTTGGTTGTATTTAAAGCTCTGCCTGTAGAACAATGCCTTCTTGTGTTTAAGAGCAGGGGAAAAAGGAAAGAATTAAGCCTCAGTGTATTACACAAAAACACAAGAAGGGATCTTACGGAATTTAAATCAGTAAGGAAGAAGGCCCAAAATAACACAGGAATGATTTTTTGTTCTAAAAGTCCAAAAGAAACTCACTTTCACAACTAAGGAACTGATAGTTTTGGAAGCATCAGATAGTAATGCAGCGTCATTCAACTTTTTTGGGATCACTTCATCACCGTGACTTGGAAGTCTTTCGACGAAAGATGATGGCATTACTCTAAAATCAACACAGAAAATAGACAAAACTCTACAACTGATCGCCAAAAAAAACTGTCTTTTTTCTACATCAATTATGGATTGGCATTTAAAAAAAAAAAAAATGAATAAATAATTTTGTTTTAAATATTTCATTTTGATACTTAAAAACACAAATACTGCGATTAGAACTACAGAAATGATCAAATAAAGTAATAAAATAAGACCATTTGTTGACTAATTATAGACAGTGAAGAATAAATGTGTCTTAAGTCTTGATTTAAGAGATTAAGCTGCATGTGAGTGTCTAATCTCAGATGTCAGAGGAAGCATTCACAATAAGTGAATGCTTTAAAACCTGCAGACTTCTCTTTCATCTTTTGGACACTTCTCAAACCAGCAGCATGGGAACACAGAGCAGGTACGTAAGGCTCTGCAAAAACTGCAGGATCAAAGGGTTTGGTATCATCCAGTAATTTCTATGTCAACAACAAGTCTAGAAAAACAAAACAGTGAATAATTCAAACAAAATTCCCTTTAAAGCAACACTATGTATAATTTAGTGTCACCTAGTGGTGAGGATGCAGATTTCATTATCCTGTCAGCACTCCCATGTAGACATGAAGGGTTCATTCTAAGCTCATGAAAACACATCGAGTCATTATTGTAGGTACAGTAATTATACACTAATGAACAGTTGGTTATGAATGCTATATTCCCTTCATGCTAATATGTGCCCCTAGAACCTACACATTGTAGCTTTAAATGTGGAAACTCGACTTTAGCTCCAGAAAAAAAGGGAGTAAAGGGTTGGGATATTCATGCAAGAGTTGAAAATGGAGGTATTGTCCTTTTGGGCGTTACACTGGAGGCTCTATGTTGGTCCAGGTGGCTTGGAAGGAAAAGCCTAGGCCTTTGTAAAGGCAGATGACACTGAATTTTGAGCTGAGAAAGCAGGGCTTTGTATCATAAAGAGACACCCTGTCCAAGAAGAAGCACACACACATTCCGTGTCTCCCTGAGAGTTTAGCCATACACAGTTTGTGTGATAAGAGACCTTGTGATAGCATATGTGTGTGGATGTGTGGTTATTGGCTTTGTGCATGTGGTTTAATTCTGAATTGTTCATGTTTTGTGTCTTGATTTTTCAAAAAACATCAAAAAAAGAGGATGTGTTTGTTTCTGAAGATTCCTCTGTTTCTTCATCTATGTATGTTTGCCACAGCTGTGTGTTAAGCTATAAACACATCCACTCGTGATTCACTCCCTCGCGACCCCGCCGAGACAAAGCTCTCTTTTCCCATGACTTTGCAACCTTTTCCCAAACAAGCGTCTCTCCATTGAACAGGCCCAACAATAGTTTCTCACAAGCAGGGGCAGCTGTAGGAGCTTCGTTAAGACCCAGGGACACAATCACAGCGGCTTGTTGCGCACATATGCACTCTCGCAGTCGAACATGTAAAATGCACGCTATCGCTCGCGGTCGCGGAGAGCGCAACGCGCTCGCCTGGTGATCAAACACGCACTCATCATCAAAGAGTTGGTCGAGAAATACGCTGCTTAATCATTCATGAAGAGATTGTCCATGCAATCCCACAATACAATGGGCTGCCAGAGAAGGGGGCATGCGTGCATGTGTGTTTTGTGTCTGCACGATAAGCCCCTTGTGATTACGTTTCCCCCTAACGAGGCTGAGTTCAGCTGTCCCTTCGTCAGTGTTTGTGTGTCTGCGTCCTTGGCTTTGTTCAGCCCCAACCCCCAAATGCCTGTGAAGAATGCTTTCAACCGTCCGCTCGGAAGAGGTGATGAAATGAAACGAATAATCAAGCTCATGAAAAAGAGAAGAGAGTGACACACATCCCTCATGAAAGGAGGACAAATTATTTATTGTACTCGTGTCCGGTTCCTTTTTTTTTTTTTTCTCACACCGAAACCCAAATCAAGATCGCCACGTGCACGCTAGTGACCACTATTTAGGCCAGCGGCGCTCAGCGAATGTGCTGCAAGCTGGCTAACAAGCAAGTTTGATTAGAGAGGCACGTGTAACAGTCAACAATAGCTATTGAGGTGCAGTTTGTGCAACACATGGCGTTTGTCAAGGTGTGCTCTTCACAAACACGCTTTCAGTGTTAGCATCAAATGAGTGTTCAGTTACATTTATTATTCAGACTCAAATAATGCCTTCAATACGCCATCAGTCGAGAAGATCGAGCGTGATGCGACATGTTACGACCAGGATGTGTTTACTCCTGTTGATTGGTTATTGGTGGGTGTAGCAGTCGTCATATCATCATCCGACTCATTATAAGACGATATGGTTTTTAAGTGTGGAGTAAAGTAGACAGCACGAGCAAAAGGGAGTCACCACTGTAGCTCTTGCTCTGGTCGCCTTTCACTTTGAACGTTATCCCCAGCAGCTTATGTCATGACCTGCCGGCAACAATAAAAAAAGTTGTTATACCACCGACTTCTTGATTTTTTGACCGTGGAGTTTATGAACAAATGCCCCGAACTACAAGGACTCACAAAGTAGAAGGACTTCCTGATAAAGTGTAGCAAGACATCTTCCATGTAGTGAACAGTGACCTTAGCCAACAAAAATGATGACTCTGGGGTTTTGAACATGCCCAGATTCTATGACTGAACCTGAAATTTTACTGAGCAAAATTTACTCTGCTGGGATTACATTTGATCCTACTCCTAAATAAAGTTGTATAAACTCTGTCATTGAGTGAAACCAACTTGGACAAGACACTTAATCTACATTGTCTCAGTTTATCTAGTTGTCAGTGGGTACCAGCATTGGTTGGGGAAGCAACCTACATTGGACTGGCATCTTGTCTGGGGAAGTTTTAGACTTTTATCTGCTTCATGCTACGGAATCCGTAGATAAGCACCGGGTCTTGGATGGTCCTGTGTAACACGAGCTTAAATCTCAGCTTTCTTCCAAGATGTATCACCTGTATTGTCCCTGCATTTAGCATTTAAAACCAATGAATCAACATTCTAATTTTAACTTGAACCTAAATTTCCCAATTTTAACCTTCTTTCACGTCTACTTTAATGTGAGTCAAATTTCTGAATGTGTGAAAGCTGGCACAGCTCACACTCTGGAAGAAAGAGATGATTTTAGGTCCTACTACATCAGATTTTACTATGGTAAAGTTTTTTTGTAAGCCAAGTAGCATAGGGGATACAAATATGGAGACCTGGGTGTGATTTCCAGTCACGTGGCCCGTACCTGTCTGTGTCCTTGAACAATCCACCCGTTTGTAGTTGGGTACTGGCCTCGGCTGAGGAAGTAACATGACTGGCTCACCAGCCAGGGGGAATCGTAGACTCCTATCCACTTCATGCTACGGAATCCAGAGATAAGCACCTCAGGGCCAGTGTAGGTCTTCTCAAAGTTGATTTAGATAAAAAAAAAAAACATTTTTTTTGGAATGGTTCTAAATTTTGGACCAGTCACAAAGCATTCTAGAAAGTAGGCACTCAAATGGGCAAAATAATGAACCTGCACTACTCTTGAAATTGACAACACACCAATGTCAGATGTGTGTTTGTTTCACAAATCAGTTAACTGAAAGTTTAGTGTGTGAGGTTGACTGGAAGCTTGTTTATTTATGGCGTGCTCGCACAATTGGGTATCAGGACCAGGAAAAAATTTCCTTCGTGCAAAAATAATTTTATTCCAGCTTGTCCCCACACAGACACACACAAAGGCACACAAAAATCTGCACCCTTACCGCCCGCTTGGGTAGTTCTTGTTAAGCTAGAGGGGTGAGCACGGTTCCTCAAACATTCTTCTTCTCTTTCTCGTCTCATCTCATTCTAATTAAACAACTTGTCTCTGAGGCTCCCTCCTGTGTTTCTGGGGACGACTATTGCTGCCGTGCTGGGAGGCACAGTGGGGGATGAAAGAAGCTCACCTGCCAAGCGGCTTGGGGCTTACCTGGAGAACACGCACACATTTTCAGAGACTAGCAGGAACACACACACACACACACACAAAGTGTGTATGTTGAACCACAGAGATGAGGCGACACAAGTGTGTCCTGCCTAATGAATCTGAGCTCACTCAACCAAAACACCCGCTGTTAAGCTTGTGTGCCGTCAGCAACTGAAAAGCAAAGAAGAAAAACTGAAGAAAATATAGAGAATAAATGAAACCACCTGATGCCTTCAATTGTTTATTTTCTTTCTTGGATGTAACGTGAATTACACCCATCACACTGTCATCTGTTTTTGGCTTTTGGAGCTATGTGCACTTGAACCTGGCACCTTGCTGTTTGGATGGAGGAGACGTGAGAGGTTTTCTGGCAAAGAAACGGTTCTGCTTCCAAAGTGTGCCAAAGTGTCAAAGTGGTTGTGGGAGCAGCAGTCATTCCCTTCAACTCCATGAAGTGAAACAATTAAGTGCCTCGTTCCTGCAACATCTCCTCCTCCATCTCCATTCACCCAGTCTCCTTTGTATCCCATCAAACAGCCCCGACCGCTGCACTTTGACACTCCCTGTCTTGGTGATCCCCTTCTGCAAACCCTGGGAGGGAAAAAAAAGTACAAAACTATAATAACCCCAAAGTTACTCACTTTAGTGAACACTCAACTTCCTTGGAGTCAAAGGACTGTTGTCCAGAAGCATGTTTGTTGTGGATTCGATGGTTGTTGGTTGTCCTTGTGTTGGTTGTGGATTCAGGGGAAAGAACCATGGATGGGATGGCAGTTGGACACAAGTTGGGGACTGATCACCCCTGGCTGGCTCACCAGGGTGGGGGTGTCTGATCATTAAGACTCGAAACACCGTGTAATCCCATGTCCAAGTACCACCTTAAGGAAAATGTTGAGCTTTTTAATTTTCTCATTTCATTTTTAATTTTCATTCTGAATTCAGTTTCATCATAGTTTGCGTATAGACATGACATCCTGAAAGTCATTGTTGCACCTTAAAAATAACAAAAAACTCTGCACTTGACTCCTGACCATGTTTTTAGGGGTCTGTGGTCCAGTCGATTTTTGCTACCTGAGGACAGTAATACATTTGACTATAAGATCAATATGACGTAGCATGCATAGATGAACACAAATACACTTGCTCGTTAGACAGCATGGGCACTGAGTATGAAAGTGACAACTGCATCATTGAGAAACGAACAATGGAACTTGGTCATTGAGTTGTATGCTGTTTTGTGCCAGCGTAATACCTGTTTTCAGCCCAGTGCTCCTCAACGTTGGGCTGGAGGCCCGTCCAGACTGTTGTATTGGTTTGGAGAAATTTTGAACATTGTGAGATAAAAAAAAAAAATGAAAGTGAATGATTTTTGCATGTGTTAACAAATGCATAACTTTTTCAGTTAAACCACTTCATGGCTCTAAAGAATTAAGGAAAACCTGCATCGTAAAGTTAGTAACAAACCTGGATGCTGCACAAATCAACAAATGCAAACACACTGCAATGCAAGCTGTTTGCCCTCATATATACAACATACCATACATATCCCCCCTCCCCCAAATGTAGACACAACATACCGGCACCTCTGCACTCTGTGCAGAGGAGCGGCTAACCCAATTGCCTGTGTAATTGTTTAATCACTCCCATTACACCGCAACCGGTGTAATTTGTGCTTTCCGTCCATGTTGTACATGTCGCCAACCCCTTCCACGACCCCCCCATGCATCCACACAAAGACACACACCTGTGTATGGCGGCCTGTGCAGTGCCACTGTGACACAAACCTGTGACCCTACATACACAGCGGGCCGGCCTCTAATAGCACACATCCATGCAAAGTTAATGGACTAATCTCTCTCTCTCTCTCTCTCTCTCTCTCTCTCTCTCTCTCACTTCCTCTCCAAATTAATTATTGGTTTTATCGCTCCCACGTCCCCTCTTCAGCAAAAGGTCATCCAGGTCTTGCATTAATTGTCGGAGCATATGGTCGCCAACAGATTTTAGCTGTGGGACTCGCACTTTAGCGGGGCTATTTTTTCGCGCGTTCAGATGCAAGCCATATTGTGCGGCGCTGGCAGCTATTGTTCAGCGCATTAACTTCATAGAGCTAATTACTCCCAAATAATAACTTTACCTTGGAGTTTTTAGCGCGCCGTGTGCCAACCAACCTGTTTCGCACCCCATATGTTAATTAGCGGCCACATCTTCATTATGCCGCAGCAGCGCTTTAAGTTCAAGCTGTGCCGCCTGGCGTGTGGCAAACGCAGCCTGGACTCGCTGCCAATTATCCAACTCTTGCTCCTCTCGTCTCGCTCCCTCTTTCTTTCTCTCTTGTTCATTCTGTTCTTTCTATCTGCTATATATTTCCTGAGAAGTTCTCCTGCCAGGGCGGATTGTCGATTTTGTCTCACTGCTTTTCGTCACTGCCGTCCCCTCTCTCTCCTTCTGTCCTCTCTGCCCCTGTGAAAGTTCTCAGGAAAAAGTTTTCGCACGTTTGTTTTTTTTTTTTTTTTTTTATATGTTTGATTTATTTCTGCTCTTTGTTTTCCATTCAGTTTTCACTGATTAGAGGATTTCATTTCAGGCGGGTTTCAGTTGAGGTTGTTTCACTTTTCTTTTTTTTTTGTGGAGGGGTGTAGAGGAGGATTGCGCAGATAAAAAGCGAAGCCCGTTATTCTCCACATCAGCAGGCTACAGTCGCAGCAGTGTGATGTTTTGTCTGTGAGTTATTGTAGGTTTTCATGTTCGCTTTGGGCCTGATGTGAAAGAGAAACTGAGGAGCGCGTTATTCCCCAAAGCGCCTGCTGTTTCAGATGTGCCTTTTCCTTTATGTGGGATCTGGAGATTGTCTGATAGATCTGGCCTCACTCTTTTTCCCTCCCTCAGTCTCTCACTGTCACTTTGTCTCAGAGGCTTTTCTTTATTTCTGTCAATTCTTCTCTTTGTCTCTGACTGGAATTCTCTGATACTAGAGAACCGACTTTTTTCCCTCTCTTCCGCTCCTTTCTTCCTCTGAGTTTCAACATTTGGATTGTGATTATGAGGCCTGTAACAGGTCATTACCGGACTCAGTGCTCCAAGCTTAAGAACTGATCTTATTGCTGTGACGGTTACCTGGGTTGAATGCAAACTGAAGAAAAAATGTCAAATGTAACATCACAAATAAACAAAAACAACAAGAGGCATTACTGAGTACAATACCCACGCCATACCATAGACACAGAGTTGGGCATTATCTTATGATGATGATTTAAGGGGAAGTGATGGTCTTAATGATAAGGGGCAGGCTTGAGACCAGAGGATCCTCAGTTCAATGCCGTGTCTGGCACTAAGGTCCCTTGGACAAGGTCCTTAATCCCTAAATTGTTCAAGGTGTGCAGTTTACTGGCTTACAAGTGAGCACCGTGACACTGGTGTGTGTGAATATGAGGCACCATCAACAAGGAATCAAGAACCAGTTCCATTTGAGAACCATTAAAAATACCAATAAGCAATATTGAAATCTTGATTATTTTCAAATTGTAAAACTCTTTGAGATTGGCTGCTAAATTCTTGCGCTTAACCCTTATGATCTTGAATTTGACCTCTCAGTGTCTCCCAAGGTCGTGTGGCCATTAGAAAGGTGATATGTGACTTCTTATTTTAAGATATTCTAAGCATTCCCCATATATAATAACCTTTGGGCCCAAATTTGACCTTGGCCTGTGATGTTGACTTTTAACCAGTTTTTCACAGAGTCAAATTACTTTGTCTTTGACTGACTCCCAGTCATTATATTTGGTCCAAATCAGAAGAAACAAACCAACAAATCCTAAAATCACAAAATATAATTTCTGCCTCCATGTCCCCTGACTTACCACAGTTTCACCAAAAAGCACACTCCCTCTACTTGCCGTATGATTTTGCTCACTGTAAGAACATTGGGCATGAGCTTAACCATGCCGCTCTGAGCACACTAGATTGTATCAGATCTCAGAAGTTAAGCAGAGTAGGTCCTTGGTGAGGACACTACTTCAGCTACACGCATGTGTCTCCATGTGCAACTGGGGTTGCACCAGGAACAACATCTGGCATAAAAACCTGTACCAAATCCCAATGTGGATCTCTACCAGAGCTACTGTGGTGACCCCAAGAAACTGGGGGCAGCTGAAAAAAAAACAAAAAAAAACAACTTTGAGTATGAACACTTTCTGGGTCACATTTGACCTTATATGACCTTGCTTCAATCCCAGCATCCTTTGCACACCCCAAGATTGCAAAACTGGGCAGCCCTGCTCTCTGATTTACCACACTGTGCCATACATTTTCATTTCCCTGAAGCCCTGTGTCAGTATCATTTTGTTTAGGTTTTTTTTTTGTTAGTTTTTTCTAGGCACCGGCTTTTTGAGTAGACTTTTTTTTTAGGTGCTGCTGCTCCAAGCACTTAAAAGTTGAAGATCCCTGAGCTTTTTTGTGACATCACTGCAGGGCCTTTTCAGGCAAATGGGTGTACAGTTTATCTTTGCCGATTTATCATTCAAAATCTGTCACAATAGAGAGAAAAAAAACATAATCAGTGACAGTGGATTGGACATATACTTAGTTCTTGCTGAGGGTGAGTACTTTTTATCACTGTACATTATAAGCTAGAGGTTCGCTGTTTATTGTTGTCATAGAATCAAAGCCCATGTGCAGGCCTTTTTTTCCTGAAACTGCTGAGATGATGCATTTATGGACATTGTATCAGCACTTTTCTGGCAAAAAATATGTGGACACGGCCCAATGATCACTTCAATTGAAGTTCAAGGGAACACTCGTGATCAACTCTTGATCTTTAATCGATGAAATGAGGGAATAACACACAACTGTGAAACATCTCAAAAGCCTCTTGTGCTCGCAGGCTCTTTGTGATACAATTTTTAAAAAAAATTAATTTGTATGTAATACAGCAAACCACGTGCACACACACTCAAGCTGCCACAGATGTATCTCTCTCACTCCTCTCTTGTTTTCCCCGACTCTTCTCGCCACCCCTTCTCCCTACGGTACATTACAGTATCGCTAGCCAGCTTCCACTCCAGCATATGTCCAATTAGGCCTGAAAGGCAAAGCGGAACTGTTCTGTCTGTGATTCTTCCCCACGGGGGTCCTGTCCGAATGCCGCACTGGAACGCCTCTCCCTTCTGATCGTGCGGCGGAGGCAGCACGGCGGTTTATGGTTAACCAAAAATGGTGGCGTAATTATTGTTTTTTTTTTGTTGTTGTTTTTTGTTTTGTCTTTTGTTTTGTTTTGGTGCGAGGGGGGAAGTGGTAGCCGTTTGAAGAGAGTGCGGTTCCCCTGCGCTGTGATAGTTTGATTACAGTGCTGCCGGCTGCCACGTGTCGACACACAGGAGGAGGAGATGGGGGAGGAGGGAACACACACACAGGTATTTACAGTACACAAGCGTGCATACTCAGAGGGAACACACACACACACACGCAGATGGAATACTGGGAGCGCGGGGTACCGCTGACAGATGACAGCTCTCTCTCTCTCTCTCTCTCTCTCCACGGCTGTCTATCTACCTCTCTTTCTCTCCCTCTCAAACCTTTTCAAGTGCCCATATCACTGAGATATTACCTGATTGTGCTGTGGCACCATCTTTGTGATTGCACAGCCATTTCAAGCCATTTCTATAACTCCAGATCAATTTTCCACATCAAACAGCTTTTACTCGCCTATTATCCTATTCAGCCATTACCCCGCTCTGCCCTCCTGTCAAAATAAGAGCCAGAAGAAGGCGGAGAGAAGAGAGAAGTTGCAAAGAGGCACACAGCCACTTTGTAACCAGGCCCAGGAAAGGAAATGAATTTAATTACATTTTAGTTTGCAACCTTTACTTCAGTTATGATTTAGGACCTTGATTTCATTTCATCATAATGCAGCTGTAATCATACATAAATATAGAGGTCCAGATCTTCCATCCAGCACAATGGAAGCACCATTCCTTGTTTCCACCTAACAAAGTTGTGGTGTTCACACCCATCGCCCACATCCTTTAGATCATAAGTACACTTGCATTTATCTGTGCACCCAGGAGTTTGCAGGTCTAAACATGACACATGTACAGGGCTGGTGCCACAGGCAAAAACTGGTCTTAAGTTGAGTGTAATGCATCTGTGACATTTAAACGGTGTGATAGTGGACGCACCTTACAGAAGCGGATTCAAATGCATGTACATTCTACTTATATATACAGAGAAACTGAACTGAAAACAACTATTAAAGCTACAGTGTGTGTTTTCATAAGCTTAGAATGAGCTCTTCATATATACATAGGAGTGATCCTCCTCATGGAGGCTGCCATGTTGCACCACCATGTTAATACAGTAGCCCAAAAAGAACATACGTACTCCGTCTTTAGCAAAGTGGCTGGAGGACCGAAGAAAAAAGGAGAGGAATCATTAATTTATCACGATACACTGTGTACTAGTTGCTAGTGCAGGTTAACAAGTTGAGAACCCTTGTTTTTGCTAAATGAAGGATCATACATATTGCTTATCACAAGAAAGAGCGAGGGAGCATGAACTTCCATTGACAAAGAGGCAAAGACATGAAGAGAAACAAAATTGTGGCCAGTGATGACTTATTGCAATCTGTAACCTCACCACTAGATGCCACTAAATCCTACAGGGTGTGACTTTAAAGGAAATAAATGTCCACACTGATGGAAAATTCAAAATTCCCTGTCCGCTGGTGCATTCTGACAAGTTGGCACAGATCCGGTAACTTGCCAGAAAACCTCTCTCTTGAGTTGTCTTTTAAAATATATGAGTATTAGTATGAGTATTTTATTAACAAATTTGGTAGGCCCTGTGACTTATACTCAGGTGTGACTTATATACTGAAAAATCATGTTTGTTCTTCATAATAATAATTACAGTAACTATGTATATAGGACTTTGACAAGTATCAAAGCACTAAACAAAATAAACTCCAATAATAAAATAATAAATGGCAATAATAAGAAGTACATGACAACAATGGACAAAATCCCAAATGAATGAGATGATAATACCGAAAAAAAAGGTGCGACCTATACTCGGCGCAACTTATATATGGATTTTTCCCCTTCAAGAGGCCTTTTTTAACAGGTGTGACTTATACTCCAGAAAATACTGTGTATAAGTGGAGCTTGCTAGTAACCTTTACTGAGGTAAAGGTTCATATTCCTGTAACAGTGGGTTGTGTCATTGCCAGTTGAACATATATGGACACCACCATTTGCCCATTGTTTACTGGTATCAATTGATAAGTCAAAAGGGTTGTGAGGAGGCGTTAGCGTATAGTTCATGCAGTGTTGAAATAATATTTCTATGGTTTACTACAGTTTACTACGATTTAAATGTCAAGATCTTGATATATTTTGGGAATTGCATGGAAAAGAATTGAAATTTACTCTACAAAATACAAATTTTGGAAAGAAGTGGGTTTGATTTTATGTTTGTCTCAACTATTTGCCAACAAGACCCTATAAATTGAATAAATATGTCTTCATTGTGACTGAAAGCTTGTATTGATAAAGATAGGTGGTTTGAAAAGGCATTTGTTTCTAACATTGGGGATTCTTGTTCCCTATGTTTTATTTGAGGACAACATGGTGGTAGCTTCACCGTTTTGTCACCACGTCCAGAATTAAGCCAAAGAGAAAACTTGACATTGTGTGTTTTAACAAGCGAAAGTAATTAATCAGAGTAACACAAGTGGCATACAGTGACACTCGCGTGTTCCGCCGAATTTGTCATCTTGTTGTTTTGTTTTGGTGTTCCAACTGGGAAAATGACTTAAAGTTGGCATCATTTTCACTTTAGGTGTCTTCCCTCTCTTTGTATTTGCAGTCGCTTTGTCACATTATCCTGATTTTTCTCTCACCTTCTCTCCGCTCTCCCCTCTTTCCTCCTCACAACTCTTCTCCTCTTCTCCGATCTTTCCACTCAAACTGTCAGTCAGTCCATCACATACACACACACACATCTTTGCATGTTGTTTTTGGCAGAACGCAGTTTAGTGCAACCATCTGTCTCCTACTTCTCTCTCTTTCTGTCTCTTTCTCTTTCTTTCTCTCTTTTTTTTACAACTCCCTCTTGTGTCTTTCCTGCCAAAGCCACCCATCGGAGGAACTTTTTTTTTTCTGCATCTCCTTTTTAAAATCCTGGAAACCTTGTGAAGTCGTATGGCTTGGTGCCGACGGGCGTGCAAGAGAGGGTTGTGTCTTTGTGTGCGTGCGCTCATGTTTGTGTGTATATGAAGGGTTGGGTTGATGCTGGGAGAAGTGGGAGAGCAACATCTTTCAAACTAAAGGGAGGACCAGCTGTTGTGACAGTTTAAGGGACTGTCTTAGTGACTTGATTTTCTCTTAAAATCAAGAACGTCGAGTCTTTGTGTGTTTGTGAGGCTCTACCAATGTTGGCGCTGTCATGTGTTCCACCTACAGAAAATTACACAAATGTAATTGTTAGACATTGTTGAGATGATGCAAGTCAGTTGTAACTCTGCCTTTGCAATGATTCTTAAAGGTGTAGTCCCTTTCGATTTTTAACCATTTAAGTCATAAAAAGGATTTTCTTCTTTCATCGCTATAGTTTTGTTCCTTTGTATTCAGTTATATGATGCACAGTGTTGTAGCGCCAATGTGACCAAAATGTGCTGGGTTGGAAACATGTTGGGATTTTGACCCGCATGGGTTAAAATACAGCATCTGGATGACGTGAGACACTTTCTGTGGCGACATCATAGGTGACATCATGGGTTTTCCCACCGTTGAATGGAAAATCTGGTCAACGTTAGCATCACGGAGGTGAAGAAGTGCAGCAGATCTTCATTGTGCCTTAAAGTGCCAAAAAAAGATGTAAAACTAAAGCCGAAAGAAAGCAGCAGGCTGAGGTAGAAAATATACAGGTAGGTGACCAGAGAACCCACTGAGACAAAGTCAGGATAAAATCTGTTGGGCATCAAAGTTGGGCATGTTTCACACTAAGGTTTTGCTGGATATCTGAAAGACAGACACAGATCTTCTGTTGTCTTCCAAGGGTTTTACTTAGTTTGCCTAAATGAGTCCATGGGGACTTAACTTTACCTTTATTTGACTGGTTGAAATTTAGAAATTAAACTTGACAATTTCCCTCAAATGCTGCATAAACTTCAAGTTGTCCACGAGATCTGACAGTGAGCTCATTATATTTGTCACGGAATTCCCCACAATACTTAACCAGCAATAAAATTACCAGTTTTTTTGTTTGTTTGTTTGTTTGTTTGTTTTTTTAGATATACCACAGAAATAAGTAGGTAGACTTCAACATAAAATCAATTTAGTTAATATTATATAAAATCAAATGGGACTACACCTATTCTGGGATAAGACTACTTAGCATTATTGTGCACATTATTTTCAGATGCGCTAATGGTTCTTATGTTTCTCTGTGTCTTGTCTTCATCCTCTTTCCATAATCCACCTCTCATTCTCCCTTACCCTTCTCCGGGTTCCCCTCTTCTTCTTCCTCCTTCACCAGCAGGTCCAGGGCCAACTCCCCCCATTGATGATTCCTGTTTTTCCTCCGGACCAGAGAACTCTGGCGGCAGCTGCAGCCCAGCAAGGTTTCCTCATGCCCCCCGGGTTCAACTACAAGCCTGGCTGCAGTGAGTAATGTGTATACACATTTTTTTTTTTATATGAAAAAAGAACCCCATTGAAGGGGCGATGCATATCCAGAGTGTGATAATCATTTTAAGATATAGGAGTCTTGGTAACAAGAACAAGAAGCTAGACATTAATGTAGTTGGTTGGAGATATCCAAGAAATATGCTTTTCAGATAAATGTATCATCACTTCATGACATTTTAGTGATATCATTCTGACTTTATGAATATTGTGTAATTATAAATCATTACCTGATAAAAAAAAAAAAATTGGACCACCTTTTCATCATTTGCAGAGATATCCTGAAAAAATGCATTTCTATGCACTATTTTGTTTTTTGTTTGTTTGTTTTTGTTTTTTCTCTATTTTGTTCTTGGACTTTGACTGAACTACTGCAAAAGTTAAGCATCTGGAGACAGGCACTCTAGGAATATGCCTACCAACTTTAGTGGAAATCTGCTTACCTGTTTTTGAGTTATTTTGTACACAAGCAAACATATATACACACACACACACACACACGTGTTTGCACACTGCTGCCCACTGGTGTGGCGGGATTAAAAAAAATTTGTAAGTGCATAAGAACAAAGCAAACAATGCATACATTTCCCCAATAGAAAGTTCAATTGTTTTCCCCAAAAAATGAGCTGTTCTGTTAATAGAATAAACACTCTAAGCACACTTCCTGTTTATGCTTTCAATCTCTTGCTTTATTGCTCCCTCTCGCTTTCACTCAGTCCTTTTTGGCTCCGTCCTTTTGTCTATTTTTTGATCCACATAAGCAACAAATACAGGCATCCTGCAGGACGTGTTTTTTTGTTTTTTGGCTATAAGGCTCCGGCTGTGTGGCAATGTGTTGTTTACCGTGGTCGAGAAAGACAGACAGACAGACAGACAGAGAGAGAGAGAGTAGAGGGGTGGGTGCTTGCCAGTGGATGCTGGGAATAAATGCACAGTGGGGGGATAGCAGGGGGGAGAGAGGGTGGTAATGCGACCTGCCCCAGGTTCTCCTCACATTAACACCCCACACAGCCAGAACATGTTTCCAACACGGCCCACATGCACACGAGAATATCCACGCAGTCAGAGTTGGCTTTGTGATACTACTACTACTACTACTACAAAAAAAACTTAAATAATGTGCACCCACGTGCACCGAGACCCATTCCCACCCCTCCTCACCCCTTCGAGTTTCACAGCTTCCCAAACAAGTGCGTTCCATTTTAATTAGTGCCATCTCCGCCCACGCCCACGGCCCACGTAAATATCCTGTCAAGTGGTGGGCTCGTCTTTTCACTGCCTCTGCCAACTCCAACTGGACTGGCACGCATCATGCCAGCCTGAGCCGCCCCTGAGAAAACTCTTTGGCAACTTTCAAAGTTGTTGTGAGTCAATGTAGTTTGGAGCCGCGGCTCGAAATAGGACGTGTAGCATTGTGCTCCAACATATTCTCACAGCGCTTCGCGGCTTTGAAGATCTGAGCAGATTTTTGTCTGCGCACCGTGTTGTCCGTGCACTCAATTGTAGTTGGTCTTCTTGTTGGACACTTGTTGCACGGTAGCAAAGTTTAGCTTTTTAAAAGTTTGTTTGAGCGTTGACAGTTACACTGTGCGGACCAGACTTGTGTTTTGAGGCGGGTATTGTTTTTGAACACCACTATCTGGAGGGGCAATGTTAAAATGGGCATGTCCACGTGTGCATCCATGACACTCCTTGTCATCGCAGTTACTCACCAACATTTGCAGGGATCTCTTTCATGTTGGATATACCTGCTCTCTGGATCAATATATTGGACCTTTTGTGACTTTCTTAAAAGTAGTCAAGTAGTACAGCAAATAACTGTAAGAATCGTTCATATCCGGTTACAAGCACCAAAATCTGACCTGTTGTGTACCTTTTGGTACATATTGTAGAAAAATAATGTTAACCATTTGAATTTTCAATAGGTGGCAAAGTAGGGGGTCAGTTGAAGAACTGCATAGGGGTCAGAAAAGTTCCAGTCATATTGAAAGCGATACTACATTATGTGTCTGATCACAAAGATTCCAAAAAGGTATAGTTTGGACTATCTGTGACTGAATGTTCTGGAGTTATGGGGTAAAAACAGCAAGAATGATGACAAAGGTCAGTTTCAGTTTGTACAAGGGTCAAAAGTTAAAGTTGCTCCAGTTTTGGTAAAACGTGGTGCAAATTATTGGTTGAACTAGTAGGATTAACGAATGGAATAGTTCTGAATGTGTTGATGTTTGGGCTCCAAAGTAAAGGTCATCTGACTGTGTTGAATGTTGGTCTCCAAAGTAAAGGTCAATGTCGACGTCCATTGGATTCTATGACGTGACATATGTTACCCCGTAACTGATAACTAAGCATGACACATGGTGCAAACTATTCCTTTTTAAAATACTACTAACTCAACCAGTAATTTGCATCATGTTTTGCTATAATTGGAGCAACTTTAACTTTTGACCCCTGTACAAACTGAAAGTGACCTTTGTTGCCATGCTTGCTGTTTTTACTCCAGAACATTCAGTCACAGATGGTCCAAACTGTACCTTTTTGGAATCTTTGTGATCAGACACATAATGTGGTATATCTTTCAATATAATTGGAACATTTTTTTACCCCTACTTGGCCCCCTATTGAAAATTCAAATGGCTAATGTTATTTTTCTAAAATATATACCAAAAGGTACACACAGTCAAAATTTGGTGCTTGTAACCGAATTTGAACGATTCCTCTGCAAATATTCTGTTATCTGCTGCACTAAAGGTTAAAACCTTGTCATAAGGATACGGTAACCAATCAGGGCTTCTAGGTATCACTTTCATATTGGACTTTCATATTGTATGTATTAAGAACACTTTACATAGGCAGGAAAAGGCAGAATCCTTTTTTGGTGCTCAAAATAACTGTGGCTTCATTTCTTTTCCATCTGTCTTATAAACATCTTTGAAGTCATGAATGTGAAACTTGCAAAGTATTATTCAAACATTCACACCAGGGTGACACTGATGACATTTTGCGTCATTGCTTGTTTCCACCTCTCTCCCTGTTTCATCCGTTCCTTAGTGAGAAATCTCAGCCTCATCCTCCGCGGTCGCCACCTCCAAGCCAAAAGCAACATGTTTGCTCTCCTCCTGTCTTCTTGCTTTTGTGTCCACCAAGCTCGTGTTTGTCCACGAACCGAGGAGGACAGACCCATCTCCTAGATTACACAGTCCTGAAATAATTCTTTAATCCCTTCGGCCCTCCCTCTAAGCTGGAGAAAAGAATGTCTCCACTTTACTTCTGTTCTTTTTTTTTTTTTTTAAAGCATTATATGGGAAAATATGTTGTCGGGAGAGTTTGACTTATCCCAAGCTCAGACACTTTTGCACACTGATGCACACTGGAGCCATAGATGCAGCCAAGAGAGTGACCACTGTGTTAAAGGTTCTGGCCAGAAATGTAAGGTCATGCCATGAGAACATTCCATGAAGAATGGCATCTCATCTTTGTGATACTCGTGTCTGACCTGACAGTGTCACCAGCCTCAGTGTGATGAGAAAAAGACATCTCAACCATGAGGAAAGGTATTTTGTATTCTGACCAGTAGCGGCTCCAGAAGATTTTTTTTTCTCTTGATGGGGGGTTATGTAGTGGTGGGCAACAATTAATTAATAAATAATGTGCAAATACATATTGTAAATTTAAGTATTCACATTCTTAATCCACACACCCACAGTTTTAGTTCAAACAAGCATCAGTGGCCTTCAAGCTTGGAAATGAAGAAACTGACAAACAAGCTCATTTCAAGTCCCATATAACTTCCACCACACCTGCTCCTAATTTCCATATAATGCTAAGATTATTCGCCTGCAGGAAGGTGGCAGACATTTATATAATATGCAGTATTATTATATGGCTACAATGCTACGCGCATTCTGATTGGCTGATTTCCGGTCTGATGTTTTCCCATATCAGACCACTACCATGACAATTGGTCCGCATCGCATATCAGATTTGTAACTTTGTTTAAAACTTTCCAGACACGAAAATAAAACAAAACAAAAGCGACAAAGAGGGACAGTCTCCGATTTTATTACACTGATGGGTTTGAATTGGAAAATTAACAGCAAATGAGCTCAAAGTGGACATGCAAAATGAAGACCAAGATGAAAACACAGCTCCGAATAGCCATAACAAGGTAGCTTTTTCTGTTGATCTAGTCCGTCAAAATTCAAAAGTTGAATTACAAAGAAAGAAACTGAAAGTAGTGGGGTCATTTATCTAGCTAGCTAGACAGTCATTCATTCACTGTATTTTACAGGGTCCATATCGAGGCTGTTGCCAAAGCCTATGAAAATCTTTTTTTTTTTTGCCCTTCTGACAGGAACCAAGTGCAAATTGGAAAATTGGGGAAAATTACAGGCACAGCAATAGAAAATCTACATAGTTAACAGCAAACGACATTTAAAATATTTATGATAAAGTCTGCTCCGCTTCACGTGGCACTATCCTGCTCTATCCTCTAAATATTGGACTTTTGTCTCCTCCTGTTTTTCAGTTTTACCAGGTTCTGGTCCTGACTGAGTGATTTGATTAAAAAAAACCATCCATTTTGAATTACGCTATCTAGCATACCCAAATAAATTGAATAAGGAACACAACAATACATGTTGTGTTTTGCTGTGTGAGTGGCGTGAAGTTTTCTTGTGGTATTACGGAAATTCTTTTTTTGTGTGTGTGTGTGTGGGGGGGGGCTATATTCTTCACTCGAGAGCCGCCTATGTTTTTGGCTTTTAATTAATTCCAATTTGTTCATGCCTTAAAAAACAAAATAGCGTTTAAATTTCCATTTCTATCTAAGCAAGAACTTTAGGTCCCACTGCTGTCACCTTCTCTGCTATCCTCATTCACTTCCTCTTCTTGATACTTTTTTGTACCCGTCTTGCCAACTTCACCTTCCGTCTCCTCATCGCCTTATTTCTGACCTGTGTGTCTCTCTCTCTCTCTCTCTCTCTCTCTCTCTCTCCTCTCTCTCCCCTCCTCTCTCTCTCTCTCCTTTCTCTCTGTCTCTCCTTCTCCGCCTCTCAGAGTAATTACAGCGCGGCCTGTTTGCACCTGGTCACTAATAATCCGCGCTTGTCCTTCTTACTCCATTGCCATCTCGCCCTCTCTTGTCCCGCGTGCCACCCTGCTGTTCTGTCCTCTCTTACCTCTTGATTTATCCTCCCTGATGCGCGGGGTTGGGGTGGGTGGGGGGGGTGGAGAGCAACAAGAAAGCGGTGTAGAGTAAGTTGTAAAAAGCAAGGAAGATGACAACAAGAAAGCAAAAGAGCGAAAGCGGCATTCTCCCGACAAAGCCAGAGAACACATAGTTGAGAGAGTGGGGAGAAAAAAAAAGAGGTGGTGGCGAGAGCAGCAGTCGGCAGTGGTGCCTCTTAATTACAGCGCTGGGGCGAGCTTTATCAGAATCCCCTCACCTCACTGCTCTTTGTCAGGGGGTATTAAGAAGGAAGACACACAATCAGGCTTTTCATTAAGGCCGTACCGGCAGCACGCACAAAGGATGGCTTTAACAGCTGCAAAGAGGGACTCAGGTGGTGGCGGGATCGGGGGGGAGCAGTGTTTGAGGGTGGAGGAGGATGGGGAGACAGCAGGGTTTGATATTTGAGTTTATTTTTACATCTTTTGTGTAACATTTGCATCCATAAGCCAATCAGTCGCAACTTATTCAATGTGAGTGTGCTGTCTCAAAACACCAACCAGACCCAGACGCTCTCTCTCTCTCTCTCTCTCTCTCTCTCTTTCTCTCTCTCTCTCTCTCCTCTCTCTCTCTCTCCCCCCTTCCCTCTCTCTCTCTCGTGAATTTTACAAATGTGGTCTTCTCCGGTGTTGCTCAGGTGATCCCTACCCTCTCCAGCTCATCCCGACAACCATGGCTGCAGCTGCTGCTGCTGCCACACCGAGCCTGGGACCTCTACAACTCCAGGTAAGCCTACAGCCTCCAAAAACCATGCGATAGAAGCAGAAAACCACAAGAGGGTTAGGAAAGCATTTTAAAGATGTGTTTTGTCATTTGTTGCATAACCTTGTAACAGTAAAAATGAAAGATATCTGAATGATGCATATCCTGCATTGGAATAATACTGCACTGAGGTGTAGCGAAACCATAAGCCAGACATTGTTGCAATTTTGTGGAAAAATGTTTTATAGTCACATGATTTCATACCATTTTAGTGACATCATCATGACATCACTTCCTGCATATCCACATAATCTCAAATGATTAGCTGATCAGTATAAACTTTGGCTCACCTCTCTAACCCTATTGATTTGGTGCAATTATGATGTCATTTCACAATGTTTTTATGATTGTCTTTATGATGTCATATAATGTCGCTCATACCATTTGAACAGACATGATTTACTGTTCGATATAAGTATTATGTCATCTCTCTCAAGTACTGTTTGTGGAGATATAGTCAGTTGTCTGTTTTTGTACTGTATTTCTGACAGCCGTGACCTTTGACTGGTTTGCTTCAGAAGTTAATAATCTGGAGACACTGATCAAGGAATGTACAGATAAGGATACGAGCAAATGACCAGAGTCTTTGTTGGGAAAATTTCGGTTTTGAGAGATTACCTGGGAGAATGTCTTATGCGTATGAGAAGGGTTTGCCACAGAGGAATTTTGGTGGAATGGGCATGTGTACGTCAACAGCTGGCAGCGACTGTGGTGTGAAGTGAAGGGATGTGGTTTATCTAGTAAATTTGTGACTTTAGGTTTGTAAATGTTGAGTTTTGTTTCTTGGAATACTAACCACTCACTCAACATCCTTTTTTTTTAACAACCATAACACACTGTTGTATGTGCACCCAATCATACGTGTGCCATGATGCATATGCAAATCGAAACATGTTGTAAAAAGCCTCCACACATTTTCTAAAAACCTTTCCTGTGACTGCCTTCCACTTCAAATCAGGGAAGGTTTTGAATCGCTTCCTTCCCCGACTTCCACAAACTGGTAGTGAACAAAACTTAAGGCCCAGGTTCTTGTCTTCACTGAAAAAAAAATACTTTTTGTAAAAAAAAGTGCACACAGGGTTGTTTTTTGGTGGTTTGTTGTTTGGGGCTCCCGGCAGATAGGTCGCTAATCCTATGTCATGGCATGGGTTCCGTCGTAATCGTCAACGTCGTCAGCGTCCATTTATCGTGGTATCTCAAAAACTGTCTGATAACCTTTTGTCTAATTTGTAGGGGTGTCGGAAAAAATCGATTCACGTCCGAATCACGATTCTTATTTATTACGATTCTGAATCGATCCAAAATGTCCAAGAATCGATTTTTAAAAAGCATTTTTTTTAACATTTTCTTGCTTACTCGCTGCGTGTACTGGTTGTCAGGCAACGGCGTCCGTACTACAGCGTCCCCGCGGTGGGGGGGCGTGCTTCAAACATTCGTGAGCTGCAGAGTTCAGTGGCTGCAGCTTAGCATGGCAGACGAAGAGCTAATTCAGCCAGCACCGTCTTTGCTGAAGGCAAATGTTTGGGCGCATTTTGGATTTTATTATTTGCTGCGTAAGAAGGAGCTTGACACGACTTATGCAGTATGCAAAATCTGCAAAATGAAAATCAAGTACTTCAGAAACACTTCAAATCTGCAAGCCCACATGCTATGCTATCACCCAGAACTAAAAGAGCGGCGCAGCGGTATCTGCTGACTACTGACCAGCGCTTCGCTAAACTGCCAGCCAACTCTGAACGAGCAAAGCTTTTCCAAGCATATGCATGTTGTTAGTCTGGTCAAGAATAGATCATTTTCCCTGATGCCATTGGTTTGCGGGTTTGCTTTCAATATTACACACATTAAAACAATGGTATATAATCAGTTTTTCATGAAATTGACCATTTGGCTTGACACTGAGTTTTTGAGGTTAATCCAAATAAAATTTTATAATTGCATTTTGATGTTGCAAGATTGTCATTTAAGTTAAGAACAAACAGACCCACATGAATGTTTACGTATCTAATAATGACATATCATCAAATGCATTTTGCTGTTGAGCTGTGGTTTAAAGCTAAACGGTGTATGATTGCATTCGCAGATGTTCCTGGTGAACGCAAATAAACCTTTTGTACAACACTAACGGCTTTCCCACTTAAAACTAAAAACACCCGCCCCGTCGTGAGGTAGCTATGCTAGAAGTTTTGGAGGGGTGGCATATGCTGTAGTCTGTCCAATTCCTGGGGTGATACTGGACTGTCCAGCCACCCTTCTGTAACAGCCGATGAAGAAGAGAGGCAAAAAAAAAAAAAAAAAAAAAGCAACAAGCTGGCTCCATCTCAGTGTTAACTCACCATAGAAATGCTGCTTAAGTTCTCAGAGAACAAAACATAAATAGAGAAAATAAGAGGAAGGGGAGTAGAAAAAAAAATGTCTTGGCATGAGAATATTGGCCTCCAACGACTTGGATTGTCCTCCTCGTGCACATGGAGAAACAGAAACTCATTGGTCCAAAAGTGTCAGTTATCACGAGGCGGATGCCAACTGCTGGCATCTTTGGCAACATGGTCACTTGTCATGTTAGAGCAAATTCTTGAGGGGTTTTTTTGTTGTTCCCTCAGACAGGTTTTGGGGTAAACACAAACCAAGGACTGTAGCATTTTATAACAAAGAACCATGCAGTTTTCTTTCACATTGGTGGCCCCCGTGGGAGTAAATGGTGTAACCCTGACAGCGTTCACACCACACACTGCCCACTGAGCTACACCAAATCTACAAACACAGCCTCGGGGGCTGCACAGCTGTCACTTTCAGCTCAAGTGTGGATGCTGAAGTCAGCCCGTAAAAACCGATCTTGATGATCACAACTCCAAAATCGTGCGGATCTGACATGTAACTGCAGGCTTTGGCCCTGTCTCACAGGAAGAAGTGAAAGAAGATGAAATGGTTCTATCATGATAGTGAAAAATGTGTCAGCGTGAGGGACAGAAGACAGAAATATTCAGATTGACTGTCAGCAACTTGGGGAGTTACATGACTACATCAGGTCATCTCATACTTGAGCGCTTGCTAAACAGCGCACGTTGGTTGGCCAGACCGAGTCCTCGCTGCTTCTACTCACCAACTAATGTCAGTTGAGCAAGGGGCCCCCTTGCTCAACTGACATTAGTTGGTGGGGAGGCATCATATACCAGTCCCAGGCAGTACTGGAACCATGCAATTTCACCCGCCATTGTTACAATTTCAGCTATCTAACTCGCGAAGAAGCAACAGCAGTATACAAGTTTGAGTATGGCAGATGGGCTCCGATCGTCATCACTCCTCTCCGATGCTTGCTTGAGATATGAGGGAGTGATGATTAGATACACATATTTTCTCCCATCAGTAAGAGCCAACAGGTGGATGGTGGGATGGAGGCGGGGCTTAGCAGCAGCATTGATAGGCAGAGATGGAGCTGGGAAATTGTTACATTTTCGGTAACCCGCCCAATTTAGATGGAGTGATTTAGAGGATCATGAAAATAAGGTGTTTTAGTAGGAGATATGTGGTAATTAGCATGATGATGATGGAGGTTTATCGATTTTGTTTTGTTTTTGGGTTTGTGCATGGAGCACTGCTGTTTGCATGCTTGTGTTTTGAAATTTTAGTTCAGTGATTAATTTATATTTTGTATATCATGGGTATATGTATATTTTTATATCAATATATGTATACATTGTTATTTTTTTGGTCAAAGGGTTGAGCGTTTCTAAGCGTTTGCTTCTATCTACACCATTTCGGGCACATGGGTATGTTGTTAAATTGTTTTCCTTATGAGTTTTCTTTGTTATTTTGAGTGTGTGTGCCGAATAAATTCAATTATGTGGCATATTAGTGCACATGCAGCATGTAGCTTTAGTTGTCTGCCAGAACTAGCAAACCCTACAATGCCATACGTCTCATTTTTGGATACATACATTTCTTGTGTCAAGCATTATAGGGTTAAGAGTTCATTTCATCATTACAATAGTGTTTCAGTTTTCCATGCATTTTTGCCCACATTTGTAACAGTAATTGCAATACTAGCCGAGTTTCCCATGCACTTTTATCCACTATTGTAACAGTAAGTGGAAAGTGATTATGTGACTACAAATCTGCAGAAAGATGTATATTCATGGAAAAAGTTGTTGCTTGTGGCATTTATGACATTGCTGGTTGATTTGCTGTGCAAATGCTCCCGTTATTGTAATAATTATTACAATAGTGACAGTTACTACAGTAGTGGTTGCAGAAAAGCACTCCTGCACATAGTCGTGCACATGCTTACCCTGAGATCCACATGGTTTTAGGGGCCCCTTTCCCAAGGGTTAAGAGCCTGTTTCAGCCTGTCTGTCTAAAACACATTAACCTCAGCCTCGGTTCAGGCTGCGTTCTGCTCCGCCCCGTCTCCCTGACATGCATTATCATAAAATACAACACACACACACTTATGCACACTGTAGATCTCAGAGGAACAGCTGCATTGATACACAGGTTGTCATGTATATTAATAGGGAAGAGTACATCTTTTTCAGTTTGGGAATGATGGGAAAATATGGGTTAAAGGTTGGTGTGTAATACATTTGCACCTGTCATACACACGCACTGCCCCATATGCTGCACTCTGCGGGGGGGGGGACACAGTCGCTATGTAATTCTATCACAGACGCATTTGTATTTGTAGACCAGGAATAATGTTCTCCATGTTGTTATCACTACTTCAATCTAGCCGCCCATATGTTCGACTCACTCGAGATCTCCCCTTCAGTGGCTTTGTTCACCTTGTTATTGCATTTTTTTAATACGTGAAGGAGGGGCAAGAGGACAGCACCAGAGCAAACACATCTCAGTGGTAGATTTCTGATTACAATCCACACGCACGCTCACAATCGCACTCGGATTGAGATTAAGGCTTTGTCGGAGAGAAAGGGATTTGCCCCAGGCTAACGCAAGTACAGATGTCTCAATGTGGATGGATTTCCTTTGGGATTGTCTCTGCACCCTCATTTGATAAGGAGGCATTTGTTTCGCCGAAATGAAACATAACAGTTAACTCGGCCTCAGGTCGCCAAGGCAACATGCAAATAAAAAGCACTTTCAGGAAACTCTCAGCGAAGCATGTCATATATGTAGCTTTAACTTTCGGTGTTTTTTTTCCCCTTGATAAAGAAATGTAAATGGACTGCATTTATATAGCACTTTTCTATCTGCATCACATGCTCAAAGTGCTTTACAATAATGGCTCTCATTCACCCCAATGTCAGGGCCCTGCCATACAAGGCGTTCACCACACACCAGGAGCAATTAGGGGATTAAGGACCTTACCAAAGGGCCCTTAGTGATTTTCTGGTCAGGCTGGGATTTGAACCAAGAATCCTCTGGTCTCAAGCCCAACGTTTTAACCACTAGACCATCACCTCTCCTCATCAAAAATCTGTAAGGAATGCTGTTTTTCCACTGGGATTGGCCCAGTCATCAAGTCAACATGGCAATTCACAGAGTCAACCTTTTGAAATGTTAGCATTTCAAAAGTGAATTTGATTTTTAAATAATGATAACATTTTGTACTGGTGTGGCCAAGAGAAACAGTCAAAACCCACTAAAAAGCAACACAAGACTTTAGACTTGTATAGATTTTATAGTAAGGTCTTTTAATATGTAACAAAGATCAATGTAAAGCCTAATGTCACTTTTCACAGTCAGAGCATTTCCTTATAAATTATACCAAAATGTAAAAGCATCCATATGCAGTACATATTATTTGAAAGGTTGGATAAATTTGTGCTGGTTAAAATTTTTCCGAAACTCAGGTGACCTCAGGTGATTCATTGTCAGATTTTCAAACCAAGCATAGAGTTATGTTGCGATATCTTGAGTTGAGTACAAAGTGCAAATACTGTTTGCTCAGAGTTGTGTTGAGTTGCCCTGAGCCATTCCAACCCGAGCCCAGACAGAGCCAAGGCCAAAGGAGTCCTTGTTGGGAGGAAAAAACATGTCTTTTCTTGACTTTTGCTGAGTGGTGTGCCTGCCCACAAATAATCTGCACCAAATGCAGCCAGGGGAGAGTTGTTTGGGGAAATGAGCCAAAGACACCTGAGTTTTAGCTGAGCAAAATGCCGCCAAAGTTGGCCATGTTTTAAGAGCTGCCGACGTTGCATACGCAGACCTCTGAGGACTATCTAATAGTTGGGGGAAACCCTTTAGTGTACATGATGTATAACACATACAAAGAAAGCAAGCAAGCAGGAAAATTCCCAGCAGCATGGTTTTACATAGAGAAGAAAATGTGATGAATGTGATTGTAGTTCACTCATTTTGTGCTCTTTCTAAGTTTAAAACATAAACAGAGTAACTGTTCTAGACAATGGGAGTTTAAGGCTGAATCCTCCACAGAAGGTTTTCAAGGCAACGGAGGCTTTGGAGTGGCATTTAGTGTCTTAATCTGGGGGATGAGTATGACATTGTGCATTAGAGCATGTTAATCTGATTCCCTATTGACCCTTGATATCATTGATACGATCCAAATCACACAAATGGACTGAGGACAGATGGAGAGCCAACATGAAAGGAAAAATGCACTCATCCAGGCGAGAGTTGAGACTGCAGAGGTACTAGAGAAGTATTTAGAAGCCTGATCAGTTAAAGGGATAAACAGACAGAAAGGGAGAGGGGGATGGAGGTAAGTGGAGGAGAACAGTGTGCGTGCGTGTGCGCACGGTGGAAAGAGGGTCAATGGCGCGGGTCAGGCATCATATGGAGAGGCAGATGTTGGAACATATTGTCCTGGATTACCGCACTGTACACCGGAGAGATGGACGGATGAACAAAGTATGGACAGGCGTAAGAAGAAAGGGATAAGATAGAGAGAGAGAGGTGGGGGAAGGGTGAGAGAAGGTAAACGAGAAATCAGTCGAGCAGCTCGTTTCTCTACAGGAAAGCAGAACCTTATCTGGGAAAGAGAAAAGGAGCGCAGCGAAGCGTTTTGTCAGATGTGGGAATTGCTTCAGTGTTGATGTCTTGTTCTCGACCGTGTGGGCTTCTGGGAGTTGCGAGGAAATACCATTTTGTGATAGCAGCATGGGATCAATGCAGAATCAATGGGCAATGGAGATAGGAGGGAAGGAGACTCACTGGATCAAATTCTGTCTTCTTAACACATAATAAGCAGTGGAAAATGATTGTTCAATGTCTAAACAAGTGTCAAAATATAAGCACAAGTTTATTTAGAGAACAATACATTTCTAAATCTGAAACTATTCTCACAACTTTACAGATATGCATTCTCCAAGCTGATAGTTAGAAACCTTGTCCTTACGTTGGGAAACCTTCAAGGGTTTTGGAGGATTTCCGTGTTGAACTGGGATATGCTGTCATTGTGAATTTTGAAGATGTTGTAAAAGTTCTGTCCTTTTTTTGATGTGCACATATATTCTATACATGCCAGGAGTTTTTTTTTTTTTTTTTTTGGATGTGCCACAGCTACAGTAAAGCTACATTACAAAAAGCTCCATATTTTTGTGACGGGAGCACGAAATGCTGTGGCGGTTAGGGAGAGGGTTAGGTTGGGGTTAGGGGAAGGGGTATGGTTAGAAATAGAAAAATAAAAAACACAGCATACAGGTACAGCTCTAATAAAATCCTACAATCGAACTATAAGTACACCATCATCTACAAACATGGAGAGAAAATTAATCTTGTTAATGTTTTCTTATTTATTCATTTCTGTATGAATTGGTTTCTGTGGTGACTATTACCGAGAGCAGCGAAAAGAAGATTTTTCCAACTTTCTAATGCAGCCAAAAGTGAAAATAAGCCAAATATTGTAATATTTCCACTCAAAGAACATTTCAATTTTTTTTTCTGTTAGCGAATCTACAAAATGTCATTGTCTTTGAAACTATCTGTTAAAGGTATTTAAAAAAGGGTACTGACTGTGCTTAAATCAACCACTCAGTGAACATTAATTTTTTTGTTTTCCTGTGTGGATTTTATTTTATTGCTACGTTTAATCACAGATGGGTTGATCTTGTAATGAAAGTACACAGAACAAAGAAATGCAAAAGACGAAAGACAGGGAGTGAACCAAATGAGACGCGATTGCACTGAATGTCTCTGAGTCACAATCAGTTCACACTCGCTTTTTTCTTGTCCTGCCTCTTTGTCCCCACAGACCCCACGAATGAGAAAAAAAAGGACAGACATAGAATTCGACAGGAAGTCAGATAGACAAGAATCTGTTAAGATCCATGCAACAGTCCTTGGTGTCTGTGTAAACAATAACGCTCAGACTGCTCTGAAGTGCTGCTAACTCTGACAACAAAGAGCAGGCGAGCTGGTAATCTGACTAAAGCTACAGATTATTGACCACAAAGACACACACAGGAACACGCATCGATCTCCACCTACTAGGATGACAGAAAACACAGCATGAGTCAGAGAATGGATGTGGCTTAGTGTCTCTGCACACACACACACACACACACACACACACACAAGCACACACACACATATTGTCAACAACACTAACCCCATGTTTTCCAAAAACATGTTTTCTCCCACAGAACTCCAAAAATCACCTTTTCAAGTCTCGTCAGTAAAGCAGCACGCACACAATGGGAGCACTGCATTGTGCACTGGCACTAGACGCAAGCACACACAAACAAAGTCAGGGCTACACTGTAACCTGGGGGTCAGTGCACTCCAACAAAGCATGGCTTGCTTACAGTATTTCTTGCAGAAATCTACAAAATAGCAGGTGACAGTAGTGAGAAGAGGAGCCAGATCTGCAGCCGCTGTTTAGGAAGGAAAATGCTGATACACATGAGCAAAAACATCACTCCCTGGAATATATGAACACTGGACACTCAATTTGAACTTGGCATGGGACCTTGATCGAAGATCATTTGGCCAGCTCAAACCCCACCAATGCTTCAGCAGTTAATGAGAAGATGGTGTTCTTGAGGATAAAACTGTGGGCTCAAGAACAGTGTGTTCTTGGTTATAGGTGTGTAAAGGTGAGCCACTGAACACCCAACACATTGCACCAAGTGTTCATCATGGTGTTGTAAGATGATGCTCTGGAGCTGTTGAACTGGTGCGTTGCACGAAGTGTACGGAATAATGAAGCAGGAGGACTATGTCAGAATTCTTCAGTAAAACCTCAAACCATCAGCTCAACAGTTAAATCTGGGTTCTAATTGGGTGTTTCAACAGGACATCAACGCATCAAAATTGGTTGTGGAATATAAAGCAGGTTTACTTTAATCTTTTGGAATGGTATTCCCAAAGTCCTGACCTCACCCATTGGGTCTGTGCCATTCTGCCAACTCTGCCCAGAGGATTGGTCAAATATCAATCCAAAACTCTTCCAGAAGTTTGTTGATGGCTACTACAAGCATCTGGTCAAGGTGAAACTTGCTAATCAACATTCAACCAACCATTAGGTGTGCAGTGCGTATGTTTTGTCCCTGTATAATTTCATTTAATTTATTTATATAGCACCAAATCACAACAAGGTTGCCTCAAGGCGCTTCACACAAGTAAGGTCTAACCTTACTAACCCCCAGAGCAACAGTGGTAAGGAAAAACTCCCTCTGAGGAAGAAACCTCAAGCAAACCAGACTCAAAGGGGAGACCCTCTGCTTGGGCCATATGTACGTACAGTATAAGCAGTGGTGGCCTTAGTGGCCA
The DNA here is from genome assembly GCF_902500255.1 of Thalassophryne amazonica. NCBI lineage: Eukaryota > Metazoa > Chordata > Actinopteri > Batrachoidiformes > Batrachoididae > Thalassophryne > Thalassophryne amazonica. The sequence continues at coordinate 17,297,134 of NC_047124.1, forward strand.
CTATGACCCTGCATTTAGGGACTATCAATTTGGGAAGTGTGTCCGTGTTTATTTTATGCTATATATGTCAGCTTGGTTCAAAATAGGAGGGGCCATGGGGGCAGGCCACTTCAGATAAATCACTGAGATTCAATATTGCCATTTAAGAATATACTTGTGATCACACCTGCACACTCGACTTATTACAATAACCCATTTGGGGGTATTCTTTTAAGAGACAGAAGAGCACAGAAAAAATCATAGCTAAACTCATATAGGTTTGTAAGGCTAGCTAATTAAGGTAAACTTTAGCTAGCTGAGGTTAACTTGTTTTTAATATATACAGGCACTTTGTATTGAAGAAGAAATTTTAAACTAAAAAGTGTCTTTGTGATTCCTGATCCTCGAATGTTCCAACGCTAGCCGCACCTTGTTTTAGGCAGACATTTTCCTCTCTACTGCCACCTGGTGGTGATGATAATGTTATAAAGAAAATGCCACGTAATGCGTGAACCCGTGGACCTCATACGAAAGTTCCGTGCGAAAGAACGACCAAAGCTTAACAATTCGAACAGCCTTAAAGAAAGAGGGAGGGGAGTCTGCCTTGAACCAGCACCCCTCCCCCCCCAAAAAAACACCCAATCAAATTCACACACAGCACAGCAGTATGCCTGTCTAATGAGTGACATTTCAAATTCCTTCATCTCATCCTGCAACTGCGATTGTATCCTAACACACACACACACACACACTCATTGTGTTGGTCTGCATGTTTATACGTGTATGCGTGTTGCTCCTTCGGCCACCCCAGGGGGCTTAGCGCTGTCACTTCCTGTTTGTTGACATGCATGTCGTTGTGGTGACGCGCTGGGCCTGCTTTCGCAGTGCCTGCTCTCCCTGTGTATTACTTATGCGTGCACGCAGGCGTGCACGCGTGTTTGTGTGCTATTACTCGCCAGTCCATTGAGCAGGCTTTGAGTGACAGGAGCTGGCCTTGTAATGGAACTCAATTCACTCCGCAAATAAAGAGGCCTTTGAACCACTGGTCCGAATATGGCAGGACACACACACAGACACACACACACCGCCTGTGGTCCACTCGCTAGGGGGTTTGGCTGGTAGCGAGGGGGGAGCGATGAGGGAAGGAGGGGTGGGTGAGGGGTGTTCATGCTCGACTGCATGCCTTCTTCCGGCTTTTCTTCTCGGAGCCGTTGTGCAGCTAATTGAAGAGTGGAGGCTAATCGGAGCTCAGCTAGCTGGTCCTCGGCACTACATTCATGTAAACCCGCTAGAGCATGACCACTATCCTGGTTTTCCCACTACAGCATCGACAACTTGTAGAAACTGTAGTTTGTACCTATTTTTAAAGTTATTGTACACCTTTTGAGCGAAGTATTTCTTGTATTTTGTGTTACTTTCTTTTGTTACCCAACCATCCATTCTGCCAATTGTGCCTGCTCTTTTGGACCCTCCTGTTTTGAGACACTTTGAGATGAGCTGTGTAGTGAATTGGCGCTATACAAATAAATTAAACTGAAATGGACTTGAAAGTAAACCCAGATCCCATTGCGGAAGTCATCTAGCCTAATCTAGTTCAGGTCTCAAGTCAAGTCAAGTCTTGCTTTCTATGAATATATCTAGTCAGGTTGTGATACACTTTTTTGAATCAGGGCCGTATCTTAATGAGCTATAACCCACAGTCTAAAGCACACAAGTGCCTTTAGGGCATGTCCAGCTCCACTCTTCTATTTATGTGTTGTGTAATGTTAGCAGAAAGTAAGGCACAGGGTGCAAGGGTGGCAGTTTTAATCCCTGAATTAATCAAGGCTGTTAGAGTTAAACCATCAGTTAGTCATCTGTTATTCTCTTTAATTTGCACGTTAGCACCGTTAGTACAAATTAGCAGGCATCGATAGCTTGGTGACACTAGGGCTACTGATGGTGTCACAGTTCTTGAGGCAACATGCCGGCCATAGTTTTTAACAGTGGTGGGCACAGATAACCAAAATATTAACTTCGATAACAGATAATCAGATAACTGAAAAGTTATCTTCGATAAAGTTAAAACAATAAACCACCCAAAAATGTATCGGAAGTTACAGATAACCGATAACCGATAAATTCCAATATTGTCTTCGGTACACTTACAACTACTAACAAGCTGATTTTGAGTTTTAAGAGTGCTTCAACCTGGCACATTGCTGTTGAAATGGCGGACTCAGTCATTAAAACAAGAGAGGTTTTCTGGTGAGGAAAAGCGTCTGCGCGCTTAGCGTCAAAGCATGCCACGGATCATTTACAGGAGCAGCAGCTCCCTGAGGTAAAGCAGAGTTGAGCGCCTCATTCCTGCAACACCCCCTCCTCCATCTCCGTCCACCCGTTCTCCACTGTACACCCCCCCCCCCCCCCACACACACACACCCTAACCCCGGCTCCTTGACCACATCCTGTGGTCAGTTCTGTCTAACTGCTGCCCGCCTGTCAACCTACACAAAACAGTTTTTGAAAATGGTACAAACCAGAGTTGAGAAAGTTTTGTATTTTTCCATTAGATTATACATTTTTCAGTTTTATATTCCATGATCATAGAGGATGAGGAATATGTGACATTTTAGAGGACAATGTGAAGTTTGGATCTTTGCTGAAACTTTTATTTCGAAGAACAACAGAAAAATCTGAGCGTAATGAGTAAAAACATGCCATTTTTATATTATTATTGTTGTTATTATTACTTTTATAATTGCCATGTACAGAGAATATTGTTTTTGCCACATGACTGACAGGCTGCGGTTATTTCAAATTCAAATCCAATGATTTCTAAGTTTAAAAACAAAAGTGTGCATCTTTGTGCTCATCCTATCTGGTGGTTTTTTGTTGTTGTCTGCATTAAAAGAGATAAATAGCTTTGAGATAGCGAAGGAACGCAGGAGTTAATGTGGCTGACAAGAAAGACAGAAAGAAGTAGCAGTGACAGCATCGCTTCCTCGGCCATTTGCATAAACCAGCCTTTGTTTGACGCCGGTGGCCGGCAGCCAAGCACCAACAGAAGGACGGAAGTTAAACTCAAGAAAGGAGAAAAAAAAAAAGGATGGTCTTATTCCAGAAAAAAATCTTCCACCAGAAATAAATAATAACAATTATAACTATTCAAAACACCACATCAGTTAGTTCACACAAAACAACCCTTCAGAGGAGGGAGGAACCATTCTAAGGAAACAAAACGCCGTCTTGGAGATTTGTATTAGCACGACATGAAAGTCATTTTGAGCTGTGAGAGAATTTTTTTTTTTTTGGGGGGGGGGGGGGGTGTCGTTTATGAATATTGAAGCTCCTTCCAACTTGTGAATATTATGCCGCATCTGTTGCCACGGAAATATCGGCCGGCGTCTGTTTTGTGTGATACGATAAAATATTCCCGAGCAACGCGCAACATAATGCTTTTATTTAATTGGAAATTAATTAAATGCATTAATAAGAATTGGGGGGGGGAGTGGTAGGGTTGGAGGGGGGCTGTTTTTGTGTTTGTCACAGCAGTTAATAAATCAATCTTTATTTTCGACCTGTTTCACAGCATTTATGTGTTTTTTGCGTCTCGCTATCAGGACACTAAAAATGTCAATGTCTCACGTCGCAAATTTTTCTCCTCTTTCGCTCGCCGTCATCACTTTTTTTTCCCCACCTTGTGCAAGAAGACAAGCTCTCCGGTGTGACCTCGATAGCCGGGTTGTTTTCCCTTTCTCCCACGAAGCACCTGGAGGGGACGTGGCCATCTCTAGGCCTGTCAGAGAGGCTGTTAGTGCGTCTCCCACGGGGTGAAGGGAGGGTTGACAGTAGAGATGTCCTTCTCTCTCACTCGCTCTCTGTCACACAAACATGAGACGGGACACTAATGGTCTCTTCCAGAGCTTTTTAGCCGCCATCCTCTTTTTTTTGTTTGCACGCTCTCAAGTATTCATTTATTCATGTTGTCCCTTTCTTCTTCTTTTTTCCTCCTACCCTCTCCTTTCCTCCCCCAACTTGATTCCTGTCTGTGTCTTTCTGATGTCACGTCTCTCTCTCTCTTTCTCTGTCTCTCTCTTTTCCTCCTCCCGCACTACAGCACCTGTATGCCGCTCAGCTGGCGGCAATGCAGGTTTCACCTGGAGCCAAGCCACATGGAGGCAGTCTGCCACCCCAGGCCAACCTCGGAACTCACTCCCCACCCACAAACAGTCACCCACAGAACGACAAGAGTCGCAGTCCCCCTCCACCAAACAAGACCAAGGTAAGGGGAAGGTGTAAAGGCCTCTATTTTTGATGGGGAGGTTAACACTATTATTGGAACTGCTGGGGCCCTATCTTCCACCCATAACACAAGTGGCATTTGTAATTTACACCTGGTGCTGTTGTGGTACAACTGAGCTGATTCATGCACCTAAGGCTGAGGTGTGGACAGGCACAGTGCTGGTCTCATCTGGCAGCAGAATACAGTTGCACCACAAATCAGCAAAAACCCCTCCTAAAGTCCACCAACGCAACATATTTCTATTTACGGTGCATTCCGAAAGTATTCGCAGAGTTTCACTTTTTACACATTTTGTTATGTTACAGCCTTATTCCAAAATGGAGTAAATTCATTTTTTTTCCTCTCAAAATTCTACTCACAACACCCCATAATGACAACATGAAAAAGTTTTTTTTTTTTTTTTTTTTGCAAATTTATTAAAAATTAAAAAACTAAGAAATCACATGTACATAAGTATTCACACCCTTCAAGAGCGCTCTGGAGCAGGTTTTCATCCAGGATCACTCTGCACATTGCTGCATTTATCTTTTCCGCGATACCAACTAGTCTCCCAGTTCCTGCCACTGAAAAACATCCCCACAGCATGATGATGCCACCACCATGCTTCACTGTCGGGATGTTGGCCTGGTTTCCTCCAAACATGACGCCTGGCATTCATGCCAAAGAGTTCAATCTTTGTCTCATTGGACCAGACAATTTTGTTTCTCATGGTCTGAGAGTCCTTCAGGTGTCTTTTGGCAAACTCCAGGTGGGCTGCCATGTGCCATTTACTAAGGGGTGGCCACTCTACCATACAGGCCTAATTACTGGATTGTTGCAGAGATGGTTGTCCTTCTGGAAGGGTCTCCTCTCTCCACAGAGGAATGCTGGAGCTCTGACAGAGTGGCGATCGGGTTCTTGGTCACCTCCCTGACTAAGGCTGTTCTCCCCTGATCGTTCAGTTTAGACAGGTGTCCAGCTCTAGGAAGTGTCCTGGTGGATCAGAACGTCTTCCATTTACAGATGATGGAGGCCACTGTGCTCGTTGGGACCTTCAAAGCAGCATAAATGTTTCTCTACCCTGTCTAGGAGATCTACAGACAATTCCTTTGACTTCATGTTTGGTTTGTGCTTTGACATGCACTGTCAACTGTTGGACCTTATATGTAGACAGGTGTGCGCCTTTCCATATCATGTCCAATCAACTGAATTTACCCCAGGTGGACTCCAATTAAGCTGTAGAAACATCTCAAGTATGATCACTGGAAACACGACACACCTGTGCTCAATTTTGAGCCTCATGGCAAAGGCTGTAAATTCTTATGTACTGTACATGTGATTTCTTTTTTCTTTTTTTTTCTTTTTTTTTTTTTTTGATAAATTTGCAAAAATTAAAAAAAAATCACATTAACATTATGGGGTATTTTGTGTAGAATTTTGAGGGAAATAAATTTATTTCATCCATTTTGGAATAAGTCTGTAACATAACAAAATGTGGAGAAAGTGAAGGGCTGTGAATACTTTCCGGACGTACTTTATATTGTGCAACACTCAGACACACCTTACAAAAGTGAGTTCATGTCACACAAACAATTATTACATGAAATACAAGTACACACTCATAGAAAATACATTACTTCACTTTCGTGATTCACTGCTTCACCTCAGGGAGCTTTGGTGGCCACTGTCTGTTAGTGCACTGTTATACATTGTCGATGAACCATTAACTCACCAGAAAACTCATTTGCAGCCATTTTCTCAATACCACTATACTGTATGGCTGCTGCACTCCATCTCATATGGAATGACACGTGACAGTCTGATTGGTTTATTTAATGTTATGCCACAAACCTGCCCATGATTAATGAAGGGGAAAAATCCAACCCCTTTGCACCCAGTACACAACTTTGCTTAGATTACCCGGCTTCTCCATAACATTTCAGACATGCCCTACATTGATTTGCACTATGCCTTTCAGACCGTGCAACATAGACCATCAAGATAGTGCCCCAAAGCTTTCATTTTAGACATAAAAATTTGATAAGCAATGTTTCCTTGGTATTGCATGCAAGAATCTGAATCGAATGGCTTCCTGGATGATGATTTCACTGCAGTGCATGACCTGAAATGTTGTTTTGTTGCTTGTTTTACGGCTGCATCCGGATTCCCTTTTGAAAATGATTATTAGATTCACAAACTTCCGTGACAAAACTCACTCCAACTTTATCAGGAAACTCCAGCTGGTATCTCGTTGCGGAGGCTTTGAGGATGTATTGAAGTTTTTGCCGTTTTCTCGGCTGGCTGGCCACATAGGGGTGAAGCCCTGTGTCCATCCAAGTGGAATTCTATGAATATCTGTCTGGCCGATGGGGACCTGCCCACCTGCACAACATCATATACACACACATGTAACCTTCACGGCCCCCCTGCCAGCGTCTGCCCACCATAAGACCTGAGTGGGCGATCGAAACATTCGCAGGACCAGATGTGCCTAACAGTGGGACAGCACTATTAAAACCCCCTCAAAGTTTGAAAATTTGAATACAGTGTTGTGCTAACCCAGCAGATTTCCATCCCGTTTTTTGTTGTTGTCTCACAGACATATTAAAGACAGTTTGTCCCCCCAGAGTTTGCACCCTTGCTTCCTTGTCCATCACGTCCCTCTAAACATTGAACAAGCACATATACACACAGTACGACACTCACTTTATTACCATATATATGAAGTTGGGCTGACAGGCGGCCAGGGTGACCTGCGGTGGACTGGGGAGCCATAATGGCCTCCCCAGTCCACCAGGAATGGCGGACTGGGAGTGGACCCAGACAGGCCCTGTAGCCAAAATGGCTTGAATGATCACACTGCTGTTTTTGGCGTTACTCCCCTGAGCAGCGACACTGTTTGCTAGCGCAAAGAGACAAACATTAGATAAGCGCTCTGTATTCTTTCTTTCATTCTTCTACTGCTGAAGTGCTGTCATGTTCACTCTTTCTTTTCGATCATCTGCTTGCTCACCGGGCCAGTGACATGTATATTTCAGAGGTGTTCCGTCCCTCAGGGCTCTATCTTGGATCTCCGTTCATTTAGAGAGCTGTTGGCTGCCTCTGCTCACAGCTGTTTGGTCTCAGGCGCACACCGCTTAAGTGCTTTACCCTCGGGTGGAACACGGATGCAAACGCACAAGCAGGTGTGCAACAGGTTCACCCTGCCAACTGGAAGGCATCGCAGTCCCTTCACACATTCACACATGCACAAATCACGGCAGCTTTCTTATACACACATGCACTCATGCACGCACGCATTTGGCGGCGTGCATCCCACACGCACGTGGAGATTTTGCAGTTAGCATGCAGAGAAACAGCTGAGACCTCTGTTTCCATTTTCCCTCTCAAACTGAAACATCTGGAGTGTAACAGGCTGGTTTTCATCAATTACACTCACCATTGAATAATCAGGCAAAAAGGAATTTCTATAATCCTGAATTATAAATATAATGTGTATGTCCAGAATATATTCCTTAATCATTTGAATTTGCTCCTTTTATTGTTTTTTAATCACAATAACCCCCATTTAAGACTAATCACCGTAATGGGTTTATATAAATTACTGTACTTCAAATGGTTTTAGTTTTGGCAGTTCAGAATGTATTGGACACTGAAGAGTGCTTTCAGTTCCATTATTTTTCCCATTCAGAAACAATAATTAAGGGTCCTGCAAGTTTTGCAAACGCAACTCCCCCCAAATTGAAACTTTGCACAGGTTCTGTGCACAGCAGGTAGCTCAGTGGGATAAAGAGTTGGACTACCAGCAGGTAGACCTGAGTTCATTTCCCTGTCTGTGTCCTGTCTGTAAATGGGCACCAGCCTTGGCTGAGGCCATGGGGGGCATTGCCCCCAGACTCTGTAGTCTGAAGCGACTGAAAGTCAGGTTACTTCCTCAGCCAAGGCTGGTACCATTTACAACTGGGTGGACTGGAACAATGCAGATGATGTATCTTGTCCAAGGACACCAGCAGGTAGCTTGATTAGGAATCAACCATAGATCTACACACTAAAAGTCCAACTCCAGTCAAGTCCAACATCTTCAAAGAGATAATTGGATTTTTGTTTGTGTGATATTCATAAGTAGAATAGAACTCCTGCTATGCTGCTTGGATTTCAATGAAACTTAACACAATAGGAGCACACTGTGTGAAGATGTGCGTGACGGAAGATAATTCCAGTCGTACGTTCTCAAGGGGAGATAATTGAACTTTTGCTGTTGTTATTTTTAATGCATCATATTTGTCCATTACATGTGCAAAAGTTGACCAGTTTGTTCCATCACCTATTTCATCACAAAAGATTTACCATTCATCATTTTGTGAGCTTTGTCCCAGACCCATAGTTACATTTGGTGTAAATAATTACACAAGTATACTGTAGCATTTAGTCAATGCACCGGTTGTGATTCTGGACAGGGGTCACGGCGGCCCTTTGGCCTACATACAGGGACCAACTAAAAACATCCAACCACTTCATGCTGTGTGTCATTTCCGCTCTATAATTTTGGACTTACATCATGCATAAAATTGCAAAATTGTCTACTGCACGTCATACAATCTTCAAAAACGGTTGAAGATATTTTATTTTTCATCACTTTTTCAAGTAGCGCTCACCCAGTACGCTTTTCAGTATGCAGAACAATAAAAATTGAATTGAGAGATTGCCGACCCAAACATGGGAATGTTTGTCTTTGTGCTCAAACTAAATCTGTTGATTTCTATTTTGAAATGTCCTATAAAGAGACATCGGTGACATCTGCAACACATTCCAGAAAAATATCACAATGTCCTAACATAATTAATATCAAAACCTCTCTTGTAGTTGGAAGATAACTCATTGTAGATGAGGAAAAAAGCCCCCCAGCTAGATGAAAAGACAGGCCCGTGGTATTGACGTGTACGTTGTCTGTCGCTCGATAAGTGACCCGCAAATATACGAGCTTCCACCTCTGCCCCGGATAAACGAACGCGGTGCCCGCACACTTGTCCTGTTAATTGAACCGTCAGCTCCCGTGATAAGATGCAGAAACCTGATGTGGCATTTGTGTCGGCATCCTCACAAACACACACACACACACACACACACACACACACACACACACACACACACACACACACACACACACACACACACACACACACATTCTCTCTCTCTCTCTCTCTCTCTCTCGGAACGTGTTTTCTGTCTCAAAGCTGGAGACTGTTTCATCAGCCAACAGACACACAAAAGCAATTGTATTAATTTAAGATTCCAAGCTTTTTGGTGTCTTTACAAGCCCCCTCTGCTCCCCCCCGCGCACACATACCCACACACACTCTGTCTTGAGATTTAGAGCTTGTTGAACGACATCTCACAGTAATGCACACATGCACAAAAGTGGGTCCAAGCCTCTCAGCTTGACTGTCTCAACTAATTCCTCCACACTGGCATAATGCAGGTTGGCCACCTTCCCACCACAGGATTTGGCTCGTCGCAAAGAGGAAACTATCCCCCCCACCCCCCACCCCATCCACTGTACAAGAGGCAAAAGGCATTATCTATTTGTAACAAATATTCCAGCGCTTTCCCAGCCAAAGCTCTCCATAATACGGGTCAGGATTGAGAAGATCCCGCTCAGTTTTTCTCTTTTCTCTCCTCGTCTTCTCCGGCCTATTGTCTTACTGAAGTCATCTTTGGAGGTCTCCTTGTATTTAGAAAGCCCCCACCCCCCATCCACTGCCTCTAATGAAGGACAATCCGGTTAGGCCTCATCGAACTCGCGCGCGCACACACAAAATGATCAGACACACACACATACATACATACCGGCTTAATTGGAAGGGCTTAATTGAGTTGTGAGGAGCTCATAAGGCTTTGTACGACTGAAGGAGCGGGAATGAGGGGAAGTCGGCCTTAATGAGTGGATGTAACACACACACGCACACACACACACAGGACTCGTTGGAGCTCGCTGTATGCCAGATTCCACACTACGTTGGCAATTAGACTGATGATCAGAAAATTAATACTTTTGGTGCTAGGGTTTAAATTTAGTCAAAATAAGACCACAAATAATGCTAATTAAAAAAAAATGGAAAAGATTATTGGAGGAAAGCACTTTAGTAAAACTGTAGATCAGCCATTCCCAAACTTAAGGACACAGCCGCCCACTGGGAAATCTGAAAATCTTCTGCAGCCCACATGAATACGAGACAAAGATGAAGTACTTCCATAAATGCAGTGTAATGTTGTTTTACGATGAACCAGTACGATTTGAGAATGGGGTTTCAACTAATAGATACTACTACAGCAAACACACTGATCAATCAGTTCTCCTAAAGGTACTATGAACTAGGGTTTGGGAGACTAATGGTTATAAATCAGTTGAGTTAAACTTGTTCTGCCGCTACTTCCACATCTTTAAACTGTCATACAAGTTCAGAAGTCAGCGTGACGCTCTAGTGAGACTGGATCACAGTCAACTTTGTGAGGTCAAATCGTTCAAGTCACAATTTATTAATACTATCATAATGATTCAGAATGGGAATGTTATGCTATGCTATTTATGTGATGCTAACAACAGCTGGCTTCTTCTTCTTCTGGACTTCTTCTATACTGCACTTTCTAGCTCCTGTCATGTGGTGCTGCCCCAAGTGGTGAGCAAGATAAGCAGAGGCAGCACCAACATGTTGCACACACTCATAAAAACCTGAAGAATGTCCCCTGCTTTCTCATGAAATATCTATTTGAAGATAAGCACTGCCAGTTTTGGCATATTTTAATTTATTGTGGAAAATGAATGTCTGTGTTAAACACCGAATTGTATTGCATTGAATCGACTTGCATCAATTTGTTCCATACTAAAAACTATCATTCCTGAATTGTGCCATAGGCTAGATGTCATATCATTTTATAAGGGAGAGTTGCTCATTCCTAATAAACATGTTATTCAATTAAACACAATAATTGTGTGTCAACATGGGCGTATGAAAATGCATTGCAAATTTGTAATCCATTCACATAACACAAGTTGTAAACCTGCATATTTTCTTTCAAGACTTTCAAGGCCCACAATGGTGTCACGACCCACACTTTCAGATTCACTGCCATAGATTATGTCCTGGAGAATCAGATGCACAATGGTTGGAATTGAAGAAACTGAATTGTCCCTCAAATTCCCATTAAGCCGCCCCTTTGCCCCCATGTTGATTCTGCGTTATAATTGTGGATTTTAATTACGCAGATCGGTCTGGAGACATCTGGCCCCACAGCGATCAAATTCCTTCCTTCCTGTCACATGTCCCTCAAAAAGTTCCAGTGATTGGATTAGGTCAGCAGCAGGGGTGGTGTTGCCATGACAGTTAATGTTAACAGCCGCTGACACCATGCGATGGACCACATGAGCTGAACGAAAACTCACCGCATGTTACAAATAAAAGTACACAAACATGCACGGAAGGAGTTCTTGTTGTACTGTGTTCACATATATTTGATACACATATACTCTTGACCAGCAGTTGTTGCAGTTTGGTGTTTGACAAAACGCGCTCCTGTTTCTATTGGGGCGCGTGCATATTGAAGTGGCATGCGCTCTTCTGTTGTGTTTGCCGTTTGACACGAATCACGGTGTCAGCAAGGTGTGGCTTTGATTGTTGCTCCGGTATCATCTGAAGCATTCCTGTGCATGTTTACCTGAGCGTGCATGTCCTTCCCGGTGAAGTGTGCACTTGCATGCGCATGATGAAACGTCCTGCCGATTGTGCACCGATTGAAGGGTGACGCGCTTGCTGTTTTTGGAACGTAGTTGTTTTGCATGTACGTGTTCGTGGCTTGCACCAGTTCTATGAATATTTATCTTATTTGCTCATCTTACGCGTGTGAGGAGCTGCCGGAATGTGGGCAGCGGCATGCGCACCGTGTCCCACCAGGCTTGCCTTCGGCTCGCCGTGCATGGGCTCCCATTTAATCAGCACGGAATTTATCTGGTCTCGGTGAGGGAGGGTGAGGGGCCCTCCCCTGACTCCCGCGTCCAAATTCTACGGTGGTCACAGCAGGCGACACTGTGCTGTTTTGGTTTTTGCAGGACAGTGAGGGTGCACAGCCACTGAACCTGTCGGCCAAGCCTAAGGCATCCGAGAGCAAGTCACCCAACTCCCCCCCAACTTCCCCACAGGTCCATGCTGCTGCAGCCGCCAAGCTGGGCCCCACCGGCTCCATGAAGCACAGTGTCGCCCCGTCAAGTGTCGGAGGACCGCCGGGCAGAATCAGCTCAATAGGTAGGTGGGCATGACATTTGCACAACACCTTGAGCACAAAAAGTGATTTACGTCATGATTAAAAACAGTTACGGCAACACCTAGAAGACTGTCAGATGTCACTAAATCCTACACCTTGTTGCTTTAAAACAATGTAGTTGTAAGCGAAGCAAAACACAGCATGTTTTTAATTGTTCATCATAGAAAAAAAAGTTCTTTGCATCTCACTCGCCTATGACTCCAGGCGCGCAATAGATTGGTGATGTTTCTAAGGTGGACGGCCCCTGTTTTGATGACCTTGTTTGCATACAAAGTAAAATTTTAATCAGCAAATTACCATTATAGTTTTTATCAGATGCACCACTCTTCTCATGTTTTTGTCTCCTTGGATGCAACAAAAAGTATCCTTGCCGTTATTTTGCTTCCAGGAATGTTGCCATTGTTGGCAAGTAGAATCATAATCATACCCATCCACACACACACACGCACATAAATTATGGCATAAATGGACCGCTATTTTGTACTCTTAATCCATTTTGCACGCAACACTGATAGTTCAAATATTACACGTATGTAACAGGCTATAATTAGAGTGTTTGCATTTTTTTTCTTGCGTGTTGCTGTTTGCCTCCAGGCTGCTTCATTGTTACGTGTTTATTAGTGAGTGAAAGAGACACAGGAGCAAGAGGAGGAAAAAAGCAAGATGTGCGGATTAACGTCCCCGCTTCCCTCGCTCCCTCACCCCCCGTATGATGAACCGAGGGAATAATAAGGAGAGGAGTGCATGACAGACAGGAGGTATCACCAATGAGATTAGACAAGCCTCTTACACTTACCAGGACAGCGCAAACACCCAGCATTAATGACACAATGACTCATACGCACGCACATAAACACAATTCTACCTCCTCCTCCTCCTGTGCAATAGGCAGTTACCCCCCCCTCCCCACTCTGCTGCCACTTTTTTCTGACTTCTCGGCTAATCTCACTGTTTTTCAACAAATCGCCGGATTTAATATCAGATTAGTGGATTTACAGTCCCAGATGTTTTTTGTTCTGGAAAATGTATTACAGTGTTTAAAGTTGCGTGTGATCCCGGCAGAATGTTTGGGCATGGAGGTGAATATGTTTTGTGTTTCACGTTCCCGTTGCATCCTAGCTTAGCTCTCATCTGTTGCCCCTGAGTTTGGTCAGGGGCACATTTGTTGTTACAGCTGATAGCCATTTTATGAGGCTGTTCCTGCACAGCGGCATCGTTCCTTCCCGTTTAATCCTGAATAACAAATCACTGCGTGTTTTGAAGTATCATAGTAACTTCTTCATCCATCTTTGCCAGTCGTGAACAATGTTGGTATCCGTGGTAGTTACGGCCATCATTGGCACCAAATTTTAAATTTGGGATCCAAATTTTGAACTGTTTAAAAATTTCATTCCAAGTCTCGAAATCGTTGACAGTACATGGTAACTTCCGGGTGTTCGCAGTCTTAATGGCTTCAGTCATGTTCAAACTCGTTTAAACAGGGTATTTCTAGTGACTACTGCTTGAAACGTGTTTGATCGTGCTCCATCAGGGTAAAAATTTGAAGCCAAAGCAGCGTTTGTTCCGTCTTTTATTCAGAGCTGACCAGCTTGAGCTTTTGTTTTTGTGAGGGTTGCCAGGTGTGTATTTTAAAAGCCAGCCAGTTGCCAGGTCTGCACTTTTTATCCAGCCTGTTAGGAGGCTAGCTGGATTAAGTTGTGTCATTATGTTTTTGCACTTTTTTTGAATTGTGGGCAATCTTGGTGCAACAGCACCCTGTGGAATAATCCTGATAGAACTGGCATTGAAAGCACAGTGGCGTGACCAGACTTATTTGATCAGGGTGGCCCTGGCAGGGATTGGGGTGGATGGACTATAAAGTACGAGCTCATGCACGCAAGTGCAAACACACATCACTTTAGTTTACTTGATGGAAACAGAACTTAACATCCAGGTTTAAGGATGATGCTAAAAAAAAATCACCCTTTTTCACAGTAGGCTAAGTGCTATAATGCTAACCCAGATTACTAAAATACCATAGCAGCTATTGCGCCTCTCACAAAAGTGTTCAAGTCCCACCTGGTTTACAATAACAGGGCAGTATCAGGTGTAACCATCCAAATTCCAGGGGTAGCGTGTGCCACCCAAAGCCACCCTCTGGATCCATCCATGGTGGTAGAGAGTTATGAATTAAATTCTTACAGGATATACTGGAAAATAAATCATCAGCAACAGCACTGTGCACAGAATTACATTTTAACCCCACAAAGGCATTCACACGTGTATCTTTCCTTTAAAACCCACCTGGAAAATACATTTCAGTATTCTTTTGTTTGAGTTATTTGTCATATTTGGAACAGGATGTTGCGGAGGAACACACAGTACCTCGAGGAACAGCCTGATAATGTGTTCAAGAGTTCAAATTAAATTTATTGTGAACTGGAAGCCAGACTTTCTATGAAAAGGCACTTTGAAATTGAAGGATTTGGATGATATGAGACATGAGGAGGGACTGTACTCAGAGTTTTGCAGTAACTAATACTGCCACCAAAAACATAAAAATACAAATTAATCATCAGCACATAAAAGTACAGACATATATTAAATGAAGCCAATTAATTTGGACTTTTATAAGATTTACGCTGCACAGATTGCATCCGATTTGGGTCATTTGAAGTTTAGCTCTTTTCATTTGTTTCATTGTAATAAAACATAAATCGTGTGCAGCACAAGATGTGATTGATCGTGAAAATTGTGTTGCTCAATTTTAAAAATATAAAGTCTCGGAAAAGGGGAAAAACAAACAGCTCAACTCATCCAGTTACAGGTTTTAGGCAGAATTCTCCACAGTCCATCATTTTTGACACTTACTCACCCAGAGGCACTTTTTTTATTTCTGTGCTTCCATCTGTCCATCCCTCCATCCATCCATCTGTCTCAAACCAACCTGAAGGGTTGTCAACATGTGTAACTTCTGCGGCTATCACATTTGTCTTTATCCAAGGTTGCAAAATGCCAACCTCCCCGCTGCCTAAAACATTGATTGTGACTTTCACACTGAAACAGTAGCTGTTTTTGGTATGAGTGAACTGGGCCGGGCGGCATTTTTTCATGACACATGGGGGCAGCACAAAATAAAAGCTGTTTTCTGTACCATATCACTTTGTGGGGAATTGGCAAATTGGTGCCCCCTGCAGCTGCAGGTGTCCCTGCTTGCTGAGAAGATGCACAAAAGCAGTGAGAAGGGGAAAGGAGCACGCAGGGGAAATGCACCTCTAGCTTTCGCTAATGGAGCGGACGGGGTGGAAAGGGGATGGAATTAGTGGGCTAGAATTCAGTTACACCTCGACTTTCTTCCAAATAACGTACATCTCATTCATAATATTATAAATACACGCCTATAATTCCTGCATCTTCTTTCTGAATTGTGTGAAATGGCTAATAAAAATAAAAATAGGTGATAAAAAAATGATTATGTGGTCTTGTCTTGACTTCTGGTCGTGAGTTGGCGGGGGATCTGTTGATTGTCGAGTGCCAAATAAACAGAGATGGACAGAAAATGGTCAAAGCCAATTTGGGAAAAAAGAACATAATAAGAGGAGAAACAAGCAAAGAATAAAGGTATGTTACTGTGTTCTTTCTGGATGATTACAGTGTCCATGTCATGAATTGGTGGTATAACACGTTTGTTAGCCTTCTTGCTATGATGCTTGCTAAATTGGTATGCTTGGGTGGATATTTTGGGCAGAAATATTAAAGCAGTAATGTGTGTAAAATTAACACATTCTTCAATAGAAGAATGACTCATACTTGCAACAAAAAGTTCAGTTATTATTTATATCCATGATTTGGATTAACTTTGGGCCCTGTAATTAGCCAAACAGAATTTTCATATCTGTAGGTAGTTTCAAAGACAGACATTTGCCATTTGCTACAATTCCATTTCGTGACAAAGCATAGTTTACCAGTCATAAATAAAAGTGTGTCAAGCATAGAATTTGAGGCAGTAACCAAGGAGCTAATTGTTCCTCCCTGAAAGACAGATTAATAAAGCGCCTAATAACAGACATTTAGTATGTAAGGGCATGTTTATTCAAATTTGCAATTCATGGATGTTTTGTTTAAGAGTTACATTGTAGCTTGTGGACTTTTGATGTCAATTTTAATTTAAAATTTAGGGCCACTTCTAAAATTAAAAAAAAATTACAAAATATTATTATTTTATTACAAAATCATAAAAAATAATAAAACAAAAGTTTGTGGATTTTGGCATTGTGCGGGGGGGGGGGGGGGGGCTCATAGGGGGTCTCGCCCGGAGAGTAATTCAGTGTAGAGCCGCCACTGCTCAGAAACTTTTGTGTGTGGTAGAAAGAAGGATAGAGAGGAACAGCCGGAGACCCCCCCACCACCACCCACCTTTTCTATCTGGGTCACTTGTCTGGATGTTTGGCATCACTGTCAGTGCAAGAAAGAGACACATTGGAGTGTATAAGAATGTCGCTGTCTTTTGACTCTAGATTAAAATTGACTGCTGCCCAATTCTGTCGAGCTCTCTCCTGTTCCCTCCCAGCACCACCACCTCCCCCCAACCCCAATTTGGCCCCACTCGCATCCAGATTTTCCAGTTATGACTTCTGAAAGAGTTCACGGCTCTGTCATTACCAATCTGAAGCTGGTAATCTGGCTTGAGATGGCATTAGCAGCATGGATTAACGCAGATAAAGGCCCCATAAACCAGCTGCGGCTCTTTGTTAAGAGCGAACCCGACCTGATACAACGAGGCAGTGGCTGCGTGCACAATCTCACGCACGCACACACACACACACACACACACACATGCACAGTCAGTGCGGATGCCTCGGATGCCTCATCGGGAACTAAACTGTGGAAATAACACAAAGAGAGCGCAGAGATCTGATGCTCGGCGGCAGGACAGATGTTCACAGCCGTGGACTTTTTGGCTGGTCACATTGCTTCAAAGTCGAGCTCTTAGCTTTGAAATAAAGGAACAGAACCGTCCCTGTGTGTTCGTAGGGAGGGAAGGTAGGGAGGCGGTGGATTTTTAGCTAAAGGCGCAGCGTTGACTCATAACTGCCAGCAGTCAAATGGTCCGAGTGTGTTAGTCTGGGAGAGTCAAGAGTGCCTTAATGACGTTACCTCGCCGCTGAGAAGAGAATTAATTCTACATGACGTCCTCCCGTCTGCTTTCCACACAGAAACATCTGCATTTTAAATGTATGTTTCTATTCTCTCCGTACGGCAACAATTCATTTATTCAGTAAACACATGAATGACATCAGTAGTTTTCTCAGTGCTTAATTCTGAAGCCAAATCTCGGTGTGTCTCTGTCTCCCTGTGTCCTCTCCCTCACTCTGTTCGTGTCTGCACAGACTTGTTGTCATCGTTGTCCTCGGGAGCTTATCTGAACGACCATGAGGCGGTCACCAAGGCCTTTGCCGAGGCCCGGCAGATGAAGGAGCAGCTGAAGAGAGAGCAACAAGTCCTGGATGCCAAGGTGGCCGCCGTCAGCAACCTCAGCCTCAACAACGGGCGCTCAGACAAGGTAGACACCCCCCCCCCCCAACCCCTACCCCCCGTGCCACACTCTGAGCTTAAACCTGAAAATAAAAACAGAAGGTTATTCACAGGCTGCATAGCTACAGTGGGCGAGTAACGGCCAACTCTGTAATACACCAATTAACAGAGGAGAGCAGACGGAAGACCCCAGTATGGTAACATCAAATATTATCACATGGACTAAAATAATTAAAAGAAAAAGAAAATTCACTCAAATATTCTTACTCCCTATCAACTGTTTTTGACATCATAATATATGAATGTTTAAAAAAGAGAGAGAAAAAAAAAACATTGACATTTTTTCTCCATTAGATCATTGTGACATCATAAAGCAAAATTTTCCTTCATCAGATCTTTGTGGCATCATAAAACAAAATGAAAAAAATAAAAAAATAAAATAGGTCACAAGATTTAAAAAAAAATCTGAACAGCAGTCACAATTCTGGCCCACCCTCCATGACATGTTGTAACATCATAAAACAAGAATATTCAAAAGTTTGTCCTATCTGATTTTGTACAATAAAGCAAGAATGTTGCAAGAAGGCTGGTGGTCTGACTCTTCGCACATCCAATGTTTAAAAAATAATGTCATAAAGCAATGTTCAGTGAATCTAGTGGTGCAGCTTAGCTGAAATTTCCATAAAAATTTTTCATTTTGTGAAAAAAGCATGGAATTTGGCACACATATTCTAAATTAATTAATGTTTATTTCCAGATATGGAGCCATCCTGGAGCTGATCTCTAATGAGCTACAGGGGTCAATAAAGAATTACACAAGGGTCAAAATTTAAAAATGCTCCAATCATCTTGAAAGCTATACCACATTATTTGTCTGATCATAACGATTCCAAAAAGGTGTAGTTTTGACTATCTATGACTGAATTCTGTGGAGTTATGGGGTAAAAACAGGAAAAATGGTGACAAAGGTCAGTTTCAGTTTGTACAGAGATCAAAAGTTAAAGTTGCTCCAATTTTGGTAAAAAAATTATGCAAATTAGTGTTAATTTGTTAAGTTAATAGCATTTTAAAAAGGAATAGTTTGCACGATCTGTCATGCTTAGTTATCATGTTACGGGGTAACATATGTCAAACGTCATAGAATCCAATGGACGTTGACCTTGTTTGACCTTTACTTTGGAGACCAAGCACTCAACACAGTCAAAACTACTCCATTTATTAATCCTTTTATTTCAACCAATTATTTGCATCACTTTTTACCAGAACTGGAGCATCTTTAACTTTTGACCCCTGTACAAACGGAAACTAATCTTTGTTGCCATTTTTACCCCATAACTCCAGAACATTCAATCATACATAGTCCAAACTATACTTTTTTGGAATCGTTATGATCAGACAAATAATGTCGTATAGTTTTCAACATGATTGGAGCATTTATATATTTTGACCCCTGTATAATTCTTTATTGACCCCTCTAGCTCATTAGAGGTCAGCTCCAGGATGGCTCTATATCTGAAAATAAACATTAGTTAATTTAGAATACTTGTGCCAAATTCTATGCTTTTATCACAAAATGAACAATTGTTTTGCTGTGCCGCCCCACTAATCAAACATAGGATGAAAGGAAAAATTTGGAGGTGACTCTGTGTCATATTAAGTTTAAATAACTCGCTACATGTTACAGACATAAATCCACTACATTTGCAGATTACTGGTCTTGAAATGGGGGGGGGGGGGGGGGGGTAATAATCATCATAATCTCTGCAATTTCTCTACCAGTTGGTGGTGCAGTAACACCTGAAAACACATATATGTATCTCTCCTCCAAACATCAAAAATAAGAATGATGTGAAAATGTTCAGTTGCCACAGGCAAAGAGATTTATAAAGATTTCTTTATTCCTTTATTTGTTTATGAAAATTTCCACCAGAATATGTGAAATAAATCTCAACTTTCCATGTTCAGAAAATATGATCTAATAATGCTTTGATAAAACAGATACAGTTCTAATTATTTAAGTGACTCACTGGTGATGATTGGTGTCGCTTTTGTGATACATTTCTACTCCCTAACAAGATAAGAAATAATTAAAAAACAGTAAAAATCATCGTCTCACTGTCGGTGTGTAATTTTTTTTCTTGCCTTGAGCTGACTGCACTATGTAGGAGGCAAATCGGTGCACAGCTTGCACGCTGTAATGTGCTGAAGCTCAACAGGACCAGATAAAGTAAAACCAGTGTGTCTGTAGGGCACACTGAAGGCCTACGTGCATGCACGTGTCAGTGCACTTGTGCAGTTCGATATTTGTTGGAATCATTGTGACTACATTTCATTAAAAATCTTTGAGATTTTCTTGTTTTTTTGTTATTCAGACTGAAATTAGTTTCATGTTACACAGAAAGCGTTAATGTCAATAAGAGACCTCACAAGTGTGTGTGTGTGTGTGTGTGTGTGTGTGTGTGGCGGGGGGGCACAGAGCGGCGCATCGAGGAGACGGTAATGTGAAGTGACGGCGCCAGCTCCTCAGCAGCGTGGCTAAATTGCAGTTATTTGTTAAACACATTGGGCGTCGGTGGGTGCGTGCACACGAGTCTCACACACACACACGCTCGTAACAACAGCTTGTTTGACACATCTGCACCGCTGACATTCAACTACTCTCTTATGTTTGTCCTCTAAAAAAATAAGATCAGATAGATTAGCTCTTTTATTCCCACAGAGGATTTAAAAAAAGTATTTTGTACTTATTATGAGTAAAATAATGTACCAATGTCCAGTATTGTGCAAATCGTAGGCATCTTTAAAGTGCTTAATTATTTTTAAAATTAAGACAAGCTTCCAAATATCTAGTATTTATGAATGAATAATCAAAATGCTTAACAATTTTTTGCAGTCTATTAAATAAGTGTTTAATTTGGTTTTTAAAATAGTTGTTAAAAAATTATTTGTAGATGATGCTTAGAACTTGATAATTGCTTAATTTCTTTAAATAAGTAGAAACAAATTCATGATTAATGTTGACCCACAAATGAAAATCAATTCAGCATATCAGTATATTTACATAGATATAGATAGATAAATATATGCATAAAGCAATTCTAAAACAATTGTACTCATTGTTGATTTAATTGTTTATTCAAGTGTGTGTAAAACAATTAAAAAATCTTCCGCTGATACACACACACACACACACACATATATATATATATATATATATATATATATATATATATATATATATATATATACAAATACACTAAAAACGGAATTGTTGGACCAATATAATGAAGTGCTTCAAACTGTAACACAAATGAATTGGGTTGATCCAACTAACTTAACTTTACAAGTGTGACTATATTAAAAATTAAGTTTGTCCAAAGTAAGTTATTAAGTTCCCATTTATATTACTTGTTAAGTTAGTTTTATCAACTTGAATCATTGGAGTGTCACCAGTTTTATGTTAATTCATCAATTTTCTTTTTTTTAAAGTGTATGTATCACAGTGAAAGTTTGAATTAAATGTGTTGCTTTTTGCTTCTCCTGTAAATTCCTTGCCCTTTTTTAACAATGTATTAATTTTTTTGCCACACAACACGTGCGCTGCCTCGTTTGGCTTCAAGTGTAGCCAGTGAGCTTTTCGACTTTGACATCCGACGACATCACCTTCGAAAGAGACTCGGAGGATTAGTTTTTCCACGACTTTGTGTCTCAGCTCCGGCGTCCATTATTCAATCCACTTTCGTGGTGTCGTGTACGGTTTTGGGGGGGGTGTGGGGGGCTTAATGTCAGAGCTCGCTGTCATTCCCCATGTTCATCTCTGCCTCCGCCACACAGACAAATCTTTTATTCTAAGAACGCAAAGATGGTAAAATTAAGTTGTTCCATTTGTTCAAAATGAAGAAAACTCCTCATTTGCATACAAAATAACTGGAATCATTCCACCACCTATTGGCAGATTTTCATGCCTTCGTTAAAGCAGCTAAAAATAAGAGAACGTTCCTCAGTCTTTTCTCTCCACTCTGTCACACTCCATCAGCATTTATTCCAATCGGAGGGGAGAATTATCTCTACCAATTAAACTCTGTTGGACTAAAAACTGAGAAAATGCGTTTTCATTATCATTCTGCCCTCCCTGCATCCAGTCAACCCGCTCACCGGGGTCACATGCAAATGGAGTGGGACACTTTTGTAGAAGATGCCACTGTTTTGGGTACCACTCGTAATCATGTAATTAAACTGTAAAACGCCGCTGCTCTGTAATGTGTGTGTGAGTGTGTGTGTGCTCGCCGACAGTCGGGTTCCAGCGTAGTGCGCCGGCTGTTTGCATTAAGCATGTAAATGCTCACTAAATCAGCCTTTTATAGGCTGTAATAAATACCCAGGGGGCCGTGCAGCGTGGCCTCGCTCTCGTCCACGCGGCGCTCTTTCGTTTCTCTCTCTCTCTGTAATGCATCGACCCGCGGGAGCCTCTGCGAAAGAGAGGCGAGCCGACGCACTCCGCTCTCGCAGGTGGCTGCCTGGAGCCACTGCATGCACATGCACACACACATAACATACAGTACACGTGCACAAAAAGTCTTGTATGTGCAAACATATGCAGATGTGCACTGAAGCGTGCAGGTGGACAGCAGTCTAACAGTTTGATGTTGACCTGAACATTTCCGGCGATTATGCTGAAATGAAGCAAAACACAAACTATCCCTGACGGAAAACACGCCTGCTTTTTGTTGGATTAATAGTAATAATATAAATTAGTCTACTTTACTGGAATCAGGTGAAACAAAATGTCAGTTTCTTTAACTGTTCTGCTTAGTTGTTGTTTGGCTCACATTTTCTTGGACATAGGGTGTCAAATGTGTGCCCCAGGGGCCACATGCAGCCCTGCAAGACATTTCAGGAGGCGTCCACATTTTTCAATTCAGATTACAAGAAGCAAAACACCAACTGTCCCCCAGAAAAGCTGTTTTTTGTTGAATGCATTGAAAGATAATACAAAGTAGGTTTGATCACACCAGACTGAGGCTTTGGAAATGCAAGAAACCGAAAAAAGAAAGCCCATTCAAGCTCCACATAACTTCAGCCACACCTGCTCTGAATATTGACAATGCACCCAGCGATCAGATTGCTCCCTGCAGCAAGTCCACATATGACCAGCAGGTGTCAGCGGTCAGCAGATAGACAGATCTATGTTACATTATGTATGCAAAATAAACTTGCTTTTACTGTTGATCTGATACATTGAAGTTCATGAAATTTTAATAAATTTGTCCTCATTATGTGCACTTTTAATTCTGAGACTTACAAAATGACTTATTTTATGAAGTTATCGTGTGAAGAAACTGGAGGGGATGAACTCATCTACTCATTTGCTCAATGCATTTTACAGTTTGCGTATATTCCTAGGCTGTAATACTTTAAAAAAATCTATTTTTGTAACAAACAAAAAAAATGCAGTTTGAGCCAACAATAACTTCATTTAACTACAGCTGGTGATAAGACATGCTTGCTCTCTTTTAGCCACTGGACCTGGGTTTTGAAAATTAAAGTGTCAAACAAGGCAATTTCAAACTAACTTGAAAACCACATTTATGTTGAGGAAGACAGAGAGAGAAGGAAAAAGTATATAAAATATCACACAAAATCCTTCCCAAGGAGTTGTGTGGACTTTTGACTGCATTATTTGAGTTATTGAACGGTTTGTTAACCACAGTTTGCTTGTTTTTATGTCGTAAATTTCTGTACAGAAAATTTCTCTCTTTTTAAAAATTAATACAAAATCCCTTTTGCAGGGTTGTGAAGGTAGAACTGTAGCATAAAGTAATGTTTCTTCTCCTGATTCAAAAGGTTTCTCTGCAGAAACAATGTGTCTCTGTTATTGACAGATAGACCTGCTCCTAAGCTCCATCATCCATCCACTATGCACCAACCAACCAGCAGGTGGCAGACATGCCTATAGGATATTATATACATGAAACAAAGTTGATTTTTGGATAGAGTTGATGTAACAAAGTTCACCAGATTTTAATCAGCTTGTCCTCATTTTATGTGCTTTTCATTTGTAGAAATACAAAATGGTTACATTTGTTGTTTTTGAGTTGTCGTGTCAACAAATTATAGGTGGTGGATTCATGCATTTATCGAGCTGTTTATTTACCCAGTGCATTTTACAAGTTGTTTTTTACAAGTTCAATTCTAGAACCACAGGGGAATGTTTACCGAGGCCAGAGAACAATTTAAATTAAGTAACCAGAGCTGATATTTTGGGGTGTGAAAGCAATGCGATGAGTGACTTGGCATCACATCTGTGATTTCACTCATTTGTGAATCCGGCGTCATTTGTTTACTCAGCCAGCTGACCCAGTGCAACTGTGAACTGTTTGTTGTTCAGGACAAGGCTGCGTTGGAGAGTCTGAGTCAACAGCTGAAGCAGCAGGCGGAGGACAAGTTCAGCCACGCCATGCTGGACTTCACCATGAGCGGCGACTCTGACGGTAAGCACAACACTCACACACGCTGCCCCAAAACACACAAAGGCTGAAACAGAACACACACACAAACGTTGCAGTAAAACACAATTGCTGCCCCAAAACATACGCACAAAAGCTGCACCCAAACACATAAATGTTGTGCCAAAACACACCCATGCTACGGCAATACACATAAACACTGCATCAACACGAATAAATGCTGGCCCAAAACACACAAACGCTGAACCAAAACACATACAAACTATGGACTAAAACGCACACAAACACTGCCTCAAAACACACAATCGCTGAGCCAAAACACACACAAACACTGCCCCAAAATGCTCACAAATGCTGAACCAAAATGCTCACAAAACACTGAACCAAAACCCTCACAAACGCTGAAACAAAACGCTCACAAACCCTTAACCAAAACACTCACAAACGCCGAACCAAAACGCTCGCAAACACTGCCTCAAAACACATAATTGCTGAACCAAAACACACACAAACACTGCCCCCAAATGCTCACAAGCGCTGAACCAAAACACACAAACGCTGAACCAAAACACATACAAACACTACCCTAAAATGCTCACAAATGCTGAACCAAAACACACAAACACTGAACCAAAACACATACAAACACTGAACTAAAACACGTAGAAACACTGCCTCAAAATGATCACAAACGCTGAACCAAAACACACAAATGCTGAACCAAAACACATACAAACACTGAACCAAAACACATACAAACTTTGGACTAAAGCGCTCACAAACGCTGTACCAAAATACATACAAACGCTGAACCAAAACACATACAAACATTGCAAAACACGTACATGTCATGACAAAACACACAGTAGCTGCACAAGACACACAAATACTGAACCAAAACGCATACAAGCTTTACACTAAAACACTCACAAATGCTGCCCCAAAACACTCACAAATGCTGCCCCAAAACACTCACAAACACTGCGCCAAAACACTCACACACAAAGCTGCACCAAAACACTCACAAACATTGCCCCAAAACACTCACAAACGCTGCCCCAAAACACTCACACTGTCCCAAAACAGTCACACACAAAGCTGCACCAAAACACTCACAAACATTGCCCCAAAACACTCACACTGTCCCAAAACACTCACAAGTGCTGCCCCAAAACACTCACAAACACTGTCCCAAAACACTCACACACAAAGCTGCACCAAAACACTCACAAACATTGCCCCAAAACACTCACACTGCCCCAAAACACTCACACTGTCCCAAAACACTCACAAACTGTCCCAAAACACTCACACACAAAGCTGCACCAAAACACTCACAAACATTGCCCCAAAACACTCACACTGTCCCAAAACACTCACAAGTGCTGCCCCAAAACACTCACAAACACTGTCCCAAAACACTCACACACAAAGCTGCACCAAAACACTCACAAACATTGCCCCAAAACACTCACACTGTCCCAAAACACTAACAAACTGTCCCAAAACACTCACACACAAAGCTGCACCAAAACACTCACAAACATTGCCCCAAAACACTCACGAACGCTGCCCCAAAACACTCATAAACACTGTCCCAAATCACTCAAACTCTGTCCCAAACCACTCACACTGTCCCAACACACTCACAAACTCTGTCCCAAAACACTCACAAACACTGCCTCAAAACACTCACAAACACTGTTCCAAAACACACACACAAAGCTGCACCAAAACACATACATGTTGTGCCAAAACACACAATAGCTGCACCAATATATACACCTACACTGCACAAAAACACACAAAGACTGCTCTGAAACACTCACAAATACATAAACATCGTGCCAAAACACGGAAAATGCTGTGCACCAACCATCCCATTCTTAAGCTTTTTTTTTTTTTGGTGATACCATCACAAAATACATGACATTTTCATGACACAGTCAAGTTTAGTTCACTATTTCTAACCCCATCTACCAAAACCATAACCCTCATACCCCCCCCCCCCCACCACCACCACCACCACCACCACCACCTCACCCAAAATTTCATAACACCATCATGAAATAATTTTGTCATACTGTCATGAAATGTGTTACATTTTTTGTGACAGTATCATAAAATTGCTAACCCTAGCACCACTGCGCTGAAATGCACAAACGCTGCACCAAAAGACATAAACATGCCAAAACACATCAACACTGCACTGAAACACAAATACAGCAACAGCACCCAAACCTTTAGAGGTGTGTATTTTTTAAGAAGTCACATAATCTTCTGTTCATCCTGTTTTTTAAAGTGCACATTATTTCATAATAAAATGGTGGACAAAGACTAAAATGTCTGTAACATTGAATACACTCATCTCCAAAACATTCTTTGACCAAGTTCAACCTGAACACGATGAAACATTGATCTGTGTGCTTTTAAGAAAATGAAATATTTTTATGAGAACTACATTCAATGTTACTGATATTTTTTCATTTAGTTCCCCAATAACAGCTGCATGCCTCCTCTTATTACTATTATTATTATTATTGTTGTTGTTATTATTATTATAGTCATTATTATTGTTGTTGTTGTCATCATGACCACTTATTGTATAGGTTGCACCTTTTCTGTGTTATCGGCTCTTTAATTTGGGATTTTTGTGCATTGTTCTAGTTTACGCTTTATTATTGGCGTTCCTTCTTTTGTTATGAGTTTACTTTGTTTAGCGCTTTGATTCCTGGAAAAGTCATCTATAAATAGTCATTACAATTTTGTGTCATATTTCGACATATAAGTCTCAGGACCTCCCAAAGTAGGTAAAAAAACAACAACAAAAAACACGACTTATATGCTGAAAAATATGATTTAAAAATGAATTTTTTTAACTTACAGAGCAGAAAAGTGGTGCAAATGGTGTGTTTGCTGTTAAAACAGAAGCTTCCCAGTACAAAACCATCCGCACCCCAATTTTCCATCTAAAACTGTCAGGAAGGGAATCAGGTGTGAAACTTGCACCAAATCAATATGCCGATTTTGATCAGATTTACTGTGAGCGAATGTGTGACTGTGAAAATCAGAATTTTGAACAAAACACCGCACTATTTCAAGTTCCCTTGATGCTCTGATTTGTTTCTGCGTTTTAGTCAACTTTTATCTTTCATCTCTCACTCTCCTCCTTTCTGCTCCTCAGGCTCCCCCAGCGTGTCGGACTCCAGAATATTCCGGGAGGCACGGGGTCGGAACAGCAACGAGCCTCACATCAAACGGCCGATGAACGCCTTCATGGTTTGGGCCAAAGATGAGAGGAGAAAGATCCTGCAGGCGTTCCCGGACATGCACAACTCCAACATCAGCAAGATCCTCGGTAAAAGTGGCCGCGGCTTTTGACCCGCCATTACCGCCCAATCCCATTTATTTGTACTGTGTGGACCGTTTCACACGTGTTCGCCGTGATTTCCTCATGAGCGGGGGCATTGTGTAAGCGGCTGTTAATGAACGGCCTCAGAGAGCGCGGTGCAGACAAATGATGATATAATTCATTATGCATTAAACAAGCAGCGCGAGGCCGCCTGACATTTCCCCCGGACCGCCGGGATCGTCCTTGACATTTTAAAGAGCTCCTAAGCATTTTATAACGCAGGGAAATCTGGTTTTAATAAGCCTCGTCTCTCTCTCTCTCTCTCTCTCTCTCTCTCTCTCTCTCTCTCTCTCTCTCTCTCTCTCTCTCTCTCTCGATTGCTAACAGAAGGATTGCAGAACAGAGAGAGAACAGCCAAGTGCTGACAGCTTTTACCCATTAAACATACAGTAGTCAAGTGCAAATTCAGACCAGATATGAAGCACACATGGGAAAACACGCACAGGACTACACCGATGCACACTTATTCGACACTCAATCCGCAGAACCCACAGAAATGCAGCTGCGCGGCAGCAGATTAAGGGAAATCCTCGTTACTGTAGATGAGTACCTGTCGCCTCCCCTGCTCTCCTCATTAACCTTTTTCTCGCTTTTATTTGCATGAACTTGGATCATCTTCAACCATCTTTTGTGCACAAGTGCTTCTTGAATGCCAATATGCGCGCGTGTTGAAACGATCCCTGGAGGAAACCGAGTTTTTAAGCAACAGAAGCGCCGCAGTCACCAACAGACGGTTTGGCCGAGTGATCATAGACGCTTGGAGCATAAATGTGGAGAAATATGTCATCACACAATTGTTTGAGCGACTTCTGTTGACTAGATTAATATCGTCTAGTCTGTCCCCGTGGAAATGTTATTCCAGGAGGATTCTGACAGAGAGGTTTGACATTTTTTTCCTCATCATTGTGATCCATTTGTCACTGATGCGGATGAAACAATGGGAATCAAGTTCTGCACCTTTTGTTGGAGCCTCATCAATCAATACAAGAAACAGCTGTCAAGAGCTAGAAGGTCAGGTCTGGGAGCATGTCCTGGTGCCACACTAAAAAAACTGCCACACAGCAGACAACCGACCCATTGCCACCTCTCAAAAATAACCATCTGTCTAAACGTGGGCGTCCGCTTGGCCTTCTCCAGCTTCTGGCGACCTCAACACTGAAATACCTCTGTGCTGGATCATAATCCAAGTGATACTCCTCATCTGAGTCTCTCTGAATAACCGTTTGTTTGCCAAAAAGTCATTCTAGTGGTACCAAGGAAAATCTCGAAGAAGTTGCACTTTTTGCCTGGAAAAACACTTTGTTTTTGACAATGAACGTTGATGTTTTTAATGGTTTAGACCAATATTTGACTGTGTTTTCCAATCAGGATCTAAAAAATACTAATTTTTTTCTCCAACAACTGGTTATTGTGCCTCCATAATGTGAGGGGAAATGCGAGTTAATATAATAACCCAAAAGCAGTACAATTCATTTTTAAGGAAAAAACACTGTTTCTCAAATACATCATAACAGGCACTCGTGGGTGTAGTTTTCTGTTTGCATTTTTTTGCTTTATTGCCAAAGAATTTCATTGGTTAAACTGATTGTTGTCGTTATTGTGACCTGTTGTGTTCCGCCTCCTCGTAGGCTCACGCTGGAAAGCCATGACCAACCTGGAGAAGCAGCCGTACTACGAGGAGCAGGCTCGCCTCAGCAAGCAGCACCTGGAAAAATACCCAGACTACAAGTACAAGCCGCGGCCCAAACGCACCTGCCTGGTGGACGGCAAGAAGTTGCGTATCGGTGAATACAAAGCCATCATGAGGTCCCGCCGGCAAGAAATGAGGCAATACTTCAGCGTGGGGTAATGAATGTTTGAATGTATGCTTGAATGAAACTTGTTTGTAGGAACAGTAGCTGCAGCATTTAAGGACGTAACTGTAAAACCAGTGGAGGTGGTTCCAGAGCAGAATTTTGGATTTCCACATGTGTTGTTCAACCTTAGAGGCCATCTAGAAAGGTCTCATGGATCATTAAGAAATGAGACCCAAATTAACACCTGTGAATTAACAAGGCCATCAGTCTGTACAACTCCTCACTCAGGGGGAGGAGGAGTAACAGGAAGACAGAGGTCAGGAATGAGAGGAACAGTAGTAGCCAGTAAACCAGCATTGATCAGTATGTCTGGTATTTATATTGCAAACTTTCACTTTTACTTTCACTTTTGATACTCTGTGTGTTTCTTACTCTGTGTGCTGCTATACAATGCTGCTGGAACCTCAATTTCCCTGAGGGATCAATAATTTTGTATTTAATCTAATCTCAATGTTTGTTCAAAAGGTCTACCAGACCCCCAGGAGTTGGAGGTGACATTGTCCACCTTTAAGACACCACCCCATCACCTTGACCTCAAAAGCTGTTGAGCATGAATGAAGCAATTAATCCAAAATTGACATTAAAAACAGGTCGTCCTTTGTCCTGGTGATCATCAAGTTTTCTGTAGCTTCTTAATGTCGATTACAGCTACTCATAGTACTGTGAATGTTTCCAAGATGGCCCGTAAGGAGAAACCTGACTTGTGGAGATCCAGCATTATGCTCTCGAAGCCTTGGCTTAAATATTTTGAAGAGTCTCAAGAATGTTCTGGTTGTACAGCTGGACAGTTTATAGTTAGACAGTCATAGAATTGTAGGACTTTAAGGATGTTTAACACTAAACTTCAATCATATATAACTGTAAGTGTTAGATAAACAAATGGTTTTGCACAAGCTCACTCACTCATCTTCAACCACTTACTCCAGTTAATGGTCATGGGGGACTGGAGCCTATCCCAGCAGTCATAGAGCAGGAGGCGGGGTACACCCTGGACAGGACGCCTGTCTGTCGTAGGGCCACATATAGACAAACACATTTATATCTGCACGAACACCTACAGACAGTTTAAAGTGTCCAGTCCACCTAACCTGCATGTCTTTGGATGTGGGAGGAAGCCAGAACACCTGGAGGAAACCCACACAGACACTGGGAGAACAAACTCCACACAGAAAGGCCCCAGGTGGGAATTAATCCCATGACTTTCTTGCCACGAGGCAACAGTGCTAACCACTAAGCCACTGTGCTGCCTGTTTTGCACAAACTGACTGACCCCTTAAAAAATAAGCAAAATCTGCTAATTATCAAATATTTGAAGTAATTACAATTTAGTAAAGGATAATGAGGTGAAACGGTGACATTAGTGAAGGAACTTTCAATATTGTGGAGGTGTGAGGTGATGCTGTGCAGGGCAGCCAAACGGTCTCTTTTTCCATGTATTGAAAATATTGCCTTTTGGAGGTGGGTGGAACTGTTTGGCAGTTTTTGCTGAAGACATGTCAAATGTGTGACTGAACTGAGTGGAGATAGGATTTGTCGTACGCCCAACCAGTGCAGTTCATGCAACAACCACAGGGGGCTAATGTGAAAAATTTGAGCATGAAGCTGTTGCTGGTTCTGGAGGTCAACACTTACAGTCTGTCTGTCTGTCTTTCTGTCTGTCTCACTGTGCAGACAACAGAGTCAACTGCCCTTGTCCTCAGCGGGCGTGGTGTACCCGGGCGCTCTGTCCATGGCGGGAATGCCCTCGCCACAGATGCCCTCAGAGCATTCGAGCATGTCCAGCAGCCCGGAGCCCAACGCCAACCACCACCAGACCCAGCAGCTGACGGGCCTGAAGGGGGAGGAGCCTCGCATCAAGGAGGAGGAGCTACGGCTGGACGACAGCAACGGCGACGCGTATGACGACTTCGACTATGACGACGAGGAAGCTGATTACGCAAGCGACAACGAGAACCATATCATCCAATAGGACACCGTTACAGCCTCTTATTTTCTAAGCTGATCCCACTTGGTGAATCCCACAAAAAACAAAAACCCAAAAACCGCAAATCAGGAAGAAAACTTTATCTTTTGTCAATCACACCTTCAGCTCCAATCTCACAAAACCTGCAGCTTTTCCATCCCCCACCAAAAAACTAACCAGGACTCTCTCGTAGAGCCAAGCCCCTCCCACTGGAGTCCTGATACCAGCATCGGACCAATCAAATGAAGCACAGGACCTGTCACTCACACTGACTGTTACACAAACTGGAGTCTCAGAGGACGAGGCAGAGACGATCTAGCCGGCTCTGAAGCTCGCTGCGGAATATTCGAGTACTACTGGGACATACTGAGTGTGAAAACCGAGAGTGAAGAGAAACGATACCCTTTGTACAAAAAAAGAGACATTTAAAAAGAAAAACACACAAATGAAGGACCTGTTAAAGGACAACAGATGACACTTTAAGATGGCGGACCTGTTTATTATCAAAAGACACTTTAAAGAAAAAACAAAACATCTTTTTTTGTTCTTGGTTCTATAATATTCTCACTCAGGTACACGGTGCCAATAAGTGGCTTGTGAATGTGATTTGTTGTTTTTGTGCTACAAGTTTGAATAATAATAGAAAAAAAGAGACATTTCTTTTCTTTTTTTTTTTCTTTTTTTTTGTCCCCCCCACTTTTGGTTGTAAAGTACCCGAAAGACGATCATTTATTTTTAACAAAAATGAATATTTTTGTGACCTCGCTGCAGGCTGTCAGCACTTCCCCTTTGCATTTTTAGTTTTTTTTTTTTTTTTTTTTTTTTTTTTTCGCGATTGGTTGCTCTCTCGCTTGGAATCTGACGGGACGGTCCAGTGTGGACTGTCTCGCGGCAAGTGGAGGCGGGGGAGTCTCTTGCTGTGTCAAACACTTTGTTGTGAGACAATCCAGCCTGTGCAACAGGGGGCGCTATTGTCTTAGTTCATTTTACTTTTATTGGCTGTTGTTCCTCATCAAATGGAAAAAAAAAACCGACAACAAACAAGCATGTATGGGCGCGCACAGGCGGCCGCCATGCTGCTGCTGCTGCTGTTAGCGGAGCCGTACATGCACACCCGTTGTTCCGCCCCTTAGTGTTTTTCTTGCTCTGGCCAATCAACGCAGTCCTGCTGCCAACCCACCCCCCACCTTCCGCCCAAGTGGGCGGAGCTGAGGGGAAAACAGCCAGTCAGTGTTTCTGTTTGTATTTGAATACTGTATTTTGTTATTTCTCTTCAAACTGCCTCTAGTCTAATAATATTATTAACAATAATTATGAGGACGGTCAGCATTTCCTAAGTTTAGTAAGTTATGTACAGTATAATTTATTTTTCTTCTCATCTGGATTTTTTATGACCACATGAGACAGTTATTGAAGCATTATTCTATTTAGCTGGTAGATATTTAGATCTAAACAAAAGTTTGTCATTTTACCCTTTTTTTCTGTTCCCTTTGTTTTTGATGTTTTGTACTAATCCTCGTGGCTGTGGGGCGGAGTTATGACGGTGAGCTGGACTGTCGTCCAAAGGAGATGGCGCTTCTCACTGAGTCAACGCGGCCGTCCGCCAAGCTGAAGGACCTTTTTTTGTGTCCAAACCCATTTCTAGAAAGCACTCAGACTCTGTGCAGTCAGAGAAAAGAAGAACACATTTTATTATTTTATTTGTAATGGTTTATTATAATGTATAAATGTGAAGTTTCTTCTGTTTTATTTAGCTGTTCCCCTCGTTTGAGAACTGAGTTTTCATCACTGCTTTCTGTGAAGAATCCCGTCCCCGTTTACCAGTCTGGCCACCTCGCTGAGATGGTGGAATGTCATTGGTTTTTGGATACTGTCACAATCCAACATCCCCTCATTTTTCCTCACAGCTGATCATTAGAGTGTTAATTTTAAGGAAGGTGTTTGCGCATTCCACCAATCACCTTCCACCGTCTGTGGGAGTGAGGCAGCCACACCCATCGACAGGATCTTTAAAAAAAAAATCACGTCTAATCAGGAGCCCTTTGCTTTGTTTGAGCTCCACACGATGCTACAGGAGCCATGACTACTCTTCAGGTGCGCTGCCACATAGTGATCCCCACATTTCACAATCATCACTTGCAGGCGTTTGGTGCACGCCACATAATGAGCCACATGCTTTTAATTTGGCAGTATGGTCACCCCTAGATTTAAAAAACACAGATGCTGGAGAGGGGGATCCTAAGTGGATAAGTCTTTCTTTTTTTACCCCCCTTTTTTGTGGGTGGGGTTATACAAAGGGTGGGAGGGGCTTAAAGACATCAGTCATCCGTGCTGGCAAGGTCTGTCCCTATATTAAGACGATTTAAATGTTATTAAAGACAATCAAAGTCATGAGTGGAGCTCAAAACAAAGTAAGAATGACTACAAGATTTAAAAAAAATCTTAACCATCTCAACTTGAAAAATCAAGAAAGATAATTATGTAAATATAACATAGAGTTATAGATTTATATTTTGTTCACAACACAGTGTAATATAAGTTGTATATTTCTTTTTTCCCCTCTCCCTCTGTCTCTTTTATTGATGTTATCCATGCCACAGAAAAGCAAGAGTCACGGTACTCACACACACACACAAAAAAAAAAAAAAAAAAAATCAAAGAAATAAAGTAAAACAGGAAGAAAAAATAGAAGTCAGAATTACAAGCCGTGAGCTGCCATCACCATCTGTTCTAAGTTCACTTTTTTTCAGTATTACTGCCAGACAAGGCTCTAATAAAGACAGAAAATGTGTTCGGTACAACTTCTGCTGGTCCTGGTCACTTTTTTTGACACACACTTGGACACACGCAAACACATGCAGAAATATCTTCTTGTTCCCTGCCATTAGCAGAGTAAGAGTCACTAAGTCCAAGAAAGTTCTGCAAGTAATAACTTAAAAACTACTGCGTATTCAGTTCTGAAATTTTGTGTACTGAGAGGTACAGGTAAAAACCAATGAACTGCATGTTTTGGGCTATGCTGGCGTATTTTAACATGCGTAACAATCATTTACATAAAATAAAAACAGACAGGCCTATGCCAGGCCTATCAAGTTGGTTGTGATACCTTATTGCTAAACATAGGCCTAAAGTGGCCACAAGGACCCCGCAATCAGCAACAAAGCTTCATAAATTACATGTAACCTTTACATGTGTCTGCCTGAACAAGACCAGACGTCCCACTTTTCTATTTCTATTTTACACGAACATCCTCATCTTCAACTGCTTATCCGGGATCGGGTCGCGGGGACTAATATATAAAAGCATAACTGTAAATGATTATGTTAAAAAATACCAACATGGCCTAAAACTGGAGGTTCACTGGTCCACATGTCTCTACCAGAAACCAAAAATGTTTTAATTGATGCTCAGTTGGAGATGCCGCGAATCTACTCTTAAAAGTTAAAAACACAAAACCTCACTCACCGCTCCCGTTAAAACCTTTTCAACATCTGTGTCCACCCGTGACATAAAAACAGATAAATGCATTCTGGGATGGGTTTTTTTTTCGCACTTTGCTAATTACAACAGGCGACTTTTTGAAGCTACGAGAGCCACGTGTCCTACGGTAAGTGAAGGCCTCAGTTGTTCTCAAGGGGGCCTGTGAATTTTTCAGCAGCGGCCCGGAGGCTAAAAACAGAAAAGGTTCACGTGTGAATAGTTGAGGAGCGGAAAGAAAGTGGGGCTTCAGAATTTTCTTTAATTTCTTTATTGTCAGCAGAACAGAGCTCGTCGGAGGTGGAGGCGCTGCATAAGTGGGCGCAGTTGTGGTTTCTCCTCACAGTCCTTGAAAGACAAAAGAATAAAACTCTTAATGTCGAGCATGTATTTCCATATTTTCTCCATGCACGTTCCCCTCAAAACTTCTGATCGCGAAGCCACTCGTTGGAAAAGCTCAAGCTCGTCTGATTGAGGCCTCTCTGCTGCACGTGCTCAGTGCAACATGCAGGTTTCTCCACCGTGGGTGTTTGGAAATTGAGTGAAAACGATGTCACATTAATGATTTAAAGTCGGTAATAGGATGTGCTGTGACGCTGAGCCGCCAGCTAAGCTGAGTTTAAGGCTCGGGCGTTAATGTATTCATGAGGAGGAG
This sequence comes from Thalassophryne amazonica, assembly GCF_902500255.1. Classification (NCBI taxonomy): domain Eukaryota; kingdom Metazoa; phylum Chordata; class Actinopteri; order Batrachoidiformes; family Batrachoididae; genus Thalassophryne; species Thalassophryne amazonica. The sequence continues at coordinate 17,333,037 of NC_047124.1, forward strand.
GGATTAAACCAAGACAGGAGCGCTGAGTGCAGCAGAGCAGCCGGGGCCAACACGGCTCCTGGATATTATATATATAAATACACTTCATCAAAACACACAAACTGCTTCGTATCAAAACCACACTTTGCACTTTTTATTAACTGAACAAATTGATTGGTTTAAAGAGGACGTGAAGCTGCTTCGTTGCAGGCCGAAACTTTGAAACAGTGCAAATAAAAAGGTTCAAAGAATTTGATTATTTGTCCTGGGTTATACCAACTGATATTTAGTCTTATATCATCAAACAAGCAGCCAGAAATGAAAGAAACGCACAAATATCCTTATTTCAGGCTACCAGGGGCATGCCTAGCTATAGGTGGGGAGGTGTAAGACTTGGTAGAGCCGAAGGGGAGCATGTTTACAAAGGCAACCTGGGATGCTAAATACTGACTCGCTAGTCACCGTTTTTAAAACAGAGTTTGTATTTGCGTATTATAAATCTAATGCTGCATGCAGCAGCTCAAGTGGGGGGGTAAGGGGACCCCTCACTCTAGATCCGCTATGGGCTACGCTAACTTCAACTACACCTGCTCCTAATTCCATCATCCATCCAATGTCTATCTAGCCTGTGGGAGATAAGTCATTCAGATATTACATAAGCAAAAGAAGATTGTTTTTGGATTGATCTGGTGCATCAAAGTCCATCACGTTTTCATCATTTTATCCTCATAGTATACAGTTTTAAATTGCAGATGGAAAAGATGACAGCACTTATTGTTTTTGAGTTATTGTGTTAATAAACACATTTATTCATTCACAACACTGGACTTTACCGGTTATGTTGAACATTTTAAAAATTGGGCATTATTCTCACTATGTAATATGGGAAATATTTCGGGAAGCAGCTGTGCTGACCAGAGGTGTCAAGTAACGAAGTACAAATACTTCGTTACTGTACTTAAGTACACTTTTTAGGTATCTATACTTTACTCCTTTACTTATTTTTCTGCCTACTTCTGACTTCTACTCATTACATTTTCACACAAGTATCTGTACTTTCTATTCCTTACATTTTAAAACAAACAGCCTCGTTACTCTTGGCTTCAGTTTAATGTTTATATATATTTCACGTCATGTGCGCCTGTAATCAACTTTTCTGCGGCATGGCTTTGCTTTGAACCATGAACCAATCGAAGCAGTAATTCGCAGACTGAAGCAATGCTTCGACCTATTGCTTCGCTTTCTTTCTTTCGCTTAATTTTCCCCCGCTAAAACCCTAAAGAGCATACTTCTGTGAGTATTATTTACCTTTTCTATGTTAAACCGACCTGTTATGGTCTTCTGAAACAGTTGATAGATGTATTTTATAACTTAAAAACGGGAGCGACGCTAACGCGTTAGCATGTCTATGGCATTTTCAATGTTAAAACTTAGCATTAAGCAATTGCAGCTGTCATCACGTTTGGGTGCATTTGTTTTCAAATTGTAATATTTCTTAAATTTATTTTTGTTTATATATTAATAATCTAATGATTATTATATACAATTTTAGAGAAAGAGGCAAAAAGAACCTGAATTGAAACACAACAGAAAATATAAAAGCAACTAACAATGAACATACGGGCGATTCTTTAACTACAGGCAGTATTGGCCTTGTAAATGTAATTTCCACCACACCATTGCCTTACAATATAAAGCGCCTTGGGGCAACTGTTTGTTGTGATTTGACGCTATATACGTGCTCTGATGTCACTGTTTATCTCCATAGAAACTACCCAAACAATCTTTCATACAAACTGTTTAAAGGGACATTACAGTGTTGTGGTGGAAATTACGGCAATAGTGTGGGACAACTACATTTTGTTTAAAAAAAAATCACAACAGTTGTATGACATTGAATACCCTAATTATGTTTTGATTATTGTACTGATATTTTATTCAGAGATATTTTAAAACATTAGAAAAAACGTTTTTTAACATTCATTTTTATCATTGAAGAGCAAACGTCTGGGTGTGGGACAAGCACAAAACGGCAATATTTGCATATAATGATGCTGAAAAAAGGTGAAAAAGTCATCATAGACTACTAGAACAAATTTCTTAACACACTTTCATTGTAAAGATAACTATAAAAGTGTGAAATTTCCCCTTTTTTCTGTTTTTCATACAATATGATCAAAGGACATAATAAGTGCCCGTAGTCTAAGAATCACCCATACATAAATACATACATACATAAATAAGTGTTTCCTGTGAACACCTAGTGACTCTTACACCTCCACTTCATCCCTGTCTTATTTAATGACAGTTTGTTTCGGTCAAACCATATTTTCAATTTGTTAATTTCTTCAGTGATTTCCTCCAGAACTATCTGCCAAACTAGAAAACTGCTGCATCCTAGTAAGAGCAGAATACTACTGGAATGAATTTAAATAAGGAAAGTTGTGTTTGTTTGTTTTTTCCTTCACTAAATGGATCCTGCACACACTGCAGTTTATTGTCTGGAATAGTCCCAGATTGCATTTCAGAGCTTCTAGAATTGAAACATTTTTGTGCAGGTGGTGTAATTTTGGGTTTTGGGTCTTGGGCCACATGTAGAACGAATCAGTTTTTAAATTAAGCTTTCAATTCATATAGTGGCATCTACCTTTTTTTTTTTTTTTTTTTTTTTTTTTTTTTAAAGGTTACTTTATACTTTTATACTTTAAGTAGGTTTTCGAGCACATACTTTTTCACTTTTACTTGAGTAAAGAGGTCAAGTTGATACTTCAACTTTTACCAGAGTGTTTTTAAACTGCAGTATCTATACTTCTACTTAAGTAACAAATGTGTGTACTTTTGACACCACTGGTGCTGACCAAGTAAGAATTTATGGGTTGGTTGAGAAAATTATGAATTAGTTACAAAATGACTGTCTCTGACGTGTTCTTGATCAAGGTCTTTAATACTAAAGTTACTCATTAAATGTATGAGTGCACTTTTTTAAGTCTCACATGTGAAACAGGCAAAAGTAATTAGTATTGATTGAAAATCTAAGTTCCATGCATGTGAGTGACTTATTTCTTGCAAATATTTATTCAAGAACCATGTTACCTTCCAACAAACTGAAACAGGCCAACAGGTGTCACAAAAGATGCTCAGACACTTTTGTGGTGTGTTCTTGGAGGGAAAAAATAGTAATATCTATCCATCCATTTTCTATACCTGCTTACTCCAATTAAGGGTCATGGGGAGGTATGGTTGCTGCACTCGTATAGACAAAGAAACACATTCACACCCGTGCACGCACAACTATGGACAATTTAAAGTTTCCAGTTCACCTAACCTGCATGTCTTTTGAGGTGGGAGGGAACCCACGCAAACATGGGGAGAACATGCAAACTCCACACAGAAAGCCCACAGGTGGGAATCAAACCCACGGCCTTCCTGCTGTGAGGCAACAGTGCTAACCTGTAAGCCACCGTGCAGCCAAAAATAGTTATATGTTTCCAATATGTTTCTGTACCTGTTGCTTTGAATGGAAAGAAGTCGCAGCCTGGAAGGAGAGGGGGCGTGTCCACTTGTCACAGAGCAAGTGGGCGTGTCAGATGTCTGAGTGGGTGTGTCTCCCATAGCAGGAGTTCAGGTGTAAAGTTAATCTGAAAGGCTCGTTCTAAGCTCACTGATAAATAAATGCAGTTTATTGTACACTAACAAACACATGGTTATTATCACTATATTCTATATCTGCTAATAAACAGCTCTAAATCCTACACACTGGAGCTTTAATAAAATTATAACATGCAAGAGACAGTTATATGTGCAGTATATTTTCACCAATGTGTGTGTGTGTGTGTGTTTTGCTAATTCATTTATGCACAAACTGCTGATCATAAAAATCTCATTAAAATGATTTCAGCAAAGCTCTTTTTCCCCCAAAACAAATTGGTGCAGATATGTGATGATAAAAAATGATGACTAGATGATGCATTTAGAGTACATCACATAATCTGACATCAGAAAATTGCTGCACTTAAGCTGTAAAAATAAGTAACGTGATGCCAGGACATAAAACAAAAACATATATATGTAAGTGGATGATGTATTTTTCATGGATGTGCAGTCGGAAACATAAATAAAAAGATCTTTCAGTTGTGTGCTGTTGCGTTCAAAGTGGATATTCCTCCACGTGGAGCTTCCTACTGTTTAATTTGAATGAGGAAAAAAAAAATCAGCGTGACGTGAGACAAACAATCACAAAGTGGCGTCGGTGTTTGAGCAGCAGCCTAATGTGACACGTGCGAGACTGTCGCCGTGTGAGGGACAGGCGTGGCACGCAGCGAAGCAGCGAGGCCTGCAGGCCGATCCGCCATCAAGACGGGAAAACCGGCAGGATGCCTACAACACGTCGCCCCGCCGCTCAACCGACGTTAAAGCTTCACTGCCGTCGCCTGGCCTACTTTCACCGCACTGTTTCTCTGTCACGTTTGAAAAGGTCACCGGGGTCATGAACTGGACTAGGATCTGGACTCGCTCTCTTTTGATTGAAATAGAAATGTATTGATTTATTCAGCGATATTTCCTGATTTATTGTTTATTTGCCAGGGACAACACACAACACAGCTCGTTTTAGACTTCTGTGACATATGTTACAGAAGTCCATATCTGGCTTTGAGACACGCCCATTGAGCTGCTCTGTGCTACACACACACACACACACACACACACACACACACACACACACACACACACACATACAGGTAAGGTAATGCAGGCACCAGATGATTGCATGAAGCCTCAACATGCATCAAAGACACCACCAAAGTAAAGCTAACAAGTTAACCATGGTCCAAGTTATTCATGGATTTATTTATTTATTTATTTATTTTTTGCTCAAAGGATGGCGGTTTTCGTAACAGGTGGCTTGGGTGTGGGTATTAAAAAAAACACTGGCTAATCTGCCACATACTGCTTTAATAACCGTGGCACCATTGTTGTAGCTAAAGCCACCAAGGTGTTGATACCTGCTCATTAGTGCTAACGAACAAAACTATGCTAAAATTTCACCCAGTGGAAATACTGGAGCACAGACTTCTTAAATGATCTATTAGTACAATTAACCGTACATCAAGCCACAAATATTTGTAATAAAATGCTCAGAAAGGCAGTAACTTGCCGCCACTGACCCATCGGCACATTAGCCGTCACTCAAAGTAACCATGCCCCTATTTATCCATAAATTTGTGGATTAAAATATCTTAAAACTGAAGTTATATGAACATTTACCCTCATCCGCCACCCCGTACAGTTATCATGAACAGGGAAATTAACTACAGACCAATGTTTTTTGTACCACGCTGGAAATGCTTATTTCTGCTGTAAAGGTGGAAATTTTAACATGGGTTTCTATGGCATTTCATTCCAGGATCAAGTACCCATTCAAGGAACTGCAAGATATGCAGAGTTAGCGCACATTCTGTCAGGAGACTCATAATTCACTGTCTTTCAAGGTCAGCAAATTAGATTCAGCTGTGCACCTTAATCTTAAACAGATGTTACAAATTATCATCACCGCAAAACGATCCTGGCTCATCCTTTAAAAGCTCATTGTCTCGCTCATCTTTCGTGTTTGGCAGTACACCACTTGATGCTCCCTCCGCCGCCCCATTGCTGCCAGCTGGTCCCTGTCTGCTGCGGGGGGGGGGGGGGGGGGGGCACTGCCCCTTGCCTCCTCCATCGGCAGGATCCGAGATAGTTTCTGCTCATCCCACTACTGCGACGGGGACTGAGGCCAAATAAATTTCAGTACTCATACCTGTGTAATAAACCTTTCTTCTGCAAATGGTTGAGTCTCCTGGTAGTTTTGGCACTTCTGTGCATTATTTCATTTTTCAGTACCAGAAGTTGGTGTTGGGGGAAATCAGATATTTACAATTACAGGTAAGAGGGATCTCTCAGTGTTTTGAATGTCCCAAACTGTTGCTCTTATGTCTTTTGAGGGTCTAGATCTTAAAAAGGGGGATCAAACCCCAGAGGTACCCCCTGTAACTCAAGCCATGAATATGATCCCTTTAAGGGTCAAACTGAGCCAGTGACATCACTTTATCGTATGTCCAAATCTTGGAAAGCGTCACTTGAACATTTTTATTTAATACTTTTAAACAATGCAAATATTACACATGATGTTAAAAAAAACTTCACATTGTTGAAATTTGACAACTATGATTTGCTGTTGAAATTTTTCTTTTACGAATGTCACTCATAATACCGTTTAACCGACGTGTAACTCATAACTGTGATGCCCACAAACAAGACGAGCAGAAGCGACGTCGGCGGTTGTCAGATGTTCGCGTGTAGGTGGGCCGCCAACTTTTCACAGCTAACTTAGCAAACATGAAGTCCTTCGCTGAGCAGCCGTCTCAGAGCAAGATAAAAAATAAAAAATCCATAGGCGCTTTAACGACAGTCCATGAAAATATATATTTTTGAGATGTGTTTAAAAAAAACAACCCTGTAAAACTGTTATTTTCTCTCCCCATCAACACCCTAATGCACACATGCAAATATTATGCTAATTCTATGCTAATTGGTGGAGTAGCTGCAAAGCAGCCCTGCTGTTCAAATGACTGGTGAGAAAATAGGTGGGGTCAGTCACAAGCTGTAAAAGCGGCTCGAACACAAATAAACAAAACCCTCAGGGATTAATGGAACAAGGGCCAGTGATAAACGGATGAGAAGAGAGAGGGAATACAACAGGCGGCGTTAGAGAGGGGACAATCAGCTAGGGGGACGCGTAAAGACCCGTAGGGGTAAAACGCTACAGAAGGTGGATGAGGCGAGATGAAAGACGGTAAAACAAGCAAAGGTGAAAAAGGGAAAAGCACTGGGGAACCAGAAACACGAGAATTAAGCAAAGTGAAAGGGTGTGTAATCCACCAAAGAAGAACAAGAGCTGAGGATTAGCAATGGCAGCGCAGAGGAAGAAGTGGTTCAGAGTGAAGTTTGTGAGGTATAAAAGGTAAATAATGAGCAATGAAAAACCGAAAGTGAGTCAAGTCTGGGAGCACGGCCTGGTTCAGTGTGTCGCCGCATCCACCACACCGTGGAACCACCATGGTTCCCAGGCGGCAACCACCCAGGCAAACAGCCGATCTGTCCCCACTTCTGAAATGTAACCATCCATTCGCCACATCTGGATGAAATGCGAGCATGTTCTTGGCCCTGTCCCGTCTACAATCCTGCAACGACACCAAGTACCCCAGATATCTACGAGTAGTCATCACCTTTGGCAACCATGTCTCACAACCATACGGTAAGACAGGAAGCATCATCCAACGTGTTCATTCAGAGCAGTCAAACGTTCAAGTGTGGTGTAATGGCAACCAACAGGAGGCGGTCCTTGGTTGAGAGACCCTGACGATGATGAAGAACGTTGGCCGTCTGCTTGACGGCAGATCATTCATGACGTTCTTTCAAGAAGTGTACTCATTGACTACTAGGACAGCTGCTGGTGAATCGATCGATCGGAACAGTAGTATATCTTTTTAAAAAATTTTGAGCAAGGTGTGTGGACAGGAGATGGCCGAGGAGAGCAACAGCTCTGGTAGTGGATCCAACAGGGAGGCAGCTCACGTGACTGATGAAACACAGGTGTTCAGTATTTTACGGTTTTCTTTATGAATACCAAATTTACTCAGTTCTCTTGCACACAGACATAATTCAGCACAAGACACCGTGTTTTCACTGATGGTCCCATACACCAGGTCACCAGTTAGTGATGTCTGGCAATAGGGGGCGCCACTCACAAACTAACTAAAGATGAAGAAGAAGAAGAAAAAAAAATGCACTTTGATGTCTGGATTTTTGCAGGTAAGCAAATATGGAAATATTTTATTTCTCCTACAAATAGACTTTTTGTAGAAGAGTCAGAGTCATGTTCAAAATGTTTGTTTCATTACCTCACGTTTGTAAGCGCTGAGATGCTTGTTGCTAATAAGCTAGCAGCTAAGCTAACTCCTCCATCAGCTACAATTTTTTTTTACAGTTTTTTTTAAATGTATCTAAGAATGTTGCAATGAATGTACAAGGAACAACTGTGATATTTCACATTTGCATTAATTTTATGATACATATGATGTGAATTACTTTGTTAAAGCTGTAGTCTGTAAGAGAAGCAACACAAAACAAGGAAGTCTTTGCAAAACCAAACCAACAACGTGACAATAAATCATATTTGTGCTTTTTTTTTTTTTTTTTTAAGGTGAAAGTATAATTTTGTGTTTTAAGATGTTATTTCAAGTTTGCCATGGGGAAAAACAACCGGGGGGGAAGCAAGCACCCCCCCCCCCCCCAAAAAAAAACACCATAGGGACTAATACAATCAGGCCAGACCCATTTGTTGTAAAAAAAGTTCTGCTCTTTGAGGTGTCGGCTCTTTGAAAGACCTGTCACAGACTCCAAACGGCATCAAGGATTCTGCTAAAAGTATTTCATCCCACATAATTTGAGCAGTACTTGTTTGTTTGTTAGCCTACTTCTCCCATGTGCTCTGGACAGTTTCCACCAAACTTGTTATCCGAATGAAAGTCAACCCCAAAATTCCCATTGAAGAGCTTGTTCATTGTTCAAGATCATCTGAGTCAGAGGTTAAAATTCTCTCCCCCCCTTTGTATAGTGAACTTCTAGTGGTACTAGCATCTTTCTCTCATTGGTCAATATAGGTCATGTGATCATCAGGCTACGTACTTGTATTTGCTATCGATACACAGATTTGTAAACTACGTCAATCACAGCCACTAATCCTAACCCTCATTGTAACCCCTAACCATAACAATAACAAGGCTGCGCTACGAACATATACAATTTGGGATTATTAATACTTCTACGCATGAATAGCCACTTCCAGTCTAGTTTGCCCCAAACTTGGCACATCTTTGCAGGTGGGTACTGGCATTGCCCAGACAAGGTTAAATTTGCTGAAGGTTAGTCAACGGGGTCCAAGTCAAGGTTATGTTGGTCTTTCACGTTTTTTGAATTGATGCTGCCAAACTTTGTCAGACCCAGTATTGTTATTAAAAGGTCTGTTTTGGCAATGGTCAAATTCATTGGGTTTAAATGTCAAAATTTTGATTCCTTCCCCCTGGACTCCAGTTTGCACCGATCTTGATAAACATGTAGGTGGGTTCGGGAATTTCCTGAGCACTGTCAAGTTTCCCAAAGGTCATTTATTGTGGTCAAGGTGAAGATAATTGGGGTCAGAGGTGAATTTTTAATTAATTTATTTATTTTTACTCTGTCTTGTACCATACTTGGTCCATTTATGTTGGTGGGATCTGGAATTACCCAGGCAAACTCAATTTTTCCAAAGGCCAATCACTGGGGGTCAAAGTCATGTCTGTCTGTTTGTTGGCATAAACCTACAGTGATTTACTCTGTGACTCTTTGAAATGATCAATACAAGAAAATACATGAATAAAAACATCACAAATTGCCACCAAAGTTTAATTTAGTGCAGCGATGGAGGCGAACGACTCGGTGGGCAGATCTGTAAACACAGCGAGATGTCGTGACACGCTGTTGAATAATAAACACTCGAATGTTTGTTTGTGGAAACTTCATACATTTTTTGGGGAAAATATCAGCACAAATATCAAGAGATGCATGTTGTCTCTTCTCCCTCCATGTCCCATGTTGCACAGTGTAATTGCTTGGAGCTCTGAGAGTTGTGAAAGTTCACAGTATAAACACACAAAATAAATAAGGCACCCTATTGGTTTTTTCCTTATGAAGCTGTCAGGGGCTTCGGTGCCTTTTGGGTTTTTTTTTTTTGTTTTTTTTTCGGAGCTCAATGTGTAAGAGCGCAGCGGGCCCTGGCAGCGACATGGCTGTTTGGAGACCGTCAACGTCCGCTCCATGCCAACCAGCTACAAGAAGATAGCCCTCAGGCCACTCCCAGAAACATCCGCTCTGGAACCCCAATGGCTGTCAGTTTCTCCGACAGTCCACTGCTGACCCCTTCAGGCCTGGAAACTGTCGTCCAGCCAAGAGCTAGAGAGCCCTGGGGCCCCTTTCTCTCTCTCTCTCTCTCTCTCTCTCTCTCTCTCTCTCTCTCTCTCTCTCTCTCTCTCTCTCTCTCTCTCTCTCTCTCTCTCTCTACCCCTTAAGATTCTGAGAAGGCTGCATTGGCTGCCCGCTCAGGCCTGGGAAAGAAAGCAAGTGCTCAATTTTGCATTTTTAATTTGATTGCCTCGTCACTTCATTTCGCTCCAAGATTTAAAAGCCCATTTACTTCCCTCTTTGGAAACACGAGGAGGATTTCCTCACAAGCCACGGCAGCAGAAGGCCATGTGTCCTGACAGTTGACTTTGAATCAGACTCAGTTTATTTTTGCCACTTTTACATTTCTTTTTTATTTTTCGCCGGCGGCGGAGGTTGCAGAGGTTATGACAAAGACGAACTGCCCTTGTGGTTGCCGCCTTTGTGTCCTCTCTCAGGCCTGGTCCGAAAAGGCCTGCGGGACTCCATGTGGAATTGTCCAGTTTGGACAAATCCGAGACATTCAGCGCTTGAGCAAGGGACCGAGAGAGAGACAGGAAGGGTTGAAGCGGAGGGATTTTGGGTTTTGACTTTAACAGCTGTTGTATCACGCGAGTCAGAGGGATTTCCTGAGTGGAGGTGTCCTAATGGCTGTTGATATCAACTCAAAGACGACCCATTAATGGCCTTTATTCACCCGGCGTCCTCCTCTTCCTCAGTCCCCCCGTAATGGCTGTGGCTCTGGTGGATAGTCGGCGTGTAGCAGATATAATGCGGGATTTATTCAGATGTTCTCAGGGATTACAGCCTCAGTGAGCTGTGTATTATGGATAGATTTATGCCCATAACTCCGTAAATTGAGGGGTGGTGGTGGTGGTGGGGAGGGGGGGTTTAGTTTAAATGGCATGTGTTCGCCGTCAGACATAACGCGGGCAAACGAAATTTCCAGGACAATAAAATGATCCCAGCATCAGTTCATTGAGATTCCAGGCTAATCGCAGTGCAAAACACCGTCCTGAAATGCGTTAAATGAATTCACATTAATGCTTTATGTAACTGAAAATGCTTTTTGGATAATGAAAAGCTTTTGGTTGCATTAATCAAAAGGGAAATTCCAATGATTATGCACAATCGCCTTTTTTTCTTCTTCTTCTTTTTGCACATCATCACTTTGGCTTCATCAAACTGTTTTATAAAAGCAATTACAGCATAACAAGTAGCAGAAATGAGGCAAATGTGTTTTTAAAAGGTGAAACAATTTGCTCGAATATTGAATGCAAATTTGACACAATGGATCTGTCAGATTTTAACGAAAACAGGAGCGTGAAATTTGGGTCTTCACTTTTTTATTTCTTCTCCATTTATATTCATTTGGCTTTATTCATCAGGAATAATACTATTATTGTTGCCACACAGTCCATGTGGGATATTTAAACCAAAAGCTTTTACAAGAAAAGCAAAACAAACCAGAGAAAACACTTCTTCCATGAATTGATCACATAATTAAATTGCATAATTATTTTAAGCTACAGAGTATTGGATTTAGTGTCATCTAGTGGTGAGGTTGTGGTAACATTGTTCCCTAGAACAAACTCAGTCATGCCCTGCAGGTGGCAGACAGGTTTATGTTATATTGCATAAGCAAGACAAAGTTGCTTTTAGGATTGATGTCGTGCATTGAAGTTAACCAAATTTGACATAGTTTATCCTCTTTATATGCACTTTTAATATGGAGAAGCACAAGGCGTTAGCATTTATTGTTTCTGAGTTGTTGTGTTAACAACCTTGAGGGAATGGACACACTGCATTTTTAAAGGGTACATGCGTAAGCTTCTAAAACCTAGGAATAAGTGTGGGTGCTATTATTAAGGAATATTGAGTACTCAAATTCACTGAGCTAAAATAAAAAAAACTCAATATTAATTTATTCAGCTTTCCAAAAATATTTTACATTTACATAAATTGGCCTTTTGTTGAAATAATTTTATAATACCAGAATTTATATGAACTGTCTCTTGTTTTTATTGGATTAGCATCAATGAATTGATTCCACAAGTATTTAAATTTCACAAACAGATGTGTTCAAGTACCACTGTAAATACAGACTGTCTGCATATAACTCCCTTGAATGGAAAAGTGTCACATGACTAAATTACGTTCAACCAGTAAATGTCTACTGAGTGACACTAAACAGACATTAATCATTAAAACAGCACAACCCCGATCATTTCATTCTTAAACATTTGGGTTTGGGGCCGTAGATTTGATGCTGTCTGGCAGATGTGTTAGTTCTGGTATTGTGGTCAGAGTGCAGCGTGGATAAACAGCGCAGTGGTCTCTCTTTACAAGGCCTCTGGGACAACAGAGAGACCACACCGACCACAAAACACAGCTCCATAAACACTCGGCGTGCGCACGCTGCACCGAGCCAACATATCTGACAACAATCCACATGTTGCAGAAGAGCCTGATGGGAAGCGAGGCTGCTTTTAATAACTACTCGGTTTCTGTTCTGGTGCAAAATTCAATAAGTATATCCTATAATCACAATGTTTAAAATGCAACATCTGCCACGTTCTTCACAAAATGCTGCACAAACTAAGACACATTGCGTTATGTTGGTTGCTAACATTTCACCACAGGATAATTTTTAATGTTCTGATCATTTTAAAGAATCACTACCCAGAATTCCCAGGTTGTGATGTCAATAAATGTAGCTGGAAAATTGCGAACCCCTCCAACCTCTTCGTAATTGAATTTATTGTGTAAACCATGGAAAAATTATGGATGCCTGCAACCACGTCTTGTTTGTTTCCAAATAATGTAGAGTACAAGCAGTGCTTTTTCTATTTTTTAAGTAGTTTCTCAATATTGTTGTTCCTGCACAAAGGTTGTATCCCCAACCTTTTTGGGGGGGGGGGGGTTCGGAAAATCTTGCGTTACTTCATTGCTCTAATTTATCAGACTTCATGCCATAACTATAAAATTAGATTAGATTAGATTAGATGATGTAGAATTTTTATTAATCCCTTGGGAAGACTCCCTCTGGGAAATTGAGGTTCCAGCAGCATTGTATAACAGCACACAGGGTAAGAAGCACACAGAGTATCAAAAGTGAAAGTAAAAAAACAGTTTGCAAATATAAATACACAAATATATATACCAGACATACTGCCCGCTACTGGTTTGCTGGCTACTACTGTTCCTCTCCTTCCTGTCCTCTGTTTTCCTGTTACTCGTCCTCACTGTATCCTTTGTCATGACTGTTACTGTAGTAATATTGAAACGGCTATTTAACTGCTTATAGTAAATCATTTATTTGCACACACATGTATATTTTGTAAAAATGTACATGTAGGCAAAATCACATTTATGGGTGGCCATCTCGAATTTGTATATGTGGCTTTGCTTTTGTAAATGGCACCACTGGATTCCTTGACCCTAAAAAATGTGTATTTAGTCACTGGAATTTATATTAAAATTTGAAATTAATTTTATTTGGAAATGGAGCGTGCCGCGGCCTCAACTTTACCTAAAATTAGGGTCTTTTTGTGACGCTTAGGGCTAGTAGCCAGCAATCACCTTAGTATTTCCTGTTTTTCTTGTTGTTTAATGCTGACAAATTATACTGTATTTCTTGTCTTTCTGATGGCTGATTCTGTTTTTTCTCTCTGTTTAAGGTGCAGCTCCATCCAGAGATGGGTGTGGTATTTGTGCTGGAGATCCTCCTGTCTTGTGCACCAACAGCATTTGCTGTATATTCGTTTTGTAAATTGTTCTGCAATTTGTGTCTATAGCATGGCCCAAGCAGAGGGTCACCCCTTTGAGTCTGGTCTGCTTGAGATTTCTTCCTCAGAGGGAGTTTTTCCTTACCACTGTTGCTCTGGGGTTAGTAAGGTTAGACCTTACTTGTGTGAAGCGCCTTGAGGCAACTCTGTTGTGATTTGGCGCTATATAAATGAAAAAAATTAATTGAAATTAGACTTAAGATCGTAGGTGATCCAGAAGATTAAATATTGAAAAACTCCCATTTTAAGATACTATTTTTACAAATCCAAGATGGCCGCCATAGTGGTTTGTTGGAAAATGGCGATTGAATGTCCATTTCAAAAATGTGTATCTTTGCAAATCTCCACAAAATTACAGCGAAAGCCAGTACGTGAATATAGCAACCCACACTGTTAGTGGAATTGGCAACTTTTGTGCATGTTCCTTGTAAAGACAACATATTGTTTTCTGAGTTGACAAAATGAACGCACTCTTTTCGGAAGTTAGGTTTTCCACATTTGAAGTTCACAAGTTTTGATGTCAGTGCGAATTGGCTCGCAGCAGTTTATTTTAATTCTCTGGCAACGTCTGCTTTAATATATCTTTACAGTAATAAATGGACTTCTATTTGAGAAAAATAATAATAAATACCAATCAGTCAAATCAGTGTTGAAATTACACCCTGACCCGGTGAGCTTTCTCCGTCAGTACTGTAGCAAGCTGTCGATTTTACAGACAGAATGTCGGCTCCGAAATGTTCCAGTAAATAAACACGAGCGTCCCTGTGTTTTCAGATGTGCAGCCGACATTCAGCCGGTGACAGACAGACATTATGTAGCCATGTCGCACGCACACACACACCGTGAGCGGGAGAGAGAAAACCAACATCTCTGCTTGTTATTCAGCTTATGGATTATGTTCTGTTTAAATGACATCTCTGCAGCTCTGCAAAACAAGTTAAAAGCCCCTTTTATATCATGTAACATATTTCATCAGAGTTCTTCCAAAAATAAATGTGGTTATAGAGGGATTGAGTTGGACGCGGACCCATGGACAGGGACTAATCTCCTCTGCTGCCGGCCACAGGTCGGAGGTTAACATCCTGCTTTTGAAGTTGCAGAGGAAAAGTTGACAGATGGAATATATTATTGTCCTGTCTTGATTCATATTAGAGGTTTAAAATGACAATTGTTTGCTTTCATCTTTGCTTTTTTTTTTTGTCAGATGTACATATGCTCACTCATAGAAATGCCCCAGACGGGTGTAATTGGTGCGTAGTGACGGTAGCGGCAAATAACTGTAATTACCAGAAATGACTTGTTGCATGAAAACAGACACACGTGTCATTTTATCTTTGAATGCGGCGGTCAGATGTCAAAGGAACTTTGGGTAACAGCACTTTGCAACTCATTTTTAGCACATTAAAGCTCATTGTTTTCAGTCACGCTGTGGTTCCCACTGAACTCTTCACACGCTGGTGTGAAATGAACTTCTGAGTGGTTTTACCGCCGCAGAGCTGCTAGAAAGAGGGGTCAGCTGCCCCTGTGATAATAATAATGCATAAAACACGCAGAGGATAACGGGCGTGCATACAAAAGCACTCAATGGCGGCAAAAAAAAAGAAGAAAAAGTGCTCGCTTCGCACCAAACTCGTTTCACTTGTGCCCTTTGAATCCTCAAATACCACAAAGCATTTACAATCTAATTATGTGTGTCTCTGTCTCTTCCACTTGCTTCCCCCCATCCCAGCTGTGAATTTAGTCAAAATGAAGGGGAGAAAAAAATATCCCACAACAAACGAGGAAGGCATGAAAATGAGACAACATGGAGAGCAACAAAAATAGGAAGAAGAAGGCGGAGGTGGATGCATGCTGACAGTTGGTATGTCCGTCTGTTTGAATCATTAAAACAACAGACTCTTGTGTCTGTTGTTTTAATGATTCAAACAGACAGACATACCCATACTATGCTCTTGGTAAGCCCGTAAGGGCTCTTCTACTAAGACCATGACTCACCACCCTGGCTAACATGTCCACTAAAAGTCATTAGGGTGAGGCTGACCTGTGTTAAGTAGTTGACAGACCCCCTTAATTGGCCACGTCATGCTTTAAGGAGTTATATTATGGTATAGGATGTACAAATTTTTAACGAGCTTCATCAGTTTTTTTACTTTGAAATACATCTTGAAGAGCAGGTAGCACCAAATACTCGTGAAAGGCATTTGCCCCATGACTAAAGCAAACCGCTCCTGTAACTAGCTTAGAGTGCTGTATAATGGAGAGATACAGTGATCATGCTGAAAAGAGTATGACTCAAAAGTCTGTTAAGTTAACCAGCAACTGAGGCGAAGTTGTGATGCAAATTTTAAGCTTATGGTGAAATATCCAGCAGTCATCAAACAACTCTCAAGTAGCCATGAAGTGTGGTGTGACAGAGTGTAATGTTAGAAGGTAGCATGCTCAAAAAAAAAAAACATCTTTAAAGTGTGAAATCCGAAAAGCTTACTGTGGTGCTAAAAGTGGCAGTGTGTCAATATGTGGATGAATAAAGAAATGAGAAAGTCTTTTTTCCAAAAAATATCTCTTGAAAAGGGGGGGGGGGGGGGTATCTTCTATTCAGGTATGTCTTATATTGAGAACAATATGTTGATTTGTCTTAGGTGTGTTTTGGACATAATGTCAAATATACAAAAAACTGGTTGTCATGTGTCCTTGCCTTTAAGAGTCAGAGTACGCTGGAATCTGGTTCAGTGCTAATTCTACAGGGGACTGATGTAAGACGCTTTCTGGTGAGTCAGCGGATCTATGTGCATTAGGGATACAACTTTGTCATTTTTTTCCTCAAAAAGAATTTCCTGTATCATATTTAGATGAGTGTTTAAGCATCCGTAACTCGAGTGAACTCACTTTTGAGCTGTCTTTAAAAACATTCACCCATGAACCCATGTTTGTACCCTCATGCAAAACTTGTTTGACTATGGGCAAGGTTGCATAGCATTCTTGGCTTTCAGTTAATGCTTAGCATTTGTACGACTTCAGTGTTGGTTAGATTGTATTGCTGAATAATCATGCTCCCCCCCCCCTTTTTTTGTTTTTGTTTATTATTTAAGCAGGGTTGTAGTTTTTGGAAATCCAGCAAAATGCAGCAGAGTGTAAGTATAACTATAAGTTAGCCATGGGTGAACTTTTTTGATCAAATACAAATACAAAAAAACAAACAAACAAAAACATTGATTTTCATTGGTTTCTAGCAAAAGATACAGGACTATGGAGTTGCAAAAAAGTTGTATCCTTAACATGCATGTATCAAAGAGTACTAAGCAAATGCAGGTGAACTGGTAAACTGAAGTTTTGTGGTTTTCCATTCCATTTGGCGTGTATAAGCAAAGTGGACCTGTGTCTTAAAACCAGTTATGTCAGGCGCATCTGAATATTGCACCATATCAATCACAGAAAAATGGTACTCGACTTTAGGTTAGGTTTTTGGTGATCTGCGGTGGAATCGCTTACTGCTGCCTCATGATGGCAATGCACCGGCACTGTGTCTGACCCAAAGACTATATCCCAGCGGGATGGGACTGCTGGGTAAAAAAAAAAAAAAAAAAAATTGCATGCTAGACACAATTTAAAAAAGAATGGTTGATAGATAATTGGGCAGTGCAGTCTCGTTTGAGGGCGGGCGCTAAAGGAGTAAAATATGACACATATGACGTAATTTCTCTTCTTCCGGGGACAGAAACACGGCACTTTCATTGTGTTTTTGGGCAAATTACACACAAACAAAGTGAAAATGCAAAGAAAAAGTGATGTTGCGATGGAAAGTGGACATGTGTTGCGGTTTGTTTATGACCCGGAGCTCAAACATGTTGAAGCGGTTGTGCAGATGAGAGAACGCGGCTACTCTGCTTAGCTGTGTAGGCTAACAGTTACTGAGTTACTTAGTCTTCCCTTCTCCACTGGGAACCGAAAAAACCTGCATTTTTTGCGACTGCTTAGTGATTGCAGCCGAAAACAAAACGGTACACAATTTTCCTGTTAGAATTCTGGGAGGACACTAATCCCCGGGTGGAGTGTGGGAATGTTAGCACAAACCATTCGGCGGATGGGGGTTTCAGCGCAAACTATTTTAAACCGGGACGTCTTAAACCAGCAGGTCCGCTAGGTGACAGCGAGTATGTTTTAAGTTTACCAAGCCAGGCTGAATGGTTTGTGCTGAATCTCCCACACTCCGCCCAGGGATTCTCTGCCGTATTCGTGCCGGCTGTCCCCACATGTGGTCAAATCCTGCGATATCACGTAGGGCTTCAAACAAGACTGCGCCGCCCTATTTACATTGACTTGGTGGCTTTCTGAATCCAAACTTGTCAAATCACTCCCCAGCTCTATACTCCAGTCCAGTAGGTGGCAGTAGTGTGATGTCATCTTTCAGTTGCTAATAAAGAGAAAGAATAAGAAGTCTTCCACAGGTGTTTCGTTGTTCTTGTCAACCTTGTCTTTTATTTTTTTTATTCTCAGAACTGTTATTTTTGTGTCTTCTTTTCCGTTTCAATTCCGGCCTCACGTCAAAGCATCTTCCCCGTAAGTCCTGCTATTTTTGCATGTTTGTCCTCTTTTTAAATGTGAATGTGGCCTTCTCTGACTTTCTGATACTTTTGTGCTTATGATAGAAACTCAACTGTTCAACCCTAAAAACAGAAATTACATCTTTGTCATTTGGATTTTGATTGATTTTGGTAAAACCTTTAAAAAAAAGACCTTTTTGTAGGAATATAGCAAAATATAACGATCATAGATGTATAATAAAATATATTCTTTTTATTTGCTTCGTTACCACAGAAACCATATAATCTTTTCTTTGGAATTTAGATAATCTGACACATTTAATAATAATAAAAAAAGCTTCAGCAGCTATTTCAGAGGGGAAATGAGCCACATGAATGAATCAGGTTCATGTTTAAATTGTTACACTACAAAATAAATATAGTTCTGGAATAGTTTTTCTACAGGCTGAATGGGGGAACTGTCCCTTTAAATGGAAAGAAGCTGCTGCTACTCCACACAAAGAGCACATGTCACATGTGGCGGGCGTGTCAGGGAGTGCAGACAGGTGGGCGTGTCCCACACAAAGGTCAGAAATCTGAAATGTCTTTTTAGACCTAAAGGTGGTTTAGAACAAGTTGTTTTCTACAACTTTGTGGATGTTTACCTCAAAAACTCTCAATTATAAGAATAGATTTTAAAGAAGTCTTTTTTTTTTTTTTCAAGTGTGACCCCTTTAAGAGTTGCTGCACCTGTTTGAAATGTGTCAGGATGTTTCTATGTGCAAAACAAAAGTAGCGATGTCTGTCTGAGTGTTAAATGGATCTCAAACTGTCTTTTCAGCGAGAGAGCAATAAAAGATTCTCACTTCGAGGGAACAAATCTGGGGGCCAAGCTGTAAAAGTGTTGCGCGCGTGTTGGGACAACTGCTACCGAGTGCGAACGCACGTGTGTGTTTGTTTGCGACGGCTTGAGCGCGTCTGGATAACAGGAACATAATCTATAGGAGGGTGCAAGGTGTGTTGTCTGCGCGTGTGGGCGGGCGACGGCGTGTGCGTCGAGATGCATTTAAAGAACATGTGTGCGTGTTTTCAGGGTCAGATCATGTGACGTGCCCCCGATCCCCCCCCAATCCCCACCCCTTCCTGTTTGTACCAATCGCTGACATTTGGGAGCAATTTTTGAAGCGCACCCGCAAAAAAAGGTTGTCAAGGGATTAATCTCAAATCACGCTGGGGCGCAGGGGGGGAGAAAAAAAAATTCGACACAATTTACCCATCAAGACGAGTCTTTCAGGATGGGAGACAAGCATAAATAATATCTCCTCAGTCCAGATCCGCTCATTTGCGAGCTTAGCTCCTCCAAACGTTATTAGCGGGAATGACAAGGTTACAGCAGAAGGCGCTGTAGGGAACGACAGACAGAGAGACACGCACCTGACACCCACTGCCTCACCCCCCACCACCACCGCCACGGTACACCTCAGGGTGGCAGCTAGCGTGCACTTTTTGGCACCTCTTGCGCTAACCTTCTTTTCCACTCCTCTCATTCTCGTTGCATTCTCTCCCTTGCTCCTGTCTATTTTATCCCTCTCTCTCTGTCTGCTCGCATTGCTCTTTCTCTCTCCCACTTGCTCTTGAGGCTCGAAAACATCAAATAGAACATTTGGGCACCCGTTGTCATCTTGGCAACTCTTTAAGTAGCTCTCGTCTGCGAGCAAAAGGAGAAAGAAGTTCTTTTTTTTTTCTTCTTTTTTTTTTTTTTTTAAGATACCCGCCTGCTTGCAACATATCACTCATAGTGAATACAGATGCCTCTCTGTGTCTTCCAAAAATCCACTCGTCACTTCTACAAGTCTTCTATCGATGACTTTTCCTCGACAAGCCCGATTTTCAGTGGTGGAAAGTACTTGAACTTCACTTGAGTATTTAATAGTGCTAGGCTACTTCACGGTATTTATCTGACAGCTTTTCATGGATAGTTACAGATAATACAAAATTATAATCAATCAAGAACTTTTTATTGTATCAATAAGGCTTTATTATTCCACAAGGGGGAAATTCACAAGCTACCCAGCAATATGTAAACACATAAATAAAGAAATCCAAGCATTTGGAAATGAATATAATATAGAAATAGATGGGCATAGATACAGTGCATCCAGACAGTATTCACACTTTTTCCTCATTTTATGGTACAGCCTTATTTCCAAAATGGAGTAAATTCATTTTTTCCCTCAAAATTCTATTTTTGGGGGGAGGATAACACTATTATTGGAACCACTGGGGCCCTATTTTCCACCCATAGCACAAGTAGCATTTGTAATTTACACCTAGTGCTGTTGTGGTATAACTGAGCTGATTCATGTACCTAAGGCTGAGGTGTGGACAGACACAGTGCTGGTGTCATCTGGTAGCAGAATACAGTTGCAAAAACCCTTCCTAAAGTCCACCAACGCAACATATTTCTGTTATTTAAATTTAAATTCTACTCACAACACCCCATAATGACAACGTGAAAAGTTATTATTTTTATTTTTGCAAATTGAATAAAACAACAACCAAAAAAACTAAGAAATCACGTGTACATAACGATTCACACCTTTGCTCAGTACTTTGTCAATGTACCTTTTACAGCAATTACAAGTCTTCTCGAATATGATGCCACAAGCTTGGTGCACCTATCTTTGGGCAGTTTTGCCCATTCCTCTTTGCAGCACCTCTCAAGCTCCATCAGGTTGGATGGGGAGCGTCAGTGCACAGACATTTTCAGACCTCTCCAGAGATGTTCAATTGGATTCAGGTCTGGGCTCTGGCTGGGCCACTCAAGGACATTCACCGAGTTGTCCTGAAGCCACTCCTTTGGTATCTTGGCTGTGTGCTTCCTGGGTCATCCTGCGTCCTGCTGAAAGATGAACCGTCACCGCAGTCTAAGGTCCAGAGCGCTCTTGGGCAGGTTTTCATCCAGGATGTCTCTGTACATTGCTGCGTTCATCTTTCCCTCAATCCTGACTAGTCTCCCAGTTCCCGCCACTGAAAAACATCCCCACAGCATATTGCTGCCACCACCATGTTTCACTGTAGGGATGGTGCTTGGTTTCCTCCAAACATGACACCTGGCATTCACACAAAAGAGTTCAATATCTGTCTCATCAGACCAGAGACCTTTGTTTCCGTCTGGCCACTCTACCATACAGGCCTGATTGGTGGATTGCTGCAGAGATGGTTGTCCTTCTGGAAGGTTCTTCTCTCTCCATCCGGTTCCACTTGTCTTAATTACATTATTGCTTGCTCTTCTTGACCTTAGTCGAGTTAATGCTGCTTTCCATGTAAAAACAGTCAGTGATATAGATAGACATAGATAAAGATAGAAGAAGAGAGATGTTGACAGACATTGATAGATTGGTCACGTAGGTAGATGGGTAATGTTGACCAGGGACCATTGGATTGATGCTTGATTGAGAACAAGTGTGGTATCGATTGTTTCACATCAAATAACGTCACAGTTTTCTTACTAGTTTGGGAGGTTCTGTTGCTTATACTCCGGTGCAACCTATATACCAAAAAGTAAATAAAGAAATAAATCATATTTATTAATATTGACAAGTACAATGACTATTTATATAGGACTTTCCCAGGAATAAAAGCACTAAACAAAATAAACACTAATAATAAAAGAATAATTCTAATCCAAAGACATTGTACATTCGTACAGAAGACAGTCAAAATGGGTGAATTTAAGATACCATACAAAAGTATTAATGTGGACTTTGATACAGAATTACCGTTTCACATTTGATGGATTTGATGGATTTTCACATTTGATGGCTTACGTCGCGCCCTGACTGCTGTTGGAGCGACGCTGCCTCAACGGTAAGCCTCTCTGACCGAATTACCTACAGAAACATAAACCGTGCAAACGATGGAATTGGATTAGAATGGGAATAACCCTGTTGCATCTGATGATTCGCGGACGTTCATGCTGGATTACTGTTGCTAATATCCGTTTTACCGGCGACACGTTAGCATAGCCTGTAAAGCTCAATTTGCAAATTGTCAGACACAACAGGGTTATTCTCTGAATACCAGGAATTAAAAAGTACGCTTCAACAATGCACAAATATCTTAAATTAAAGAACTGCTAACACAGAAAAAAAGAAAATATTCCAGTACAACTTTTATATACCGGTATTTCCTCTTCAAGAGGCCATTTTTAAACAGGTGCGACTTATACTGTTGCGACTTATACTCCGGAAAATACAGTAACTTAAAAACTCAAATGTGAATTAGCCAAATCAGACTTGTTCCTTCTCTTTCTGTCTCTTTCGTTTGTGTGGTTTTGAAGTTACATTGGTGGCCACCAGACCTAAACTGACAAAGAAGTTACCGGTAACTTCAACTGCACCTGCTCCTAATTTCAGACTTTTTCCCTGCAACAAGCCACATATGTCCAGATAGCAGAATACGCATAACAAACTTGTTTTATGTATTAATGTGGTGCATCAAAGTTGACCAAATTTTAAGCAGCATATCCTGATTATAGTGTATATACACGTTTAATATGAGTACTTAGAAGATGATGGTATTTATTGTTTTTGAGTTGTCATAGTAACAAACTGGAGGAGATGGATATACTGCATTTTACAGGGTACTTGCCTAGGTTTTTGCCACATCCTAGGACTTTTTCTTCTTATGAAACAAGCCTGTGCACATAAGTACTTTTAGTGTATAGTATTTGGTTGTTCATATTTACTTAATATTTTCAATGCAGAGTATCTCTATGGTCTAGTATTATTATTTTAACTGAAGTGATGTTGATTTTCTGTGGCCAAGCCGAGCAGAATTTCCACGATTAACTTCGTAAACAGCCTGTCTTCACACGTGTAGGTGTGCGTGGACGCACGGGTGTGTGCGTGCGTGCCGGTATTTTGATCTGCGCTGGCTGTTTATCTTCCTGGAACAGGAGTCTGCCGTCACTCCAGCCCCGTTCTGATCCTGACAGATGAGTTCAACCCCAGCCTGCAGCCTCCGTGGTGCAGGGAGAGAGACGGGGGGGTGGCCAGACGGATATAGGAAGCAAGAACAACGGGAGGAAGAGGTGCACAGAGGTAGAGAAAGAGAAGACAGAATGATGAGAGGGGTGGAGGAGAAAAGAGGGAGCGCTTAGCTTCACCTGCCAGTCTGCGTTAGCGGGGATGAGCCAGAGTTGTGTGCTGGTGGAAGCTTAGTGTCAAAGGTGGGACTGCAGGGCCCTGTGTGATGTGTCTGCACGGGTGTGTGTGTGCACGCGTGTGCGTCTTCCTGCCCAGTAGGGGTCCCCCCCGCACCGTCTCCCATCGCATCACATTGAGCGCCACTCACGGGCCGGAGGCCTTGGGCCTGATCGTCTCCTCAAAGAAAGGACTCTGATCTCTGCCACGCTAATAAGATGATGCATCAGTGTTTCAGTTTTTTCCAGCGGGATTGTTTTTTTTTTGTTTTTTTGTTTTTTTAGACCTATTTTCTGGGTCATGTTGTTTGGAATAATTCTGCTAATTCAGTTGAGTATGTGGGGTCTCTGGCTATTATATTTCAAGAAAAATATTTTATTTTGATCCAGAAATGAGTTCTTCTGCATCAACCAATCGAACAGCCCCAGCATGAAGAAAAATTACATTCACGTGACGTGACTCATAATTTAAAAAAAAAAAAAAAAAAGATGGAAAATATTAACATGCCTGTTGCTGTTTTCTACCAATGAAAACATACCACTTTATGGCCAACTTTAATGTGATTGGTCAGGCATCAAGCGGCTTTGTGACCTCAAAAAGATCTAAGTTCCATGTTATAGTGAGTGTTATGCAAATGTTTAACACATCATGCTCTTGTTACAACTGTAAAATTCTTGACAATGTGTTAAAGTCAAGTGTCTGTTGGTAAGGTTCGACCTTACTCATGTGAAGCGCTTTGAGGCAGCTTTGTTGTGATTTGGCGGTATACAAATAAAATAAATTGAAATTGATCACTTTTCACTTTAAAAAAATTATGAATAAATTAAATTTAGTTGATAAAATAGAAAAAATTGTGACCTCCTGGAATTTATCACTAAATTTGGTTGTGTTTAATCAAATCTTTACAGTACAATCATTTTATGTTCATGTCATTTACAATTGTTTTTGTGTTGTCATCGAGTTTTCTTTTTTGCCTTATTTGTGTATTTATTTATTTTTTTGTCATTTGAATTGAGATAGAAAATTTGAAATGTAACTTGTAACATGACAATATATTAATTTACTAAATTTTAAAAATCTGGGTTTTTTTTTTTTTTAAAAGGAACATTTGGATGTATGTGTGTGTTTAAAAAAAACATTCTCGATTGTGGACAGGACACAAGGGCAGTCCAGTATCCGTACCCATCTCTGCTGCAGCCACGCTTTTTTAATTTGTGCAGAATGTGGTTTACTGTTGTGTGGATGCCCTGTAAAAGATGCTGACGTGAAGGCAGCATAAGTTAGATTAAAATCTCAATGTACTTTTTTTGGAATAATGCTGTCATCACAGAAGTGTAACATTTTACTGACACAACCCCATACCATGACAGACCCCGGCTTTTGGATGTGTTGCTGAAAACATTCTGGATGAAAAATCTTCTTTTACTTTTGAATCTTAAATGTTATTGTTGTTTTAAATCTTATTAAAAAAAAGTTAAAAATCAATTGCATTCTTAACAGCAGTAGCAACTGGTAAAAAAAAAAAAATCAATTTGTGGGTATCAGTAACCACATCATTATGACACAGGGCCACATCTGCAAAGCAGAATGTTTTATTAGTACTATGAAAAGAGTTGTACTATGCAGTTTATCTGATTACAGCCACAGAGACCGAGATCTCCTTCAGAGCTGTTGTGGTAGTTTTGATGTTCTAAATAAAAACAAACAAATCCTGCATGCTTGATGGTAACTGTTGTCCCAAATTTATTGCAAACTTCATGTTTTAAGTAAAATATCTGGCACTTACCCTTCATTAGACATTTTGGTGGCTTCCCTCACTTGTCTCTTTTTATCCACGGTCACCTGGTATTTGAGAACTGCCTACTCTTGATAGATTTACCATACAGTATCATGCTGCTTGTATTTTTCTTAGCATAAATGAAGTCCAAGGCATTCAGTGAGTTGTATCAAGAAAACTGGCTGTAAAAGTGATTATTTGCATTAAAAATTATCCTATTAATATTGTTCTAAAACTAACAGCTTTGAAGATGGAGGCACTATGTATAAAAGCAGCCATAATTCCTAAATGATTAATACTTTATTTTTTTCGACACTAGAAGTAATTTTTTTTTTTCATTTCAACTCCAGTGTGACATCGTACGAAATTGTGAAATTATCACAATTTGTATTATTATTACATACTTATGGACCCAAATACGGTTTGTTTGCTGCAGAGGTTTATTATTGTTGCATTGTTTTATCCACTACTGTTACATTAGATATTCTCACTGCTTAAATCCCGTGTTTCATCTTTCAAACATTTGTCTTCTCTCCACTTTTTAGTCACTGCCTTTGTGTTTCAAACATGCTAAAAAAAAAAAAAAAACAGTTTCTAAAAATCTGCGCTGATGAACAGGAAACAAATCACTCAAATTAACTGTAAAACACCACAAAGGCTGAATCTCCACGTTCACCGTCAGCTGACCTAATGACTGAGATCTTGTACCTCTCATGACCCCCGTCGCCACTTCTCCAGATCATTTTATACCTTTGTCTCTTGCCTGTTCCTTGCATGCTTCCCTTCGCCAAATCATAGGATGGCCCGAGGCTACACGTTGCTCTGTCTCACTCACACACACACACGCGCACACGGCTGCTGTCTCCACTCCGACCATCATTATAGACTCAGAAAACTTGAGTGCGCTGCATTTACAACCTTTCACGCGTGCACCTTTGGTGAGCTAACAATGTGTGTGTTTGTGCTCGTGTGGGGGTGGAAGGCGCCACGTGTGAGAGTATGTTTGCACGTCTAAAGGAGAGCGCAAATGCAGAGCGGGGGGTTTGGGGGAGTGATTTCAGTCAGACTATTGAACCTGTGTAATTGGGTGCATGACCGACGGTGCCGTCAGAACACTATATGTCAGGCCGACCGCTTTTAACGGCGTCTCTCCTTCTCTTCCTCCGTCATTCATGCATATGCTCGCACGCTTTCATCTCCATCCACCGCTTTACATTGCCAGTTTTCACCTCCATCCACGTGTCTCGTCTGAATGGGAGGCTAACAGGCACTATTCACCACCGCACATCCTCCACTGAGAGGCCCTACAGAATGGGCGTATGTGAAAGGGTCAAACCCTCCGCGCCATGATCCGACCCTGCCTCGGAGAGAAAAAACAGCCCGTCTTTGTCACAACTCCCAAGCAAGATCAGAAGTTTGTCCAAAACGCAGAGAGACCTTGACTCCAGACCTTTGTTGTGCACTGGCAAACGGAGCTGTAAATGCAGAGTAGTTTTCATTAAAAACATTGCAACTTTGAGAGATGTTGGACCACCGTATAGGCCAAATTGTTTTTGGCGCCGCGTCGCCTGAAGACCCACAAAAGCGTTTGTTCGTGTTCCCTCCGCTCGCTTCTTCTAAAGCAGCACGAACGTTGCAGGTCTTGAAAAAAAGAATCTCGGAACCAAACCCACTCAGAGGGCCTGACTTTTCGTTACCTCGCGTATCTCGCTCAGATCTGCTTTCTTCTCTTTCTTTCATAACCGTGATAGATAGGCAGGGAGGGCGACGGGGCAACAGTGCGGAGGCTGTGAAAATCTCACCGCACTTTTAATGACTTTTAATGAGACACATAAAACATGCAAGAAACTTGCAGAAAAAGGGAGAGCGTGATAGAAACAGAGGGAGCGAGTGAGAGACTGAGAGAAACGCCACGCCGCCTGCCACCAAGCTGACAGCGAGCAGGCTTGACATTTGGCCTCTCGTAATTAGTGAAGTGCCAGATTCCGTCCCACTAAATCTCAGCTCGGAATCATTATTTCCGACGGTGTTGACTCCTTAATGTCCGACCCGCTTAAGCCCTCCTCTGTGTGTTTTTTTTTTGTTTTTTTTGTATCCCCCCTCCTCCCTTCCTTCCCTCATCCTTTCTTCCTGTAAGTATCTCAGCCAAAATTACATTACAGTTTTTGCGCTTGCCTCCCCCTTAATTGCTTGCCCTCCAAACACAATCTGCTTTGGCAATACATAAGATGGTATGTGAGTTAACAGCGACAGTGAGTTGGCAGCGAACACAGCTGAGCGGGCACTCTGTGAAGAAAAGGGAGCACTAAAGACGAGGAGATAAAGTGTGGAGGAGAGCTGGAGAGGAGCTGATCACACGCAGACAAGCTGGGGAGCAGCAGACAGATGCCACGGGAGCACTGCTGTCATCGCCGCGGCCAGGATGGAGGGAGGGAGAAGAGTGAGATAGGGGATGAGAATGAAGTGCAAGGAGGATGGATTTAGGATTCCATTCCCAAGACGATGTGACTTCCAGGATTGGCGCAATAGGTGATGGGTGTGGCCAAACAAATGTAACCATCAAACAGTTTTGTCAGGTTTCGCATCTTCAGTGTTGTTGGCGTTATGGCGGTTTCAACCATCTGACTTCAGGGGTAGCAAAAATTTGAAGACGATGAAATTTTTAAATTTAGTTGTCAATTTGAGATTTTTTTAACAATCACTCGGATAATTAAGACACAACAAGCTGATCCACGGCTAGTGAGAAAGCATTCAATCCCTGACCACACCAGCTTGTCAGTTTACCTGTTTTCATGAGTTGCATCAGTGGTAATGATGGTGACAAGTTTTTGGGCGCTGTCTGCTGCACTGAAACACTAAGTAAGAGACAAATGTATAAAGCATGATTTCTGTAAAAGAAAAAAGAAGGCAAAAGTCAAGTCCGATAGAGACCCCGAGTCCCATACAGGTGCTTATCCCTTTATTCTGTAGCTTCAAGATGTCTGCAACCCCTAGGATAGGACGGCAATGTGATGGAGTTCCCTTCTCCGGCTAATGTTGGTTCCCATTTACAGTTGGGTGGACAGGACCAATGTAGATGGCCCAGTCTGACCCTTTCAAGACTTGTTCAAGGACACAGTTGGGTCATGTGACAAGAAATCAAAACTAGGCCTACATATTAGTGGCCCAACTCCTGTTCCACTGATGGTCTAGGAGCATGTGCTGGTGTCACATATCCACCACACTACAGAACCACCTCAGACTTGAGATGGCTACCACCCAGGCAGACAACTGGTCCATCCCTGCATCTCGATTGTCACTATTTGCCACACCCAGGTGAAACACAATTGTCCCCTTGACTTTCTCCAGCCGCAGGAGTCCTCATAAAAAAATATATATACTAAAAATAATGGCTTGCGTACGTACCCATAAGCAGTGGTGGGCACAGCTAACAAAAAAGTTAGCTTTGATAACCATTAATCCGATAACTGAAAAGTTATCTTTTATGACAATAAACCGGTAAACTGCTAAAAAATGTATCTTTATTACAGATAACCGATAACGTTTTATTATTAGTATTGATTCGGGCGTGGCCACATCAGAATACAGTTGGCTTCTGATAAACCAGTTTCAGTTTAAGTGCCGCAGGGGCTGCTGGGTAAATTCAAGGATCACAAACACAAAAAGAAGGCACGAAAAATGAATGAATTAAAAAAACAAACAAACACTGTCATCATCTTTCAAAAGCAGTAAAACACAGTATTAGAACTCACAGTTTACCTCAGTATTAGATACACCATAATTTACGAACTAAAAGCTGCTGCTTTTTTCACACGCTTTGAACCCTGTGGCTTAAACAACCGAACTACGTCCATTAATGCATTCACTAAAAAGACTAAAATGCTTGATTTAAGGTTTACAAACGTTTTTGACTGTTAAACTTTGCTCAATTTACCAGCGAAAAAAATGTTAGCGGAGTGAAAGTTATCGGAACTAAATTTATCAGAAGGTAATTGGTCCACTGATAGTTTTAAAAGTTATCTGAAAAGATAATCTGCTAACAAAAACATTAGCTTCGATAATTATCGGTTTATAGTAGAAAAGCCTCCAGGTTTGAAGACACATGGGAGACTTGTTCCAAGAGTTCATATGTCTTGTGTTTGACATTCACTGTCTTGTGACTGGTGCAGCAACAGGCAAAAGTTGTCATATTCACGAAGCTTCTTCAGTTGTCTTGTGGCTTCCTCACTAGTCATGTGCTCTGACTTTACTTTGACTTATGGTCTGCTCACACACTTTGAAAACGATATCCCAGCATGTCAGTGTGTGACCAAAAACTGAGAGTTTGTTCTGATTTGTACCAGTAACTGTATCTGTATATATTTATTTTGGGCTGATTATTTTGTCTTTCTGTTTATCTATAGTCCCACAAAATGCACTTTTGGGCATCATCTTGTGCCAAATCAATATGCAGATCAATCTCGTATTTGCTATGTTGACCCCGAGTGAAAAAAGTGAGAAACCAATGGGGGTCATAGTGTACTTTTATTATTGGGGTTTCCTTTGTTTAGTGTGTTGGTTCTTGGGAAAGCCCAATATAAATAGATATTATTATTAATAACAAATGCATGACTTTTCAGCGTAGAAGTCACAGAACCTCCCAAACCAGCAGGCATTGCTTCCTGTTGGGCACTGCGATTGTGTACGTTGGATAAAAAAAAAAATTTTACATTATTTTTCTTGCACTCGTGAGAGAGCTATAAATATAAAGTTCAACACTTTCACCAATCAATCAATCAATCAATCAATTTTTTTATATAGCGCCAAATCACAACAAACAGTTGCCCCAAGGCGCTTTATATTGTAAGGCAAGCCATACAATAATTATGTAAAACCCCAACGGTCAAAACGACCCCCTGTGAGCAAGCACTTGGCTACAGTGGGAAGGAAAAACTCCCTTTTAACAGGAAGAAACCTCCAGCAGAACCAGGCTCAGGGAGGGGCAGTCTTCTGCTGGGACTGGTTGGGGCTGAGGGAGAGAACCAGGAAAAAGACATGCTGTGGAGGGGAGCAGAGATCGATCACTAATGATTAAATGCAGAGTGGTGCATACAGAGCAAAAAGAGAAAGAAACAGTGCATCATGGGAACCCCCCAGCAGTCTACGTCTATAGCAGCATAACTAAGGGATGGTTCAGGGTCACCTGATCCAGCCCTAACTATAAGCTATATCAAAAAGGAAAGTTTTAAGCCTAATCTTAAAAGTAGAGAGGGTGTCTGTCTCCCTGATCTGAATTGGGAGCTGGTTCCACAGGAGAGGAGCCTGAAAGCTGAAGGCTCTGCCTCCCATTCTACTCTTACAAACCCTAGGAACTACAAGTAAGCCTGCAGTCTGAGAGCGAAGCGCTCTATTGGGGTGATATGGTACTACGAGGTCCCTAAGATAAGATGGGACCTGATTATTCAAAACCTTATAAGTAAGAAGAAGAATTTTTGGATAAACAAAAGCCTCCTCGTTTCCGGCTTTAAGAGAAGTTTAAACAAAGTTCCCTTCTCTTCTTCTTACTCGCAAGTTGTGTCTCGCAGCGAGAGCCCGTCACAAAGCTAATCTGAGAGATGGCGAAGAAGGGACGCGGGTTTGACAGGGGCTCGCTTACTCCGTAAGCCTGCCATTAACGCTAATCCTCACGGGTGACGAGCAGAGGAGGGGCAGTGGTGAGTGGGGAGGAACAAGACACCCTGTAAATATCAATAACAAATAGGAGACGTGGCGGTATTAGCCCCATCTACCCACTGCCGCTGTCGCCACTACACCCTCATCCCGTCTCAGTGTGGCCCCTGTGTCTTTATCCTTTATCTCACAGGGATTGGTCTGAAGTTAATCTCTGCAGCCGTTATGACAGTCGATTAGCGGAGAAGAATGTAGTCGGACTTGAAGATGCGTAGCTTGAAAGTGAGTATATGTGGTGGTGGTGGGGGTTCACAGAGTGCATGTGTGAGTTTGGTCGTGAGGGGGGTGTGTGTGTGTGTGTCTGTGCGGAGATGTTCCACAATGACAACTATCTCTCTGTCCGCCCCCCTGGAGAGCAGATGGGATATGAGCCTGCCAATGAGACAAAAAGAAAGCGAGTGGAGGACGCGTGCGCCCGCATGTGTGTCGGTCACGCATGTGTACGCACACATGCATCAGGGCACGTGTGTGTACATGTGCACGTTCGGTGTCTTTCCCGTAGTTCCACAGTTCTTATAGACAGTCTGGTGGCGAGTTGACGGATTTTCTGAAGCGGCTGCCGTCTGATAATGTGACACTTATGGACGTGACTCATGGGAGCAAAAATTACAGGCGCGCTGCCCGTCATTAGTTTTCCTGAAAAACATTAAATCACATTTCACATCAACTTTCTTGGGCTTATTTATTTGTTAATTTGCCTTCAGAAGAAAAAAAAATATTGAGCATTTTAAATGTTTTACTGTAATGCATAACCATTTAATTTTGGTCACATTTCATGTAAGAAACCACGTATCCATTACAACATAAAACAAAACTACTCATTAAACACAATTACCATTAGTTGCAGTGGGCAACCACAGTCTGGTACCCAGGACCAACTCCAGATGTACAGAATTGGAGTTTCTATAACTTTTAATCAATAAATTCCAGACATTACAACCCAAGCTGACAATGTGAGTGCTGTGCAGAGCTGGGTAGTGAATCATGGTGTTCATCAGGGATCTGTTCTGGGTTCTATATAATGTTCAGTATTTGCATGAAGTGGGTGTTGGGTAGGGTCATTAAGTCCAGCAACTGAGTTGCCTTTGTGGGCTAGGACAGATTCATTGATCTCAACTATGCTGATGATGCTGTGATCTTTAGAGAATCAACATGTGCCCTGATTGACGATTGTACTCGATCAAAAGTAACATCCAAGTTTTTAATAACTTTCTGGACTGGACCATCAGAATTGACTCTGATGGACAGTAATATTCTTCAGAGTTTTAGAATTTTGCAGAGTGACATGACCTTAAAATGTTAACTTTTTGCAAGGTAATTAATTTATTTTTGTAATATTGCACAAATTATTCACTTTTACCTGATTAAAACAGAGTGACTCTGCAGTTGAATAATCCATCCATCGCCGGCTGCCTGTTCTTTGTTCTGCCACTTGTAGCTGATATGTGAACGCGTCACTATGGTTGTTGGATCGCTACCTGTTGCTTTGGAATGCTCTTGACAACACTTTACATTTTCATATAGATAGAGATATTTTTTTAACCAAAGGCAGAAAATCCCTGTTTTTGAAAATATTCTGATACATGTGGACCAAGCATAAGTCCTTTTGGACTTACTTTTCCAAACCTTCTGGCTGGAATTATGCAGTGCTGAGGAAAATCACCTATGGGCATTGAGTGGCATGCGCTTTTCACTTCACCTGCTTCACTGTCAGTGTGTGTGCGAGGTTGGTGGTGAGCTGAACTGTCCGGCTCCTCACATGGTAGGACACACGCACACAGCAGATGATAGCAACGGTATTACAGGCAACAATTACAACAAAATGTTTCTGTAATTTTTTGTTTCTTTTCATTCGTCTTAGGCACTGCGTGTGTGTGTGAGTGGGGAGGGGGTGGTCATGGAAGCCATGCTGTTTATTCTGGCTTCATAATAAATGACTTTCTTATGTATGTAAAGACGAAGGACAATAACAAGATCAGCAACATTGAGGTAATGCACATATGTTGTACGGTAAATTGGAGATGAAAATTATCATGACAGGCCTCGAGATGCCTGCAGCCTACAGAACATCCACCTCCAACATCATATACTTTTACTCTACTTCATTTATTGAGATTTTTTTGTGTCCATGTGGAGAAAATTACTTAATCCATAAAGTGATTTATACGTACTTATATTTTATGTGTTACTTTACAAGGCTGGCAGTGAATATTATTAAACCAAAAAAGTGGTCTTTGCGGTTTTTCCAGGAGTTACCAGATTTCCAGAGGTGGCGCATACCAATGTATAACGCATTTTTACGTTAACATGTGACATTTGACTAGTTATAGGCCATGTTCAAAAAGGTTGCCACTTAGCATCAATATATGTGGACACGGTAACAGCAGGTAGTGCTACCTGCATCCCTAGCAGTTAGCATCATTCGCGATTAACATTAACCGCTGACTTAACCTTCTGTTAGCGTGACTGCATATGCTAACTTCTAGCCGCGAACAGTTTTCTTTCATGTTGCTTGGCCGTATTTAAACGCATCATATCAATGTAACGCATTTCCCAGGCTATAAGGCGTGCTTTTTTTAAACAAGTTTGACAGGTCCTGCGACTTTTATGTCAAAAGTAGGGCTGTAACCATATATACACACACACACACACACACACACACATAAAAGTCACTGTTCAAACACAACGTTAACGTTATTTAGCCCATGTTCTGTTGGCTAATGTGCGACTGAATAATCTTTCCAGATTGTTTTTTTTTTCTTATCTTGAGTTCTTGTGGAATATGTTTTAAAAATAAATGTGATTTATACTCCTGTGTGACTTATATAAGTATTTTCCTCTTCATGATTTTTTTTTTTGGACAGATGCTACTTATACTCTGATTTGACTTACAATCCAGAAAATATGTTCTGTGTATAAATGTCAGCGCACCCCACATCTGGAAATTGTAATTCCAAGAAAAGTTTCATCCTCGCACATCAGAACAGTTTTATTTGAAAATGGCACAAAAGGTTAAATTGTAACACTGTCAGCTATCACATCAGCTCTCATGTGAACCCTGTTGCAAAAAGATTGTTACTGGTGGCACCTCGCCCCGTCATGGCCTCTGGGGCGAAGTGAGGGGAGCCACCAAGGAGGGCTGAACAGCAATGAGAGCTGCAGGATGCCTTGAATGCCAGCACAGCACAGTCTAAAACTCAGCCCAAGTCTGTGTAGGGGACCAGGACACCCGCTGTGTATGCTCTCAAATGGTAATGTAATCAGCGACAAAATCGAACTCAAACAGATTTGGGTTTGTTTATTTATGGTGCTTTTTTTAAGTTATGAAGATGCACATACTCCCGTGCTGAAGTAGCACGGGAGTATGTGCAGTAGCAGAAGCAGCTGGGTAAGTCTTTGAGTGAGCGCACATCTGTTCCTGCAGTGATCCTGGCTGTTGACAGCGAGTGTTTTCACTCCAGTCCACATTGTGAGTTATAGCATGTGGAAGCAGCAGAGCAGAGAAAAAAAGGAAAAATGGGACTAATTCTTTTATGCTCTCGCTGTCATTCTTTGTGTCTGCATCTCTCTGCCGTCCCTCTGGTTTTCCTTTCATCTGTTGCGTGTTTGAGTTTCACCGGCCGGCAAGTTAAATCAATTATACCCCTTTGCAGCCATTTGAAATAAATGCTTTACCCAGGTTTGGCTTCAGAAAGCCCCATTTCCAGAGGGGAGAAGTCAGGTCGAGGCCTCATAACTCCAGCAATGTCTCCTCTGCCACCTCTACGCTCGCTCTAATGGCTTCTCTTCCCTCTAGTATCCGATGAATAATAGCAGTGATAGAAAGTTTTTTTTTAAAATGTACCCAAGATGTGGATTGACGTGATTGTGTCATTGATTCAGAGCTCGGCATTCTTTCCCCTGCGCGAGTGAGTCAGGATTGGTGCGTGGGCCACAAATTAAAAAATACCAGCGCGTAGCGATCGGAACAAAATGATCTGACCCTCAGCCTTTCAAGCTTTGAAAGCTCGTCTCCATTCAGAGGCAGCGTTCAATGACATTCAGCCGTGCGGTTACTCAGATGGTATTCTGGCGTGGGGATGGGATTTGAGCGGTGGAGGGTTCCGGAGCTTTACGTGTTTGTCACCTGTAGGCTGCTTGTTTTGGGGGTGGGGGATGGTGCAAAGCGAGCCTTCAGCGTGAGCGGTCGAGCCACACGTACACATACACGCAAAAACAGCAAAGTCCACTCCGGCTAAGCCAAGATTGCATTTTGGACAAGAAAAACACTTTGTTTATGCTTTAGGACCCTTCAGTGCTCAACCAGTGAAAGAGGGAAATCAACTCACACTTGGTTCCCGAGCCACCGCCGCGCCGTCAACAGATGAAGTCAGCATCTCGCACCCAACAGATGGGCGAGGGGAACAGCAGCCTACTTTACCAAATGGACCTTTCTCTTCCCTGTTTCCCAATTTACTAATCAGCGCTCGTCATCTATGAGATTCTGTGAGGTGCGTGCGGAGGTTATTAACTTGTGAAATCAAAGGTCTCAAACAGCCGGCCCGGGGGCTGGCTGCAGTCCGCCAATGCTGCCGGATATCCTGAGAGAAACGAGCAGCCACACCTGTTAAAACATGAAGCCTTCTGGCTCAGCTGAAAGGCCAGATGGCAAGGCTTTCAGTAGTCGATTTATGCTCCTATCCTCACCTATGATCATGAACTTTGGGTAATGACTAAAAGAATAAGATCACTGATACAAGTGGCGGAAATGAGATTCCTCTATCGGGTATCTGGGCTTAAACTCCTGGACAGGGTGAGAAGCTCCACTATAAGGGAGGGACTCGGGGTAGAGCTGCTGAGGTCTTCCAGGCACGTCCAACTAGGACGAGGCTCCGCGGAAGACTCAGGACACGCTGGAGGGATTATATTTCAAATGGGCTTGGGAATGCCTTGGGATCCCCCAGGAAGAGCTACAGGACTTGGCTGAGGAAATGTGGGATGAGCTGCCTAGTCTGCTGCCACTGCGACCTGGATAAGTGGCAGAAAATGAATGAATGAATAACAAAAATGCAATAATAAGCTATCACTGGCCATTTGTCCAACCTCTAGACCGCCGCCTCCCAGTTTTCTTCCTCCCCGGGTTGTGTAACTGTGTAACTGCTCGTGTGTTTTGATGCTTTGTGCACAGAACTGTTTCCTCGCTAGAGCCTCACACTCTTGAGTCCTCTGTCTAAATAATAGCAATATTGGTTTTATGCATGTTGCGTCCAAAACACACCCATGTTTACAAAATATTTTATATAAGGTAAATATATTGTTTACTAAATACAACCCTTTTGCGCCCTGCGATCAGCCTAAGCTCTACTGTAGATGTAGCAAAATGGAGTTGGACACGCCCCATGTGCACTTGCGCTATAGACTGTGCACTGTAGGTCATCAAGTTGCGGCCTAGGGATACCACTTTTTGGCAACCCCATAGTCCTATCTTTTTTTTTTTTTTTGATCAAAAAATTTTATTTATGGTTGCATTTGGGTGGATTTCCAAAAGGTTTTCCCTTTTTTGATTATTATTCAGCTAGGGTTCTAGATTTTAGAAATCCAGCAAATTGCAACAAAGTATAAAAATTTCAAAGTTATCCATGGGTGAACTTTTTTGATCAAATACGAAACAAACATTGATATACATTGTTTTCTAGCAAATGCTCATCAGAATATGATAGAGGACTATGGGGTTGCAAAAACGTTGTATTCCTAAATTGCGGCCTGTTGCCCACAAATCATGTGGGCGTGTCACAGAGTGAGTAGTACTTCACAAATGCGATATTTCACTTGTCTGCATGCACAGTTGCCAATAGAAAAAATGCACAAAAGAAAGATTGGGGACAATCTGACCCTAGATAAAGTGTTAGATCTAAGTGGCGATTGCCAGTTTTGCGCTGTTCCTGAAGATTATACCGAGTTGGTGCAGTTGTGGTTTAATAGCAGTAAAGCACTTCTGCAGCATTGTTTGAGATGCGCGCTGGCACTCTTTGCACTGTGTCGTGGAGCTGAGTGGGAAGAGAAGAAATCCAAAATATATAATTTATTGTTCAAAAGGAAACGTCTTTTCTTCTCAATAAACCTGCGGGACCCGTGGCAGGAGATGCTTCATATCAGATGCTGCTTATTGGAAATTGTCTTGCTTTGGTGAGATCAGAGCACCCAGAAGATAAGGACACACCCACCTAAAAACGCCCTCAATCAGATGAACAAACAACTCTAGCTCGCGAGGGAAAACACCATGCACACACACGCACGCATGCACGTACACGCCATCTATTTATTTATTTTTTATCATTTATCCTTTAAGTCGTATTTTTTTTTTTTTTTTTTTTGTCCGTGTAATTCCTTTATTCTTCACACCCAAATCAAGTGCCTCTGTGCGCGGCAGATAAATAGGAATTCCAAACTCCAATGGTTCATTTGTCATGGTGTGAATTGCAAGAGTAGAATCTAGAAATAGCTCGAGTGTTCAGGCGCAGTTGTTGCCTGGGGCTCGTGGCATGTAGGAGGCTTTGGTGATATTTGCTTTTTGCATATTTTCTACTAGGGGGCTTTTTTGGAAGGAAGATATGCACTTTTTCCTATTGCAAACATTGCAAAAAAAAAAAAAAAAAAATGCAGAGAATTTATTATTTTTTTTGTCTGTGTGTGTGTGTGTTCTGAGCTGTACATTGTAAGAGGCTATGCCCATTATTTTGGTATGACATTACAGTTTTAATTGAATTGAATGCAGTTTATTCTTAAGAAAACTTTTAATTAAGTGCCATATGGTGGACAGATTGTGGAGTAGTGGCCTCCGTGATATTCCCTTGGGGACATTTGCTGCATAATTAAGAATATGAACTGTAATGACACAGTGAGATTTAATGGAAGCTTACAGTCTAAATAGGCATTGTAGGCAGACCATTATTACCCAGGCAGAGACAGTTTAACATGGTTCTCAAGGGACAACCAGCTCCCAAGAGTGGAACCCAAGAGATGGAGAGCAAGGAAAGGAAGGAGCTACAGCAGTTTTCCTAATATGTTCCTGTGTTGAAACTTTTTGTGGTATGAATTACTCGACAGAACAGTTTAGCTTCTTTAAAGTCAAATAAAATTATTCTTCATATTAATTTGTGTTAATTTGTAGGCATGTCACTGTGCATTTTCTGAGAGATAGCTCCAGTCAGACGGACAGTTCACACAAACACTCTTAATATCTGCCTCTTGAAATCCACCAGATACAGTGGGGAAAATAAGTATTTGACCCCCTGTCAGTTTTGCAGGTTTTCCCACCTACAAAGAATGGAGAGGTCTGTAATTTTTATCGTAGGTACACTTCAACTGTGAGACAGAATCTAAAAAAAAAAAAAAACATCCAGAAAATCACATTGTATGATTTTTAATTAATTAATTTGCATTTTATTGCATGAAATAAATATTTGATCCCCTACCAACCAGCAAGAATTCTGGCTCACACAGACCTGTTAATTTGTCTTTAAGAAGCCCTCTTATTCTGCACTCTTTACCTGTATTAATTGCACCTGTTTGAACTTGTTACCT
The DNA here is from genome assembly GCF_902500255.1 of Thalassophryne amazonica. Classification (NCBI taxonomy): domain Eukaryota; kingdom Metazoa; phylum Chordata; class Actinopteri; order Batrachoidiformes; family Batrachoididae; genus Thalassophryne; species Thalassophryne amazonica. The sequence continues at coordinate 17,371,594 of NC_047124.1, forward strand.
GTATAAAAGACACCTGTTCACACACTCAATCACACTCCAACCTGTCCACCATAGCCAAGACCAAAGAGCTGTCTAAGGACACCAGGGACAGAACTGTAGACCTGCACAAGGCTGGGATGGACTACAGGACAACAGACAAGCAGCTTGGTAGAAGACAACAACTGTTATGATTATTTATTAGAAAGTGTAAGAAACACAAGATGACTGTCAATCTCCCTCAGTCTGGGATTCCATGTAAGATCTCATTTTGTGGGGTAAGGATGATTCTGAGAAAGCTCAGAACTACACAGGAGGACCTGGTCAATGACCTGAAGAGAGCTGGGACCACAGTCACAAAGATTACATTAGTAACACATGATGCTGTCATGGTTTAAAATCCTGCAGGGCAGCAAGGTCCCCCTGCTCAACCCAGCACATGTCCAGGCCCGTTTGAAGTTCACCAGTGACCATCTGGATGATCCAGAGGAGGCATGGGAGAAGGTCATGTGGTCAGATGAGACCAAAATAGAGCTTTTTGGAGTCAACTCCAAAAAGCTCTTTTTTTTTTTTTTTTTTGCAAATTTATTTATTTTATTTTTTTTAACAACAAACTAAGAAATCACATGTACATAAGTATTCACAGCCTTTACCATGAAGCTCAAAATTGAACTCAGGTGCATCCTGTTTCCACTGATCATCCTTGAGATGTTTCTACAGATTATTTGGAGTCCACCTGGGGTCAGTTCAGTTGATTGGACATAATTTGGAAAGGCACACACCTGTCCACATGTCCCACAGTTGACAGTGCATGTCAGACCACAAGTCAAGCATGAAGTCAAAGAAATTGTCTGTAGACCTCTGAGAAAGGATCGTCTCAAGGCACAAATATGGAGAAGGGTACAGAAACATTTCTCCTGCTTTGAAGGTCCCAATGAGCACAGTGGCCTCCATCATCTGTAAATGGAAGTCGTTCAGATGCACCAGGACTCTTCCCAGAGCTGCCCATCTGTCTAAACTGAATGATCAGGGGAGAAGGGTTTTAGTCAGGGAGGTGACCAAGAACTCGATGATCACTCTGTCAGAGCTCCAGCATTCCTCTGTGGAGAGAGGAGAACCTTCCAGAAGGACAACCATCTCTGCAACAATCCACCAATCAGGCCTGTATGGTAGAGTGACCAGACAGAAGCCACTCCTTAGTAAAAGGCACATGGCATCCCACCTGGAGTTTGCCAAAAGGCACCTGAAGGGCTCTCAGACCATGAGAAACAAAATTCTCTGGTCTAATGAGACAAAGATTGAACTCTTTGGTGTGAATGCCAGGCATAGTGTTTGGAGGAAACCAGGCACCATCCCTACAGTGAAGCATGGTGGTGGCAGCATCATGCTGTGGAGATGTTTTTCAGTGGCAGGAACTGAGAGACTAGTCAGGATTGAGGGAAAGATGAATACAGCAATGTACAGTGACATCCTGGATGAAAACCTGCTCCAGAGCATGTTTGACCTCAGACTGGGGCGATGGTTCATCTGTCAGCAGGACAGTGACCCTAAACACACAGCCAAGATATCAAAGGAGTGGCTTCAGGATGACTTTATGAACATCCTTGAGTGGGCCAGCCAGAGCCCAGCCCTGAATCCAATTGAACATCTCTGGAGAGATCTGAAAATGGCTGTGCACCGACGTTCCCCATCCAACCTGATGGAGCTTGAGATGTTCTGGAAAGAGGAATGAACAAAACTGCCCAAAGATAGGTGCACCAAGCTTGTAGCAAGAAGACCTGAGGCTGTAATTGCTGCCAAAGGTGCATCAATATTGAGCAAAGTGTGTGAACACTTATGTACATGTGATTTCTTTGTTTTTTATTTTTAATAAATTTACAAAAAAAAAAAACTTTTTCATGTTGTCGTTATGGGGTGTTGTGAGTTGAATTTTGAGTGTGAAAATTAATTTACTCCATTTGGAATAAGGCTGTAACTTAACAAAATGTGGAAATGGTGTGTGTGTGTGTGTGTGTGTGTGTGTGTGTGTGTGTGTGTGTGTGTGTGTGTGTGTGTGTGTGTGTGTGTGTGTGTGTGTGTGTGTGTGTGTGTGTGTGTGTGTGTGTGTAATATCACAGGCTGGATCAGGATGGGATCAGGTATAAATACACAACATAGACAAATAAAGAGCAGCTACCCCCCCCACAAAAAAGAAAATAACAGTCATCACTTAAGAGGTTTTTTTCCCCACTTAAACTACATTAGACATACCTCTTGAAATCTTTAGAAGTAGAGAGCTATCTGTGGTTAAACTATCAAATAAAATCTCCTGACATTATGTCAAGTACAGATGAGAGACCGCACCAACTCGGGCTTTCTCAAGATATTAATTTTCTGAGCTGTTGCATGATAAATTAGTTCATTCATAGGTGACCTCTGTTGGTGACTTTGAAGTTGTACAGTGAAATGGCATCCTGTTCCATTTGGGATTTATTTATTTTTTTTAAGGTTATGCATCTTCAGGAGTGATTTTCTGCACTTCAATTCTCTGTAATGGTGGGAGCTGGAATTCTTTAAATCACTATATTTTTTTATGTAATATTAATAAATAAATTTCTAGCACATGCTACGACCTAAACGATGCAATATTTTTTGGGTCACAGAGTGCAAAGAACAAGAAATGCATCTAATTTCCAGTCACTATGACTTTGTCTTGGACTGGCCTTTGCAGTGTTTTATTATTTGCCGATTTTCAACAAAATCACCACCATATATGAGTATCGTTGGAAATCATTTCTTCGCTGGAACACAATGAGCCTAATTAAAAGGCAGTAAAAGAACACGATAACTTGTATTGTAAAACATAGCTTCTGTATTTCCTGATAATGTCATGCATGGGAGGAATTTAATTTTAAAGTCCTTCGCTGTAATTAAACAATAGATTAGCACAGGATTTGACTGATGGGTTGGTGGTCCTATCAGATTTTGTTTATCCATGGCAACAGAGATGCTTTCCACGCGTAAACTGTAAATAACTGGTCCCTGCATGGAGCCAACAGGTGTGGGGTATTGGGGGTAAGATCATTACATGCTGGACAAAAGTACCAAACTTCTTTTTTGTAGGTACCTAAAAACAAAGTGAATACAAAAATCCCATACTCCAAACAATTGGGAGTGTGTTTTGTGGTAAAAATCTAAGATGGCGGCCAACCAGAGGAAAAAACTCTACATGAACAATGATAACTTCAGTAATACTGAAAATACATAGGTATTTGTGGCCAATCTATTTGTAGGTTTTGAAATATAAGAAAGTCATAGGAATTATTAGTTTTTACATCAGAGGCTCCAAGACCAACATAAAGGTCAAGATGAACATTTTTATTCAAAATAAAAAGCACCCTGTGGTACATTAAATCAGTATCAAATATCAATAGCAAACTTGAGTGTATTATACAGTTGGTGATTAAATTTTGCTTAAACTTGCTTCTTATATTCTAAATATTAACAGTTATTTTACATCTACTTAATAATTAAAACAGTAACATACTTCATTGTAAATTCCGGCTTTGTCCATCCTGTTGTGAACGAAGCTAATCTAAAATGATGTCGCAATAATTATTAGAACTTTAACATCTGCATTTCAGGAAAACATCTATTGGAATGAAGAAATACCTGAAACTGTAAATTTTTATCTCCTCAAACATGTCAAAGGCCCTAAAAACATACACTGATGTCCAAACTGTGTATGTCAGGATATAATAACTTCCAAAAAATACCCTTAAGTACAATGTGTTTCAGGCATGGATTTCATTCAGGAAGTTTCACCATAAAAAAAAAAAAAGATGATTCCAATGATATTCTTATACTCCAGAACCAACAAACAGGTTGCATACATCTTTATCACCAATATGGTCTGTGATATAACTGTGTAGGGACTTTTACTGCATTTTAAGCTGCCATCTTCGATTTTCACCACATAATGTGGTCCAGTTTTTTTGGATCATGGGATTTTTTTTATCTGGTATTACCCCCCCCCCCCCCCCCCCCCCCCCCATTATACCAGCATATAATAGCCTTAATTCCCCTCACTATTTGACACAGGCTCATTAAGTGGCGAAATGGGCAAAATAATGGCGCCAAAGGCCAATTATTTTATTTCACTTTGATAAACAATTCCACACCTTTGTGCAGTTAGCATTTACATATTCACAAACATCTCAAAAATGAAATCACAGTGCTGGTTTGTTGTGTTCTTCAAACAACCGTGTTGAAAAATGCATATCTTGAACTAAAACCCTCTGTTCTCCTAAATACTTTGTTTTTGTTGTTGTTAAACCCAAGACTTTCTAAACCTGATTCCAACTCAAGTCTGGAGCACTTTTCTAACTGTTTGTACAAAATAAGTCTTGTGAACATGGTAACTAGAGATCAATGCAAGTTTCAATATATTTCATATCAACAATGTGTATAAATTTGCATACTAATGAGTGGAACATGATATTTTAAGACGTGCTGTACTTCAGTAGTACTGAATGTAGAAAGTTGACATTTACACTACAACCCCTGGCAAAAATTATGGAATCACCGGCCTCGGATGATGTTCATTCAGTTGTTTAATTTTGTAGAACAAAAGCAGATCACAGACATGACACAAAACTAAAGTCATTTCAAATGGCAACTTTCTGGCTTTAAGAAACACTATAAGAAATCAAGAAAAAAAGATTGTGACAGTCAGTAACGGTTACTTTTTTAGACCAAGCAGAGGAAAAAATATGGAATCACTCAATTCTGAGGAATAAATTATGGAATCACCCTGTAAATTTTCATCCCCCAAACTAACACCTGCATCAAATCAGATCTGCTCGTTGACATTGACCCTATGTGTCTTTTTGCAAGGAATGTTTTCACAGTTTTTGCTGGCAAGATGCATTATCATCTTGAAAAATGATTTAATCATCCCCAAACATCCTTTCAATTGTCCAAAATATCAACGTAAACTTGTGCATTTATTGATGATGTAATGACAGCCATCTCCCCAGTGCCTTTACCTGACATGCAGCCCCATATCATCAATGACTGTGGAAATTTACATGTTCTCTTCAGGCAGTCATCTTTATAAATCTCATTGGAACGGCACCAAACAAAAGTTCCAGCATCATCACCTTGCCCAATGCAGATTCGAGATTCATCACTGAATATGACTTTCATCCAGTCATCCACAGTCCACGATTGCTTTTCCTTAGCCCATTGTAACCTTGTTTTTTTTCTGTTTAGGTGTTAATGATGGCTTTTGTTTAGCTTTTCTGTATGTAAATCCCATTTCCTTTAGGCGGTTTCTTACAGTTCGGTCACAGACGTCAGACGTTGACTCCAGTTTCCTCCCATTCATTCCTCATTTGTTTTGTTGTGCATTTTTCGATTATTGAGACATATTGCTTTAAGTTTTCTGTCTTGACGCTTTGATGTCTTCCTTGGTCTACCAGTATGTTTGCCTTTAACAACCTTCCCATGTTGTTTGTATTTGGTCCAGAGTTTAGACACAGCTGACTGTGAACAACCAACATCTTTTGCAACATTGCGTGATGATTTACTCTCTTTTAAGAGTTTGATAATCCTCTCCTTTGTTTCAATTGACATCTCTCGTGTTGGAGCCATGATTCATGTCAGTCCACTTGGTGCAACAGCTCTCCAAGGTGTGATCACTCCTTTTCAGATGCCGACTAACGAGCAGATCTGATATGATGCAGGTGTTAGTTTTGGGGATGAAAATTTACAGGGTGATTCCATAATTTTTTCCTCAGAATTGAGTGATTCCATATTTTTTTCCTCTGCTTGGTCTAAAAAAGTAACCGTTACTGACTGCCACAATCTTTTTTTCTTGATTTCTTATAGTGTTTCTTAAAGCCAGAAAGTTGCCATTTGAAATGACTTTGGTTTTGTGTCATGTCTGTGATCTGATTTTTTTCTACAAAATTAAACAACTGAATGAACATCCTCCGAGGCCGGTGATTCCATAATTTTTGCCAGGGGTTGTACAAGTACAGTAGTGTTCAGAATAATAGTAGTGCTATGTGACTAAAAAGATTAATCCAGGTTTTGAGTATATTTCTTATTGTTACATGGGAAACAAGGTACCAGTAGAATCAGTAGATTCTCACAAATCCAACAAGACCAAGCATTCATGATATGCACACTCTTAAGGCTGTGAAATTGGGCTATTAGTAAAAAAAAAAAAGTAGAAAAGGGGGTGTTCACAATAACAGTAGTGTGGCATTCAGTCAGTGATTTCGTCAATTTTGTGGAACAAACATGTGAATCAGGTGTCCCCTATTTAAGGATGAAGTCAGCACCTGTTGAACATGCTTTTCTCTTTGAAAGCCTGAGGAAAATGGGACGTTCAAGACATTGTTCAGAAGAACAGCGTAGTTTGATTAAAAAGTTGATTGGAGAGGGGAAAACTTATATGCAGGTGCAAAACATTATAGGCTGTTCATCTACAATGATCTCCAATGCTTTAAAATGGACAAAAGAACCAGAGACATGTGGAAGAAAATGGAAAACAACCATCAAAATGGACAGACGAATAACCAGAATGGCAAAGGCTCACCCACTGATCAGCTCCAGGATGATCAAAGACAGTCTGGAGTTACTTGTAAGTGCTGTGACAGTTAGAAGACGCCTGTGTGAAGCTAATTTATTTGCAAGAATCCCCCGCAAAGTCCCTCTGTTAAATAAAAGACGTGCAGAAGAGGTTACAATTTACCAAAGAACACATCAACTGGCGTAAAGAGAAATGGAGGAATATTTTGTGGACTGATGTGAGTAAAATTGTTCTTTTTGGGTCCAAGGGCCGCAGACAGTTTGTGAGTCGACCCCCAAACTCTGAATTCAAGCCACAGTTCACAGTGAAGCATGGTGGTGCAAGCATCATGATATGGGCATGTTTCTCCTACTATGGTGTTGGGCCTATATATCACATACCAGGTATCATGGATCAGTTTGGATATGTCAAAATACTTGAAGAGGTCATGTTGCCTTATGCTGAAGAGGATATGCCCTTGAAATGGGTGTTTCAACAAGACAATGACCCCAAGCACACTACTAAACGAGCAAAATCTTGGTTCCAAACCAACAAAATTAATGCCTCGCAGATGTGAAGAAATCATGAAAAACTATGGTTATACAACTAAATACTAGTTTAGTGATTCACAGTATTGCTAAAAAGCAGTTTGAACATAATAGTTTTGAGTTTGTAGTGTCAACAGCATGCTACTATTGTTGTGAACACCCCCTTTTCTACTTTTTTTTTTTACTAATAGCCCAACTTCATAGCCTTAAGAGTGTGCATATCATGAATGCTTGGTCTTGTTGGCTTTGTGAGAATCTACTGAATCTAGTGGTACCTTGTTTCCCATGTAACAATAAGAAATATACTCAAAACCTGGATTAATCTTTATAGTCACATAGCACTACTATTATTCTGAACACTACTGTACTTCACATTTGTAGGTGTTACAACAGGAATACATGTGTGTGTACTAGTGGTTTTGTGTTTTGACGATTATACACAAGTGCAGATAAAAGTTCATATTGATATTGTGTTGGTGCAGTTGCGTTACCGTCCACGGAGAAGTAACTCGACTCATCCTTTCTTGATCAACCATGATATTGTGTTTACAGGATATAACACGTCCCAAGTGCCACTTGTTTTGAAATGCTTTAAAGCTCGCCAAATGTCAAAGTGTTACCTATCAAAAAAAGGACCAGTGAATCATTCTTCTTGTGAATCACTAAAACATCAGATGTTCCATCTTTCATTTCACTCTTTTACTTTTCAGCAGTTACTTGCAGGGGTGGTGGCCAAATGGTTAGTGCACTTGGTTTCAGAGCAGAAGGTTTCCAGTTCAAACCCCATCCCTTCCACATTTCTCCATGCAATGTAGAATTGCGTCAGAAAGGGCATTCGGCGTAAAACTTAGGCCAAATCAACATGCAGATCCACCTTGGATCTGCTTTGGCGACTCTGAGTGAAAACAAGGTAGCAGTCAAAGGGACTTACTTACTTGTGGCTGGAAATCCTGATCATGCACAACTTTATAAAAAAATATTTTACTCTCCCATACTGTGCAAGTTTGGGTCAACCTGTAATTGTGATGCAAAATGTAACTTTTTTTCTTTTTTGCTACAACAGAAAACTAAATATGACAGGTCTAAACATTCTTCTTTCAACAAAAACCAAATTAGATTTTTTTTTTTTTCTTTGAAGACTAATTATTGGTTATCATTGGTGTCTTGGTGGCTTCCCTCACTTGACTCACTCAGTTTTTGAGAAGTGTCTACTTCTCTACAGGTTTACCAAACAGTACCATACAGTTTGTAGTTGCATGGTAATATCAGCCGATATGAGCCTTTCACAAATGGCATTAGTGTTATTTCTTTTATTATCTCAAATCAGTTATGCAGAAAAACACTTTGGCTGTTGTCCAGCAGAGTGCCATTGTTTAAACTGCAGTCATGCAAGGTTGGGACCCCATCACTGCTTTATCTAATTTGCTACAAGAGACAGAGTCAAAGCGAACAGCCGCCATTCATTTTCAATCATACAGCAACAAAAGATAAGTGGTCACTATGCCGCCAGCTAGGCTAGGCAAGAATAGATGAGAAATCTATTTTATGCAAATGCTGAGATGCAACATGGCCACTGCATCAAGCTTAAGTAACATTTCTTTGTCATAAGGGTCTGATAAGAAGTTCAAAGTCATTGCCATTTATATATATATATATATATATATATATTTCTCTTGAACATAGACTGTGTAGGTCTTGATGGGCATATGGCATAAAACTTGTGCTAGATCCCAGCGCAGATCTGTACTTGATTCACTCCTTTAAAAGTATTCAGTGACTTGGAAATGTTCATGTATCCATCCCTTGAATTATTTCAGGCCTCTGAAAATAGACAGACTGTGTGGAAAAATTGCTGTAACTCCGTAATTGTTAATACAGTGTTTGGGTCAAATCCTTTGAGTTAATGCTAACAGTCCACACTACAAGCTTTTAGTTGTTGCCCAGTAACCTGGGGACCAACAAGTAGCTTTAAATTTTTTTAAACAGATCATCTGGGATTTAAAAGCACCTCCCAAAAAAATTGCAATGTGACAGGACAACGGAAACCACATGGGCTGTGATTGGTCCACTAACTATCTCATTTCCAGAATGTCACTTTTCCGGTGTTACAATCAACGACTTTCACGACCGTAGACGTCATGGGATAGTAGGACGACCTTTACAGAAAATGTCATGCTACTGTTCTGGCGGTGTATTGCATTGCAACACGTTAACCTCTGATGGAGAACTTCGAAAGGTTCACGACTGCGTCCATGCGATTGTGTAGCCACAGAGTTATGGAGCAGTAGAAACATAAAAAAGGCCTTCAACCTTAATCATGTCTGTGCCATAGCAACATCGCAATTTCTTGTTACTGCGCATTAGTTGCTTGGTGAAGAGTCTTTTAGTCGCGACTGTGATGGCGCATCTTTCAGTGTTCGGTGGAAATGCTCTGTTGCTGTGGACCTCGAATAACGATGGCACGACTCCTGAAATATTGCAAATTTTTTCCTGCACAACACGCTGATTGAACGTTGCAAACAGAAAGAGCAGAAACGGCAAGAACGTGAAGATTTTTTTTTTTTTAATTAAAAACATAAAAACCTGTGCACCGGCGACCAATCTGTTGAGAAGGAAGAGAGGCCAGAAAAGAAAGGCAAAAGAAAAAAGAAATCTTTAAAAAACAGAAGCATCCGTGTGAAAAGGAGACCGTAAGGAAAGGGAGAGACGTCACAGTTAGCCGCTCGCGAAAAACAGAACAAACTCATTTACAGAGCAGTGCCGGGCTTGAAAACAATTATCTGCCATCTCGGCTGCGTGTGTAGAAGAGTAGCCCATTTTGTGCGGCTCTTTGTTTTTCTCAAGGACATATTCATTATTTCAGATGAGACCCATTTGAGTCTAAATAAAGACTTTCCTCTCTGTCAGATTCACTGGTGCTGTGATGTTGCATCTGAGGGGATGTGAAAACATTTGAAAAGGAGTCTGATGAAAGCTCTTCTGCGCCGCTAATGCATGTTCATTAAGTTCAAATTCTCTTTTATTCCCGGCTCCCTTTTCTACATTTGAGTCTTGGTGCTAATATTTGTGCGGCTTTTCTTTGTTGTCGTCGTCTTCTGGCGAGCAAGTTTCTCATGAAAGAACTTCAGTCTGTTTTATTTATTATATGTTTTTATTGTCAAGCGTGTGACACTGCAAGAAATAACTTGTGTTTCACCTTTTAAGGTCACAACACACGTACCTGCTCAGAAGGCTGCCTCGTCTTCGCTGAAAGAAGCCTGTGTGTGTGGAAATGAAAGGCGAGTGGTATGACAAACAAACACACACACATGCAAACACAACGCACTTCAAATGGTCTTTGAGAGCGCTGCATTCCACATTTAATCGGAAGCATAAAAAATAAAAAAAATCCAGCAATGCTGCACCCTCAAAAGTCAACTTCTCAGAGCTCCAAGCCAGCCAATCACATGGGGAGACCAGGTCTCCGGGGCCCCGCCCTTGAGAAATAAGCACAGATAACCTATTGTGGGTTCACAAATAACATTCTCACACTCAAAAACACACATTCACAGCGATTAATTTCTTCTCAAACCAGCTGTAAACATGTTTTGTCAAAATCCAGCAAAAAATTCTGTTTAGGTAGGAGAGGCCGGGGCAACTGTAACATATTGTGCGTCATCACTTGTAACTGACAGTGTTGGTGTTAAAAATGCTCATTGTTTACACAAAATCTCGACAACTGTCTTATATAAATGTAGTTGTTTCTGCAGCATAATGTCAGACATTTTATAAACAGTTTATTTTTTACAACTGATATGTTCGCTAATGGAGTTGCAACAGTGAATGTAAAAGTTACAGAGGTATGTATGGTATGTATGTCAAAAAATAGAGGTGTAATAGTGCACAAAAATCACAATTTGATATGTTTTCAGGAGAGTGGAAAGAAACACAACATTAATGGTATTTAGTCTTCATTCTTTAAGCTAGCGTGTGACTGAACAGTCTTTCCAGATTGTTCCAAAATATTTTTTCTTGAATTCTTCTGAAATATATGCATAAAAAAATAATTGCAACTTCTACTGACGTAGTGCATAGTCACAAAAATATACGAGAAAAAAAAAATGCTTAAAGAAAATGTTGCTTCAAACTTCTTATACAGCAAACAGGTTGTTTGCATTATTCCATTGATACTTTGAGTAGATGATGTTTTTTTTGTTGTTTTTTTTTAATTCCCAGGATGACGCTCATCGTATTTGTCACAAAGCAGCTATCACATGTGAATAAAGCTCTCAGAGGCATGATTGCTGATAATATGAGCGAAGCGTCGCACAGCGGCGTGAAGCTCACTCATGGTACAGGGCGTCCTAAACAGGAAGTGCCAATTTTCAAATCCACAGTAAAACAGGAAATGTTCAAATTTCAAACACTTCCTGGATTGACAGACGAGATCCTATGGAATCTCGCGGGAACTCGGTGGCAAGATTACACTCAAACAGGAAGTGCCAATTTATCAGTCACAGTGAAACAGGAAATGTTCAAATGTCAAACACTTCCTGGCATGGGTGGAGCTAGAGTGGAGGCCGGGGTTTCACTGGACTCTCCTGAAATTTGATTGGACACAGATGATTGACATGTCACCGCACCACACGTCTGGTTGAAAGAGATGCATTTTCAAATCAGTGAGTCACATTGGCTGAAAGGTTCCTCCTGTCCAGTAGTAGGTACTGTGTACCACAAAAAGTTCTAATCCACCTTAGTAGAAGAACAAAAATGTTTGCTCCAGATCTGAACTGAACACGTTGTTTGAACTATGGACTTCTAAAGTTATATTGGTGATTAAACAACTGTATTTTATGTCAGAAATGAGGTCCAGGTTGTTAAAAGCAGCATTTTTCCTTTAATTCGGGTTGCCTTATATACACGTTTAAACTAACAGACAACAGATGGTTCTGTTGTCTTATTAGTGCAGCAGATAACTGAAACAATCCTTCAAATGGTGATACGAGAACCATTCTACTGAAAAAAGTCTGAAGGATCTAAAGGACATGGTTAGATGGCGAGGAGCTTTTCCAGACATGCGAGAGGCAAATAAAGAAAAATGCTTAAAAAGGCGGGGGGCTGCCCCCCAGAAGCTGAAAGGTTTTTGCCATGCTAATGCTCCCCTGAAGCATTTACTCAAAATAAAGTATGAAGGACCTAAATGACATGGTGAGTTGCTGACGAGCTTTGCTCCTTCATGTCCGCGACATATGCATATTATATTTATGACTGGGATTGCAAAAAAGGTGAACTTTTAACTGTTTTCTTTATTATTATTATTTACATAACATTTTTGACAGTGTTTTATATTCATTGTAGTAATTTTTGCAGTCGTCACTAGTCGATAAGCAGATTTTCTTAATTAAAAATGAAGAAGCTGGACAAATGCATCCAATATTCAGTTAAACTAGCTATTATGCTACTCTGGCATCTGTCAGATCAGTTTATTGTGCAAAGCTGCTGCTTTTGTCAGTATTTTTAGACTTCGGTCTGACTGTGTGAATATACAGCGAGAACATGATTCTACCTCATCTCCAATTGATGGAACCGGTGACGTGTCAACATTCCCATTATTATTGACCCCAGTCTCCCCTACTTAGTGTTATTCCTGCCAGTTAATTCTTAAATCCTACTTGATTGTATAAATTATTGAAACTTAAGCAACAATAAATAAAAGTGGACAAAAGAAAACATGCAACAAAATTGAGACAAATAATGGGGATAAATTTGTTTTGTTTGGTTGTTTGTTTCGTATTAACGTGAGCTGACGTTTGCACTGTGACATCAGTGTGACGGCAGGTCTGCAGGACTGTGGGAAATTTGGCAACTTTGTGATTCCTGACTCAGACAGAAACAGATGAGACACATTTTAAAATAATCTGCATTCATGTTCCAAATGAACAAAATGACTAAATAAGTAGTTTGGCGTTTCTTTTCACTTCTTCAAAGACAAAATCAAGTTTGGTCTTTCATTATATTCGTCCATATTTTGCATAATTTGGGGCATTTGTTTTTGTTCTGACTTTTTTATTTTTTTCTAATGTGAGATTTACGCTCTTAACGCTGTGAATTAAATAAATGTGTCTGAATCCAATCAGGATTAAAAACATTATAATTGTGAGCATTTATCCCTGAAAATCCACAGCTGAATTTTAAGAGGATGTGGAAGCACTAGTTTTTATTTAACACGCACGCACGCACGCACACACGCACTGCAGAGCGGGTGGAGGGGAGGGGGGGCGGTGGAAGGGGGGGGGACATCTGTGCTGAACGCTGACCAAATCCGAGCCGACTTTACTCACAATACAATTTTGTTGGAAGTGTTAGAATTTGTTTCGAATCGATGGCACAGCCTCCATTTTGAGTTGACTTTGATATCATTGTGCGAACAGTGAAATGTCTGGGTAAGTGTTGCGTTCAGGCCAGCCATCTGTACCATCTCCAACTCCAAAGCGCTTTTAGAAGCAGAGCACCCTGGAATTAGAGGAGTGGAGACCTGTCAGTGTTTTAAATGGTTCACTGCTGGCATCTACTGGAGAAACAGAGGAGCCCAGACACCGAAACGACCCAAACGACCCTGGTCGCCTGCTTTTCTGGTCCAAGTACAAATTTGACCTGCGGCCTCAAAAACATCATGAGTGACAAACATTATGTGCAAGGAAATAATAGATAATAAAATACAATAAAGTTGGCCAATCACTATGAATTATTGAAGGAAACGTCTGCAAAAGCGCTTCAGCAAAGTGCACGTGTGTGTATCTATATTTTTAAAATGCAAGTGTATCGGCGGCTCTACGATAACACTTCAGTGGGGCTGTAACCCCCAACCCCCATAAATTCAAATAATTTCAATTTCTCTGCCATCATCCTGCCAGGAAATTGACATTTGCCTTTCAAGATGAACTTTTCAGCCTAAATGTCCAACACCATGAATGTTATTGAACCCTCAGTTTCTACAACACCCATCAGTTAGTGGTGCGTTCACACGCTGACAGTTACCTCTGCATTTGGCAACGTAGAGTGAAAAGTTCACGAACATCAACCAGGGCTGAAGTCTGCCAAACTTCGCAGGAGCTAAGTCGATGTCATTCGGACAACGCTGAGGTGATCCTGGGAAAATTTTTCAACATGCTTAAAATCTTCCACATCATGCTAAAATGCTGGCAAGAGTTGAGCTACGCTACGACTACGTACTAGTAGTACTCTGTTACTGCTCCGCCGGCCTCTGTCAGAGGCTTGACTGAATGCACCACCTCCTTTGGCTCCCTTGGGCATGAAGAAATATGGAGAAATGTGAAGGAATCTGTCGAACCTCTCTCAACAACGTAACAGTAGCAAGCGGCGCAATCGTAGCATTACGTTGAGTTTCTATAGGCTATGTCACGTGACTTCTTAAACATTGAGTCAGTGATCAGCTCCAACAAGCTACACTACTGCTCAGCGGAGTGCGCTACCAATGCGCTCGCCCTTTGATGGAGAAAGTTGAACTATGTCCTATAGTAAGTCAGTGGACCACCAGCAAACTTCACGCTCCGCCATTACATCTACTCCGCTGAGCTATGTTGACCTGGGTTGAGGACAGGAAATTTGGACCCCTGGCGTGAGCCTATGCCGGTATTTCACACAGATTTTTGAGACTCTGCTACGTCGGCCAGCGTCAGCCACTTCGCATCATAGTGTGAATGGGCCATAATATTTAAGCACTGCACTGGGATCAGTGTGAGCAAGTTCACACCACTTACATAGCAAGATGTATTTGTTTTGTATTATTCTCTTTGTTTTAGTATACTAGCATGATTGACAGGAGATCTATCTTGAAGAACAAGTAGCTCCCAATACATCAGTGTATATAATATAAGGACAGTAATCCGAGTACTCACATTTTAATCCTCCCAGAAAAAGTAGGTAAAGCTCGATGCCGTATGAACCAGGTTGCGCGGATGATTGCACACTTTTAACTTATTTCAAAATGATAAAAAAAAAAACAATCCCATTTTACCAAATACCACAGGAATTATTTATTAATTAAAAAAAATTTATACACAGTTGCTCTACTTTCAGAGACCATAAGTATTTGGAAAAACTAACATCATCCTAAATACAACCCCTGGCAAAAAGTATGGAATCGCCAGCCTCGGAGGATGTTCATTCAGTTGTTTAATTTTGTAGAAAAAAAGCAGATCACAGACATGACACAAAACTAAAGTCATTTCAAATGGCAACTTTCTGGCTTTAAGAAACACTATAAGAAATCAGGACAAAAAATTGTGGCAGTCAGTAATGGTTACTTTTTAGATCAAGCAGAGGGAAAAAAAATATGGAATCACTCAATTCTGAGGAAAAAATTATGGAATCATGAAAAACAAAAGAACGCTCCAACACATCACTAATATTTTGTTGCACCACCTCTGGATTTTATAACAGCTTGCAATCTCTGAGGCATGGACTTAATGAGTGACAAACAGTACTCTTCATCAATCTGGCTCCAACTTTCTCTGATTGCTGTTGCCAGATCAGCTTTGCAGGTTTGAGCCTTGTCATGGACCATTTTCTTCAACTTCCACATCAATGACTGTGGAAATTTAATGTTCTCTTCAGGCAGTCATCTTTATAAATCTCATTGGAACGGCACCAAACAAAAGTTCCAGCATCATCACCTTGCCCAGTGCAGATTCGAGATTCATCACCGAATATGACTTTCATCTATTCATCCACAGTCCACGATTGCTTTTCCTTAGCCCATTGTAACCTTGTTTTTTTTCTGTTTAGGTGTTAATGATGGCTTTCGTTTCACTTTTCTGTATGTAAATCCCATTTCCTTTAGGCGGTTTCTTACAGTTCGGTCACAGACGTTGACTCCAGTTTCCTCCCATTCGTTCCTCATTTGTTTTGTTGTGCATTTTCGATTTTTGAGACATATTGCTTTAAGTTTTCTGTCTTGACGCTTTGATGTCTTCCTTGGTCTACCAGTATGTTTGCCTTTAACAACCTTCCCATGTTGTTTGTATTTGGTCCAGAGTTTAGATACAGCTGACTGTGAACAACCAACATCTTTTGCAACATTGCGTGATGATTTACCCTCTTTTAAGAGTTTGATAATCCTCTCCTTTGTTTCAATTGACATCTCTCGTGTTGGAGCCATGATTCATGTCAGTCCACTTGGTGCAACAGCTCTCCAAGGTGTGATCACTCCTTTTTAGATGCAGACTAACGAGCAGATCTGATTTGATGCAGGTGTTAGTTTTGGGGATGAAAATTTACAGGGTGATTCCATAATTTATTCCTCAGAATTGAGTGAGTCCATATTTTTTTCCCTCTGCTTGGTCTAAAAAAGTAACCGTTACTGACTGCCACAATTTTTTTCCTGATTTCTTATAGTGTTTCTTAAAGCCAGAAAGATGCCATTTGAAATGACTTTAGTTTTGTGTCATGTCTGTGATCTGCTTTTTTTCTACAAAATTAAACAACTGAATGAACATCCTCCAAGGCCGGTGATTCCATAATTTTTGCCAGGGGTTGTATAAGGAGTAAGTCATCACTTTTATAGCCATGGATACATGAACATTTCCGCTTCATATGTAACCAACAAAGACACCGATCAAATCGAGATTCAAGTTTCCCATGTCTTCAGCCAAATTAGCTGAAATTTCCATCTTCTAGCTTAAAAGTCGCCTTGTTGGGAAACAATTTAAGATACATTGCCAAGCCGCCATGAACAAGTGCCATGTGAGACCCTTTTTACGCAGTTAACAGTTCCAGGCATTCTTTTGTGTTTCTCCGATAGCAGGTCATCAATTTTCGATGACTGAATTTCTTCTTCGGTATCGCCAATCCCACTATCCTGATTGGATGTGGTAATATTTGGCCATTATTTGTGGTAATTCAGTCTTCACACAGGCAGAATTCATCATGTTTACACACATTTTCTGAAATTATCTGGACTCGTGAGCATTTTGCCGGATCTGGCGTGGCACCATTTGAGAGAGGTTTACGCAAATGTTCTTGCCTGGAGCTCAAACATCTTGTAAAAGAATTTTGTCACTGACATAGCAAAAGCAAAGCAGTCTGAGAGCATTTGTTGAAGCTCTCCTGTGTGACGGAATGTGATTTTTGCGATTTTGGTTGGCGATTCTAATTCTCGCGTCGTAATACGACACGTTGATATCAGCAGATGCTTTCAGCTCCAGCCTGTTATGGCCTGATTGAGTTCATCCATGACAATAAGGAACAAAGCGTCCCCTATCTGTTTCAGACATTTCTGCCTTTATGATGCTTAGTACGGCTCCGCGAATTCACACAAAGTGTCGCTTTGAGAGCTCCACAATAAGATCCAGTGTGTTTGATTTGTAAAAGTGCGAGGGGGGAAGAAAAAAGGAGACAAACTCCAGACAAAAGGGGATTGTCTTGATTATTTATCCAGCGGCAATGTCAGGAGCATTATATGAAGAACTTGGAGGATGACTGGTTGAGATTAGGACCCGCTGAGAAGGAGAAAAGTAAAAGTGGAGAACAGGGATGAGAAGAGAGCGCAGTGATAACCGCCAGCCAACAGGCTGTTTGATCCTGAGGGAAGGTAGAGGGATGTAAGGCGTTTGAAGCTGACAATCCCTTTGTGATGATAACGCATGTTTTCAGTGTGCTCGCTGATCCTCCCTCTCCTATTGTATTATGGGCAGCAGATGGCAGCTGCCCGGGCATTGTAGTGCTGCTGCTAATCTGAAACAATATCTTAGGCCTGACGTGGTTATGAGCAGCTGTCGCCATTGTGGGAAACGCCGCTAATCTGCTTCGGTATCTTTAGCTGCTCGTTTAGCTCTTTGATCCTCTACCATCACGCCTTGCTTCCCATCATAACGAGGGACCGAGCTTGGCAAAGCTGTGCTGGAATGTTGGTATAGATTTTTTTAAAAATGTACTAATCACTGTCATCCTATAGGCACATTAGCTACAAGGCAAAGTGATGACTTGCCATTTATTTTCAATCATAGCGGCCACCTCTGGCCACATACACCACGCCACGGAATCTCAACAGGTCCTGGAATCCAACCACATGAGCACATAGCTCCATCGGGCTAATAATGGCAAACAGACAAGCCCAGTTGTGACTTTTATCTCCATCAGGAATATATGATGTCACAAAAGTCAAAATGTTAAAGAGTGAGATGAAAGACAAACTTGCTTCACAGTGTTAAAGAAACGGAACAGTACACGCTGCAAAGCACGAGAACATGGGACAGCCAAGCAGGACAAGGCAAAGTTTGAAGACCTAATTGTGTAGGGCTGCAATTGACAAATCTAAAGCCAGCCGTACGTTACATGGATCCCCAGAGCAAAAGAAAGAAATATTTGAGTTCTCGTTTTGCTAAATTAAGCACTCTAAATGCTGCTGTGTACGCACGAGATAAGTTTGTTCCCATTTTGATTGTATAGTGCAGAGATGTGAAATCATTATTCAATTCAAGGGTATTCTGTCATCTGAACTATCTAATCCCGTCAGTGGTTAGCGCAATGGGAACGTGTATTTTCACTGTATATAATCACTACAATAATCCTACAAGATGTGACAGGACTCCCAGTACAGTATAAATGGAAGGCAGAGAGTGCCAGTGCAAAAATAAAACAATATGATCTTTACTTGCACGGCTTACGTTTGAAATATTGACTTTAGTGAAGCTCACAGAAAGTGAATGAAATACAAGAACAGGAAATGGTGATAAATGGGGGAGAAACAGTTTTGAACCTCCTGCAATGTGGAAATGACAATTAACAGATACCAATTAATTGTCTAATTATGTCTTAGAAAGAAATCAGATATGAGGTTGTATTAAGCTCTTTTAGCCGTTTTGACTGTTTGAGCAAAACAGTATGTGGTAGCCTGTAATGAGAGCAGCTTAGCAGAGGTGTGTATCGTAGCATACGAGCACAGCAGTTACAGGCTGCACGCAATTAACAGAAACATAAATATCGCTCCGTGCTTAAGTAAGCTATTAATCAGATATAAATAGAGTGAACAAGCCCTTTGTGATTAACGAGGTGAGACTCGCTGCTAATTACCGCTTCCCTCTCCTCTGTAATTAGGTTGGCGTATTGAATGCAGATGAACGAGGCTACCCTGACCCCATTTTCCCCGTTTGTCATTGTTCCCTTTTACACTCTGTGTTTCGGTGATTGTAGGAGGGATATGTGTATGTGTGACTGTGTCTCGCAGCGACGCCCCTCCTTCTCTCTATCTACCATAATGACTGTAATATTGAGTGGGCAAAGTAGATTACTACTCTCCTTATTGTTTCTCTTTGTGCCCATTAGTGTGGATGAAGCTAAACTCTAATGGTTACCATCATCTGCAGTTAACATCAACTACACCACACACTAGCCAAGCATAAATTGCATTTCGCATCAAACCTATGTCACGTTAGATCTGGGAGCATGCACTGGTGCCGTGTGTTGTCGCATCCAGCACACCAGAGAGCCTGCCCTGGATGTCAACCACCCAGCCAGACGCTGGCCAAGCCCATGCCTCTTGGAAGTTACCATCCATCTGTTGCACCCAAGTAAAACATGGGCGTCGTCTTGGGGTCCTCAACCCTGAGGCACCTCTGCCTTGTATCATACCAAGAATGTCAAAGCTAATGTTCCCTCACCAGGCAAGTGCCACTCCTCGTCTGGGTCTCCCTAAGTAACCAGTCATTTGGCACAAGGTCAGTCCTGTGGTACCCAAGGATCATCCAAATAATCCTAGTGCCAAAGAGATCTAATCATTACCTCAGGTCACCGGTTATTGTCTACATCTCACATGCAGTAGGACAGGAAGCACCAGAATATAAAAGTCTTGGACTTTCATTCACCTGCAAACATCAGCATCACCAGACACCTTTGTAGAGCAACCTTAAGACTGTGTAAGCTCTTCCCAGGCATCTCAAAATCTTCAAAGTCAAGGACGTGAAGATAAGAAAGTCACTGGCAAGATAAGTGAATGTCTCTCTACAAGATCACCGCATGCATATACACTTCTGATGGCTGAGTCCAGGAAGTCATTGATCTTCGCCTTGATCCAGGACAATCATAAAGCCAGACATTCCCATTCCTCACTCCACTTCTGTTACAACCTGTTGATTCCACTAGATCATGGCATTGTCAGTGAAGTCAAGATCAGTAAATCTTTCCTCACCAACAAGCCACTGGTTTACACACCACCCTACCCAATCAGAAGAGCAAGATCCTGGTTTTAATGAGTTCCTGAACATCAGTAACATGGTGCAACTTTGGTTATGTCTTCTATAGTCATGATGCCAGGTTGAACTATAGTCTGCAGTGTGTCAGTCTCCGTTTCAGCTTTGTTGTAAGAAAGCACATCAGTATACGCTTGGAACGGGAGGTGGCAAAGTTCAGTTATTGGTTTAAAACCAAATGTTTTTGGTTTCAAATCGCTAATAAAGCTTAACAAATACAGGAATTACCGAGCCAAGCTAACTATTAAGTTAAATATCTTAAAACGTTTGGTCCTAAATTGTTGTATTTCTCACTGACATCTAAACTAAGGAAATGTTTGTTTCCAAGGCAGTTAGCCTCATGGGTTTGGCAAAACATCATCGTGGGTGCCAGTCGATCTCCAGACCCGGACATGCCGATTACAGCACTGGTGAGGTACCACGCACTTAACACCTATTGCGCTTAGTTTGAAGTGGCTATTCTGACCTTTTTTATGGAAAATGAAAATAAGTGACGGCACACAAACAGCTGATATTGGATTTTGCTGTTAATGAAGGTGTGTATTATCCAGCTGGATGAAGCCGGGGGAGGAAGTTAATTGAATTACAGTCAGCGAGTTGGATAATGCACTGTTATAATTGTAAGGCCTGTAAAAGAGAGTCGTCACATTAGAAAGACAAAAGAAGCCTCAATACTCTCCCAGAGGATGCTAAGAAATTGCATGTTTGATTTTGGGCGTGCAGTTTGAAGGAGTTTCTGATTTACCACTTGAGATGACAAATATTTACTCCAGTAAAAGGCTGCATATGCAATATTACGTTTAGGCGGCGACCCATGATTAATTTACTCCACTTTTAGGAATAAATCTCATTCATCAGTCTGCTTAAATAGCTCTGACCATTAGAGAGCTCAGGAAAATAATTAGATTTGATTATCTGCAGAAGACATTTTTTAAAAATTTGGTCCATTTTTCAGTTTTTCGGGGGAAACATATGTTCAGACTGCAATGCTGTCCCCTGTAAGGAAAAACTTACCAATGGGATGACAGTTGTAAGGTAATATACAACCCCAATTCCAATGAAGTTGGGACATAAGCGTTTGGGAACTGAGGACACTAATTGTGAGTGTCATGATTGGGTATAAAAGGAGCATCCTCAAAAGGCTCAGCTGTTTACAAGCAAAGATGGGGCGAGGATCACCACTTGGTGAACAACTGCGTGAAAAAATAGTCCAACAGTTTAAGAACAATGTTTCTCAGTGTTCAATTGCAAGGAATTTGGGGATTCCATCATCTACAGTCCATAATATAATCAGAAGATTCAGTGAATCTGCTAGGCCGAAAACCAACATTGAATGCCTGTGACCTTCGATCCCCCAGGCGGCACTGCATTAAAAACTGACATCATTGTGTAAAGGATCTTACCGCGTGGCCTCAGGAACACTTCAGAAAACCATTATCAGCTAACACAGTTCATCGCTACATCTACAAGTGCAAGTTAAAAATCTACCATGCAAAGTGAAAGCCATACATCAACAACATCCAGAAACGCCGCTGCCTTCTCTGGGCCCAAGCTAATTTGAGGAAAGTGTGGAAAGAGGAAAGTGTGCTGTGGTCTGATGAGTCCACATTTCAAATTGTTTTTGGAAATCATGGATGTCGTGTCCTCTGAACAAAAGAGGTAAAAGACCATTCAGATTGTTACCAGCGCAAAGTTCAAAAGCCAGTATCTGTCATGGTATGGGGGTGTGTTAGTGCCAATGACATGGGCAATTTACACATCTATGATGGCATCATCAATGCTGAAAGGTACATCCAGGGTCTGGAGCAACACATGCTGCTATCCAAGCAATGTCTTTTTCAGAGACGTCCCTGCTTTTTTCAGCAACAATGCCAAGCCACATTCTGCACGTGTTACCACTGCATGGCTTCGTAGTAAAAGAGTGCGGGTACTAGACTGGCCTGCCTGCAGTCCAGACCTGTCGCCCATTGAAAATGTGTGGCGCATTATGAAGTGCAAAAACGGAAACACCGGACTGTTGAACTGAAGTTGTACATCAAGCAAGAATGGGAAAGAATTCCACCTACAAAGCTTCAACAATTAGTGTCCTCAGTTCCCAAACGCTTATTGAGTGTTGTTAGAAGGAACGGTGATGTAACACAGTGGTAAACATACCACTGTCCCAGCTTTTTTGAAACGTGTTGCTGGCATCCATTTCAAAATTAGCAAATATTTGCACAAAAACAATAAAGTTTATCAGTTTGAACATTAAATATCTTGTCTTTGTGGTGTATTCAATTGAATATAGGTTGAAGAGGATTTGCAAATCATTGTATTCTGTTTTTATTTACATTTTACACAATGTCTCAACTTCATTGGAATTGGGGTTGTACATTAATGTGCCTAAAATAATCCAAAACTTTGGAAATGCCCAGGGTCGTACCCTCTAACATCCAGCGAGTAGATGGATAAATATAGTCTGGTCCATAAGGACAGTGTCCATTTTTGTAATTTTGCCAGTGTTTGTCATGTAGAATTTCAGCTTTAGTTCAAGGAGTTTAGCAAAAAGATCGCATTAACTATTTAGAAATTGTGAAAATTTTAGTTGCTGTCACTCCATTTTTCATACCAGTCAGTCATCACCAGGAGATGGATACATGAACATTTCCAAGTCACTGATTAAGACGAACTTTGTGTCCATTATTAACACCAACAGTGTGGTACTGTTCGGTAAATCGGTCTGGAGTAGGCAGTTCTCAAAAACGGAGTAAGCATAAAAGGAGATGATTAGTGAGGGAAACCACCAAGATGTTGTGACAAATTGAAGGCTTTTGTGGCTCTCGCATGACATGACAGTCATGATCTCGTGGAATCAATAGATGTCTTGATTGCAGCAGAGGTGGACTGAGGAATTAGTGTCTGCCACGTGGATTGATGAAACCTATAAATATACAAGTATATCTCCTTATTTTATGTCTATTTACTGAGAGGCTCAGACATTGCATGAAATTCTAAAATGGTGACTTAAAGCACATCTTTTTTTAAAGTCCACGGCAGCGGTGTGCACAAGAAATTACAAAAACAAGTCACTGTCCAAATACTTAGTCACAAACTTTAGTTGTTTTCATAACACTTTCAAAATTCCCTGGTGCCTGAACCTTTTGCACAGTACTATGAGTATTTTTGAATTACTTTTATCCATAAATGTCCAGATATATTGCCACTTTTCCTGCAGATTATTGTGCCATCTTGTGGTTGTCTGTGATACTGCTGTTACGCTTTGTTAATTGTATGAGGCACACAGGCACGTTTAAGAAGCAACATTCTGAATGAAATTCTTTTGACTTGCTTGATTTGGTTGTTTGCATATTCCTCATGCTCCACATGGTAGCGATGTACAGCTGGCCAGATGTTCCATCGTTAACAGCACAAAGACAACAGGAATTTGTAACAGTTGGCATAATGGAGCCACTCAGTAAATGGGTGCCCAAAATTTGCATAACTTAAGTCCTGAAAATTTGAATTCTGACAGAACTCCCTAATTTGACCCAATTTGCAGTGTTTCATTGATGTTAATGTTGGAACAGGTGGGCTTGTTCAGGCACCCACGTGTACAATAGACCACTAGAGGCCACTGTTGTACTAATAGAGATTGTGGAAACAAGATTAAATCAAAATCAAATCAAATCAATTTTATTTATATAGCGCCAAATCACAACAAACAGTTGCCCCAAGGCACTTTATATTGTAAGGCAAAGCCATACAATAATTACGGAAAAACCCCAACGGTCAAAACGACCCCCTGTGAGCAAGCACTTGGCGACAGTGGGAAGGAAAAACTCCCTTTTAACAGGAAGAAACCTCCAGCAGAACCAGGCTCAGGGAGGGGCAGTCTTCTGCTGGGACTGGTTGGGGCTGAGGGGAGAGAATCAGGAAAAAGACATGCTGTGGAAGAGAGCAGAGATCAATCACTAATGATTAAATGCAGAGTGGTGCATACAGAGCAAAAAGAGAAACAAACACTCAGTGCATCATGGGAACCCCCCAGCAGTCTAAGTCTATCGCAGCATAACTAAGGGATGGTTCAGGGTCACCTGATCCAGCCCTAACTATAAGCTTTAGCAAAAAGGAAAGTTTTAAGCCTAATCTTAAAAGTAGAGAGGGTGTCTGTCTCCCTGATCTGAATTGGGAGCTGGTTCCAAAGGAGAGGAGCCTGAAAGCTGAAGGCTCTGCCTCCCATTCTACTCTTACAAACCCTAGGAACTACAAGTAAGCCTGCAGTCTGAGAGCGAAGCCCTCTATTGGGGTGATATGGTACTATGAGGTCCCTAAGATAATATGGGACCTGATTATTCAAAACCTTATAAGAAGAATTTTAAATTCTATTCTGGAATTAACAGGAAGCCAATGAAGAGAGGCCAATATGGGTGAGATATGCTCTCTCCTTCTAGTCCCTGTCAGTACTCTAGCTGCAGCATTTTGAATTAACTGAAGGCTTTTCAGGGAACTTTTAGGACAACCTGCTAATAATGAATTACAATAGTCCAGCCTAGAGGAAATAAATGCATGAATTAGTTTTTCAGCATCACTCTGAGACAAGACCTTTCTAATTTTAGAGATATTGTGCAAATGCAAAAAAGCAGTCCTACATATTTGTTTAATATGCGCATTGAATGACATATCCTGATCAAAAATGACTCCAAGATTTCTCACAGTATTACTAAAGGTCAGGGTAATGTCATCCAGAGTAAGGATCTGGTTAGACACCATCTTTCTAAGATTTGTGGGGCCAAGTACAATAACTTCAGTTTTATCTGAGTTTAAAAGCAGGAAATTAGAGGTCATCCATGTCTTTGTAAGACAATCCTGCAGTTTAGCTAATTGGTGTGTGTCCTCTGGCTTCATGGATAGATAAAGCTGGGTATCATCTGCGTAACAATGAAAATTTAAGCAATGCTGTCTAATAATACTGCCTAAGGGAAGCATGTATAAAGTGAATAAAATTGGTCCTAGCACAGAACCTTGTGGAACTCCATAATTAACCTTAGTCTGTGAAGAAGATTCCCCATTTACATGAACAAATTGTAATCTATTAGATAAATATGATAATGAAAACAAATATGGGTAAATAAAATTTATTTTTAAAAGTGTGTTTACAGTGGTAAAGATTTCACTCAACAAAAATCAAAAACTATTCACTTTACTGCCACTATTAGAAAAAGATACAAGAAGCTTTATGTACATTCATTCACATTTCAGCCAAGCAACAATATTGTTTACTGTACATATGAACATATGCTACATAGTGCAGTTTTACATTCTATGCAATGCTTATAATCTGAGATGGAAAGCAAATGTCACCACTTCTTTCAGATGAATTGTATTGAGCCATTTAAAAAAAAAATTCTTCAAACTGTACGTCAACCCTACCACGTAGGTTTACCTTTAACCCCAAACCAAATACACAAAAATTAAGACTGCATAATCAACAAAACCTTCAAAGAACAAAACAACAAAAGGTTTTTGGAGGCACGCAGGCGACTAAGTGCAGCGTCTTCTATTTGTGGAGTCCCAACCTTAATGTGTTTAAGGAGGTTTGAATATTGGTTACAGCAGATGTAAACTTCTAAAAGTGACCTGGACTAACACAATAATAAAAACAACAATAAAGTTGCTTCAACTTGCGTTCCTTTGTGTCTATGAACCTGAAAATTCAAGTGCACTTCACAAACTGTGGTGCAGCAAACAACCACACCCACCCCCCGGCAAAGTCACATACCTCAATGTTTTCATGTAAATAAATATTAAAACTGTCAATGTTATTCTTCAAGCACATGAGTGGCAGTTATGTACAAGCAGAAGAAAAAGAAGTGTCAGCACTTTGGTTTAGGCTTGTTAAAGAAAGAGAGGAGTGGTCTGTTCATTTTCAAAAAGCTCAAAATTTTCTTTACAAGTATCACAGTTAAGAATTGATGGTGTGTGTGTGTGTGTGTGTGTTAAAAGGTAGGATTGGAAATTTATGGTCCAATGAGCAAAACTGGACCCATGCCTGGACGCATAGCAGCTAATCCCGAACTTTCTCTGTCCACCAGATGGTGGTGTTGGTCTTCGGGACTCACAGATTATGACTCCAGGATCCCGCCCAGTCCCCCAGCAGCCTGGGCTTCATTGTATTCTTAGATGGTTTTGGGTTAATTTTTTGTCCAAAATTTGTTTAATTGATGCAAAACTGGTTTTGACTTCATAACACAATTGTACAGTACAAGCTAAAAAAAAAAAAGTGACATTTTTGCGTATTCACTGGTAACACAAAATTGTGTCCCGAGTGTTTTCATCTTGCTAGGTAGTTACATTATGTAGCCAGCTCACCTGTCATGGTGTTGCGTTGTAAAATCAATACAAGAGTGATTAAAATAATTTCTATCCCAAATTAAAAGATCAACCCAAAATCTAGAGCCCAAGGTGAAAAAAAAAAATCCCAGAGTTCTCCTTTAAATTACATGCACAGCATTAACAGATAAACCCTTCATCCTAAATTTTCACATTTCTCCTGCTGTGCCAACGAGCCCATCCAACATTTCTGTGCCGTTAGCGGCTCACACCGACAGTCGATCATCAGGCCCACTTTAACAGCACTACTGACAACACGTGACCAACAAACTAAATTATTTTCTAGAAAATGAAAGTGGAATGTTCAGATTACAATGAGCCCAGTTTGGACCACATGAAGCTTAAATTACAGTGAAAATATCGCAACTGACGTTTATGCAAAGGGCTGAATGTACTACAAGCACTCACACTTAGTCTCACTTAGCCGTACAAGATTTCAGGTGGCAAAAATAAATACAAAAACAAGGCCTGAAGGAAGTTTTTTTTTTCTTTGTTGTTTTTTTGCTGGGTGTGGCTTATTTTATTTGGGTGACTGCAATGACCTTTAGCGATCACATCTCAGTCTTATCACCAGTTTTTGATCTTCAGTACAAAAAGGTTTTGTACCAGGTATCTGTTGCTGCTAATCTGGATGCTAGCTTAGCTGATATTAAGAATGTGCATGTGAGTGATTGAGAACATGGCCGATGGTCTACCTATAGACCCGTACGTCATGCGGGTAGTAGCCAGGTACCGGCTGTGGTTAAGGTGATCTACAGTCATCGCAATTACAGTGATTCCACCTGTTACGAAATTGGTCACCATTAATGTCACAACCAACCCAAAGTGACTGAAAACTGAAGAAATGATTTCCCAGACCAACAAAAAGTCCAGTTCTGGAGATCTTCCTGGGCGAGCAAGATGACCTTCATTGACCGTGTTTAGACTGATGCTACCACAGTAAAATTAATGAGGTGGGTGCTACACTTCAGCCCGACTTTTTATGCACCTATACAGGTACTACGAGCGGGCAATTTTCTGGTTGGATGAGGTGTGACTACAGATATGGCAGTTTCAGAGGAAACCTATAGGCACTGAACTTTGACAGATGCTCAGACTGGTGCTTACTGAAAACGACCACTAGAGGTTGTTCTGCAGCCAGAAGAAGAGAAGCTGGAAGACTGGACAATGAGGTTTTTATTTGGGCAACTTCAAGTCAGCTGCCTCAGCTTTCATCTTGAAGTACTGGTCGAAGCGCAAGACTGCATATCTATGAGGAGAGAGATGCGTTAGAGCGATAATACCCGTGCAAAAACTAACACTGAATTTCTAATCCCAGGTTGACCACTTACCCCAAGAAATCAAATTCGATGGTAGAGACTTTGGCCTGAATCAGAGCCCAGAGACCCCAGAAGAAATGAGACGCCTGGGGGGAAAGAAAAAAAAAAAAAAAGAACAAGGGGGATGAGTGGACTCGTTCTGCCAAGAGTAAATGTTAATCTGAATTACCCAGCATAGTTCACTCGAGCATGGAGAAAGCCTGGTGACGCCTTCTGGCAACAACAACAAAAAAATTCAGCTGACATTGACGCACAACCAAACTCTTGGCCCATCTTGCACATCATCCTCTTTTTGTTTCTACAGTAAACAAGTTGGTGTGTGTCTCGGGGGGGGGGGGGGGGGGGGGGGCACTGACTCATGTGGGTTACTAGTTGTCACCAACAGAACCTCCTAGGAGAGCTCACATGAATCCTCTGAGAAAAGAACAAGCAGCACAGGTTAGTGTAAATTTAATACTCCGTTTAGCTCGAACCTCATTCTTGGCCATTTTGGGGGGAGGAATACACTAAACACACCCTCGGGACACTTTGTTCCCACAGTTCTGGACTGCAGATGCTCTTCATACATTGCTGTACTGATTTGATGATGGAACCAAATGCATTTTGGACAAATAAATTGAATTGACCTC
Source organism: Thalassophryne amazonica (assembly GCF_902500255.1). Lineage (NCBI taxonomy): Eukaryota > Metazoa > Chordata > Actinopteri > Batrachoidiformes > Batrachoididae > Thalassophryne > Thalassophryne amazonica. The sequence continues at coordinate 17,400,241 of NC_047124.1, forward strand.
AACTGGCATGCCCAAAATCCATTGAGCACCTGAGACCAGTGCAGAGATTAATTTCCTGTACTGCTTTTCTTGCTACAGCACAACTTTCACCGTTTGGCTCACAGACTCAGTGTTGTTGTGCTTCAGAAGTACATCTGATTACGTTAAAGCTCAGGTGAGCAGGTGGAAAGGGCGTGGTATAATTATTCAAAAGTACAAGCGTCAGTTGTCTTAAAAGACTCGGATTACACTGACCTGCATTAACCCTCTGGACTATAAACCGCTTCTGGCTGTTTTCTTTTTTCTGCTCCATGACATTCTTACTGTGGTCTCATTGTTCCCTGCATCTCCCAGGAAACAGCACAGTCATGGCCAAAATATCTTTTGAGCAGCACAACAGCTACATCTTAAATTATAAAAGAAGAGGGTGTGAAAAAATGTAAGATTGAGTTTCTTCAAGAATTTTTCTTTTTGTTCTATAACCGTATCTCGTTGCCACTTTCAGCCTCTTTTCTACTCCAGCAAAGTTATTCAAAGATTCACTGAGGTTTGCAGAATTGTTTTATTACAGGATCTGGATCGAGCAGCTGAAGTATTCAGTGCACATGGTTAATTCATGGACCATTAGAAATTACTGACTGACTGAAGTTTTTCTGTCATTGTTGGTGATATATCCTTCTCTAATGCTTCTCTCTGGCGGGGTACCACAAGGTTTGATTCTTGGCTCTACGCTGTTCTCACTCTAGATGCTACCACATGGGTCAATTATTGGTAAGCATAATATCTATCTTTCCTCTACTATGCAGATGATGTTCAAATTAATTTACCTGTGGGACCAGCAAAGAGTGAGGCACAACAAATTGTTATGGATTACAATGTTTATCAAACAGTGGTTATCTTGCACTTAAATGATGAAAAGACATTGTGTTTGGGGGTAGGGAACAGTCTGGTGTCTGCACTGTGCCTTGATTTTAAAACTACTGTTAAGAAGCTTGGGGTAATATTTGACAGACAAATTGACACTGTCAGATCTAGCCAATTTACAGTTGTCTTAAAAGTCAAAACTCTAAGCTGTTCAGACTAGGGATGGGTATCGAGAACCGGTTCCTTTTGGGTATCGTTAAGAAATAATTCAATCCACCGACATCAATAAGCTTTGTGCTTAATGATTCTGTTATCGGTCATTCAGAGTGGCCGTTATTTTGGGGGGTGTTTGTCAGGAAAATGATAATTTCTCTACATTGATTACAGACCCTGCAGCGGGTCTGTAATCAACTTTTCTGCAGCGTGGCTTTGCTTTGAACCTTGAACCAATCGAAGCAGTGGTTCGCAGATTGAAGCAGTGCTTCGATCTATTGCTTCATTTATTTCTTTCACTTAATTTTTCCCCGCTAAAACCCTAAAGAGCATACGTCTGTGAGTATTATTTACCTTTTTTATGTTAAACCGACCTGTTATGGTTTTCTGAAACAGTTGATAGATGTATTTTAGAACTTAAAAACGGGAGCGATGCTAACACGTTAGCATGTCTATGGCATTTTCAATGTTAAAAGTTAGCATTAAGCAGTTGCAGCTGTCATCACGTTCGGGTGCATTTGTTTTCAAATTCTAATATTTTTTAAATTTATTTTTGTTTATATATTAATAATCTAATGATTATTATATACAATATATACTTATTATATACAATTTTAGAGAAAGAGACAAAAAGAACCTGAATAGAAACAACAGAAAATATAAAACCAACTAACAATGAACATACATAAATAAATAAATACATACATACAGAAATAAGTGTTTCCTTTGAACACCTAGTGACTCTTACACCTCCATTTCATCCCTGTCTTATTTAAGTTTAATGACAGTTCGTTTCGGTCAAACCATAATTTCAATGTGTTAATTTCTTCAGTGATTTCTTCCAGAACTATCTGCCAAGCTAGAAAACTGCTGCATCCTAGTAACAGCAGAATACTACTGGAATGAATTTGAATAAGGAAAGTTGTTTTTTTCTCCCTAAATGGATGCTGCACTCACCGCAGTTTATTGTCTGGAATAGTCCCAAGATTGCATTTCAGAGCTTCTAGAATTCAAACATTTTCGTGCAGGTGGTGTTGGGGGGGTCATTTTGGGTTTCAGCCTTTTTGTTGTTTTTCACCGCTTTCATCCCTGAATATGTCAATCGTGAGTCACTTTTGTGCGGATTAAAGTTACTATCTGGGACTCCTGTCTTGTTGCGAGAAAGAAACGAGAATCGTCCTCCGTTCTGTTCACACAGCTCCAAACGCTGCGCGGCTCTCTGCCGAGTCAAGTTAGAACGATAGAGTCCAGTCGGAATTAATAAATTCAAAGCGAAACACCGTTTTATTTTTATTTATGTCCAGAGATCAAGGATACAGTGACCAATTTCATATTATTTACTTTAAGACTCAATGAAATACATAGAAAACCTGTAAAGCCTACTTTTAGTACAAAATTCATGAGGTATCGATAAGGGAATCGATAAGGAATCGGATCGATAAGCAGAATCGATAATGGCATCAATAGATAAAATCTTATCAATACCCATCCCTAGTTCAGACCATGAAAAAGCTAATCATGCTTTTATCAGCTCTAGACTCGACTAGTATACTGGCGTTTCTCAGTCCACAAATAATCATCTGCAGCTGGTGCAAAACACTGCAGCCCACCATTTAACTACCACCCCCTGATGTGAACACATCACCCCAGTCCAATACTCTCTGCACTAGCTTCCTATCCACTGTCGAATTGATTTAAAAAAATGTAATATTTGTTTTTAAAGCTCTAAATGGTCTTGCACCACATTTGAGTGAGGTGTTGGTGCTACGTGACCAAGGCAGGGTCCTGAGGTGACAAAATCTCCACCTGTTGGGGGTCTCCAGCTCAAACCAGAAACGATGGGGTGACTGGGCTTTCTCAGTCACTGGGCCCAGACTTTGGAACAAGCTCCCCCCTGATCTATGCATCATTGCTGATCTGAGTCTTTTTAAAACTAAAGACTTTTCTTTTTAAAATGGCTTTTAACACTTAGTAGTGCTGTGACATTTTATCCTGGTTTTATGTACAAATTAATTTTGTTATTGTATGTTGTCTGTTTTTAGTTATACTGGAAAGCACTTTGGTCGCCCTTTGGGCTGTGTAAAGGACTATATAATTAAAAATTGATTGATTAAAAACTCATTTTTTTTTAGATTTTTTTCGTAACAAGCATGCCTTTCAAATCTGCCAGCAGGCTATAGGGTTTAGAGGATTAAAATTAGATCCAAAATAACACGGTGTGTCTGGTTCAGTAGTCCTGTGGCTGAGGTCATATCTGTCAGGTCGGATTTATTGGGTTTGTTTTAATAACATGTTTCCTGAATTCTCTGCTGTGTGGCACAGATTTCCACAGGGGTCAGGTCTTGCCCCGCTCTTTTCTTTGTATTTATCACCTTTGAGATCAACTTTCATTGCTATGCAGATGACTTTGTTGTACATGTCTGTTCTGACAGGATATGGAGACGGAACTGCTAAGTTGGAGGCTTATTGAGCAACAGTGAGGCGTTGCATGTCATCCAACTTCCTGCTGCTCAAAGATAAGATTAAAATGATGGTTATAGGTCGTGCCAGGTTGAAGCACCTATAGGAATATCCCCATCTCTGGGGGTCTGTGTTATTCAACAGTGAAATTGTTAGAAATCTTGGCGTGATGTCTGATCAGTCTTTTTCCATTTGCGAAATATTGCAAAGATCAGACCAGTTCTGTCTAAGCCGATGCCGAAGTTCTGATTCATTTGTATCATCTCGAATTGATTATTATGTTTTGTTTTCTGGCCTCGATCGAAAAACCATAAAGGGTCTTCAGAACACGGTTGCACAAGTACTGATTGGGATCATATTACGCCAGTGTTTGCTTCACTGGACTGGCTACCTGTTCATTAGAGTGTCGATTTTGAGGCTCTATTGTTAACCTACAACATTCTGAATGGCTGTGCACCCTCATATGTGGCTGAGCTGTATGTACCAGCACATACACTGCAATCTGGTCTACTGTGTATTCCTCAAGTTAATAAGAAGACAGCAGGCGATAGAGAGTTTGCGTATCATGCTCCAGTTTTGTGGAACAGTCTGCCAGCTGAAATAAAGCTGTCGAGTTCCTTGAATACTTTCAAATCCAGATTTGAGACGTTTATTTTTTTTACTGCTTATGGTTAATGAGGATGTGTGGTTTAAGGCCGGTTGAGGGTTTGGTTTTTATTACCTTCAATTAAAGAATTTTATCTTTTGGTTTTGCTTTTAATGAGGATTTTTTTTTATCAGTTTATTTTATGTGCACAGTTTTTATTTGGCGGTTTGTTGTTCAGTGCTTTGATTTATGGAGGGCACAACATAAATAAATGATTATTGTCTCCTGATTCAAGACTGAAGCCTAGGACAGCTCAGCATGTGGAAAACAAACCCTTACCAAGGCAAAACGGTTGACTTGCACGTAGAGAACCTCCACTTCTCTGTCGGTCACAGCACTGTGTTGACCTTTCAACTCCTTGTAGGCCTCCAGGTACGAGCGAAGCCACTGCAGCTGAAAGGCTCGCTCTGGGTAGTGACTATAGTCCACCTCATTCAGGCCTGGAAATCCAACATAAATGGTAATAATACTTATGCAGATGTCATTACGCTGTTGGAGGAAATTTTCCAAAAAAATAAAAGTTGTAAAGATGAAGTTAAACATTGTTTGCTATTGGCAATTCATCTGATACACAAACATATTAAAACATTTAAAAAGCAGTCAGAAAGCTGCATGTATGTGTATTTAAACTGTTATTTGTTGTACCATTAAAAAACAAGTTTCAAATTGAAATCATAAAGAGAAGTAATTGCTTAAATGTATGATAATGTATATTTTGGGCTCAAACATCAAGTTGTCAGTATGCTATTTTAAAGCATAATAAAACTCATTTCCACAGTGTAATGAATTTGTAATAGACCATTTATTACACGTTTCACACATATGAGCCACTACAAGTTGTACATACCAGCGAACTCATTGAAGTGGTTCCCAATGTCGTAAGCTTGGTAATTGTACCCAGCGTACTCGTAGTCAATAAACTTTACACTATCTGAAAAAAGAAGGATTTTTGTTTAGACAGAGACACAGGAAGGCAAAATAAAATGATAATGTGTTTCCCTTTGATAACTCAGAATATTATCAAGGATTTTCAAACAATTGTTGGTTGGCTAGTTAGCCGAATCTGTGGGCGAGGAGTAAGAGTTTGTATCATGAGGGAATTAAAGCACATACAAGAAAAGAACACCAGCACAAAGACAGACATGCTTTAAAATGGAGGCAAAAAGATATAAAGGATATATTGTGAGCATTCAAAAATATACTGTGCAAAGAAACGCAGCCATGCTGTTAAAATTTAGCAGACTCATCGTCGGCCAATTCAGAGCGGAAGTGTCGGTTAAGAGAGAATTGTTTTTGGGCTTTTATGTTGCCCCTACAACTGTATATTTATTAAACAAAAAAAAAAAAGAGAGATGGTTTTAAAAAGAAGGAAAAAAAAAAAAATCATCTGTGCCAAATCTGTAAATGTGTTTTTCCAAGAACCACATAATAGAAATGTGCGATAATAAGCGAGCTGAAATGAAAATGTGCAGCACACATGGAAAATATAACAGGTATTGAACTGGGGTGGGGGCACAATGTGAGTTGTGGATGCATGCACAGACTAAGGACAGAATCCAAGCAAGGCATGCACAGAGGAAGACGATGTTTTTAAGTTTTAGAAGTGACTAAAAAGATCATGAAGGCACAGTAAAGTGATTTTCTACAGTTTAAAAGGGGCCTGATGAGGCATTTGTGCAGCAACACATTGTTTGTACAGTCATACGCGCTGCCATTCTCTGAGGCTTCAAAGCCTCGTTAACATACAGTCAATAACGTAACTAAGAAACAACTGGAATTACAACTCTTCGGTAAATACTGAAAAGGTTGAAGCTGCCATTATGAAATTATACCATGTAAGTCAGTCAACGCTGAGCCAGAGTTACAGGCTGCAGTCTCAAAACTGTTTGCTTCATGTGTATATCATGCTAGCAAAAAGCAGTATGTCACAATCCATAGCATATCCAGAAACTAAGTAACCATTATGTCGTAGGTGAAAGTCCCCTGATATCTCTGACTTCCACAAACAGATGACAAACACAAAAGATAGCAGCTATACATGAAAACAGTAGTGGTGCCCAAGAGGCTTTGGCATTATACAAATACACACGTCAAGTATCAGTAAATGTATAAAAAAAAAAAAGTCTGCTGTTGCAAAAATTAAAATTTTCATGGCATACTTAGGTATGTCCATACATCTTTGATCACTTAAAATAGCGATGGCCTAGTAGTACTTCCAAATTGTGTCTCCACGACTCACTTATGCCGAGTACATACTTCAATAATGGTTGAATACAGTGCATCTGGAAAGTATACACAGCACTTCACTTTTCCACATTTTGTTAGGTCACAGCCTTTTCCCCCTCAAAATTCAACACAGTACCCCATAATGACAACGCGAGAGCTATATATATATATATATATATATATATATATATAATATATATATATATATATATATATATATATATATATATATATATATATATATATATATATATATATATATATATATATAATTTTTTCATTCATTCACAGCCTTTGCCATGAAACTCAAAATTGAGCTCAAGTGCAAGTGTTTTCACTGATCATCCTTGAGATGTTTCTACAGCTTAACTGGAGTCCACCTGGAGTAAATTCAATTGATCGAACATGATTTGGAAAAGCACACACCTGTCTACATACAAGGTCCCACAGTTGACAGTGCATGTCGGAGCACAAACCAAGAATGAAGTAAAAGGAATTGTTTGTAGACCTCTGAGACAGGACTGTCTTGACGCACAAATCTGGGGAAGCGTACAGAAACATTTCTGCTGCTTTGAAGATCCCAATGAGCACAGTGGCCTCCATCATTTGTACATGGAAGATGTTTGGATCCACCAGGACTCTGAATCTGATTGAACATCTCTGGAGAGAACTGAAAATGGATGTACACCAACACTCCCCATCTGACGTGATGGAGCTTGACAGGTGCTGCAAAGACGAATGGGCAAAACTACCCAAAGATAGGTGCATCAAGCTTGTGGCATCGTATTCAAGAAGACTTGAGGCTGTAATTGCAAGTACTGAGCAAAAGGTGTGAAACCTTATGTACTTGTCATTTTAGGATTTTATTGTTAATAAATTTGCAAAAATCTATTAAAAATGTCGTCATTATGGGGTGTTGTGAGCAGAATTTCAAGGGAAAAAAATGAATTTAGTCTATTTTGGAATAAGGCTGTAACATAAAATGTGGAAAGAGTGAAATGCTGTGAATACTTTCCGGATGCACTGTGGTAAGCTCCTAATTGATGGCAGTCTGTTCGCCTCCAAATTTAAACAGAATTCGCACTGAAACTTTGAATATAAAGGCAACAGATTCCTGCTAACGAACAAAAATATGTATGACTGAGGAGTTCAAACAATGTGTTACTGCCTGTTCACAGACCTTAATACTTTTTTTTTTTTTTAAGTGGAGGGAAGCTTATAGTTTTAATCATGAAATGGTTGCTCTCAAAATACAAACCCTTACTTTCACATGCCCGTTATTCTTTCTACAGATGCATAAAAAGAAATATTGTACTTTCAACATCACAGTTCCAATTTAGCTTTCTACTCTGAGTTTTGGGCATGAGCTAAACTGGATGGAACATAAGTTTTTGAGGTGTAGCTGGACTACAGAGAAAGACACTTTGAGGTGGGTTACCAGCCGGCGTGTAGGTCCTAGCGGGACACAACTGAACACCTCCGGGCCGTGGCTATAGCCCCCTGTGCAGCAGATGAAAAGGTTGGGGCAAACACAGCTTTCACACACTCGCTCACTGACAAATTTCTCTTTTATCCAGTCTTCCTCTCACGCACAGTGTCGAAACATCAGACACCGCTGCCAAAATTAAACTCCGTTCTTTCCCACCCCCAGCACATGTGAGTGCATTTCCTCTTCTCCCAACACTCCCCCTCCAATACCTTCTTCTCATTGGTCAACTGACATCAACAGTCTGCCGTTTCTGCAAAATGAGGTGGCGTTTTTATGTTTTTGTTTTTTTGGACAGGGTGCAGCATGTTTTTTGATTCTTAGGACAGTGTAAAAATGTGTTTTTATGTCTATTCCAACATCTGATTAAAATAGAAAGGGCATGGAACGAAAACCAGCATTAGAGGAGGGTTCAAAGAACAGACAGCATGATAGTAAATGTTCAAGTGTGCACTTTATACTTTTAACAGTTTTACATGAAAATTATTTTTTTATGTAAAGTGTTGGTCTGGTGTTTTTAAAGTTCAATAACTGCACAGAATTCACAGGAAGTGGTGTGGCAGTGCTTCCGTTTTTTCTCTGCAAAGCTGGTCATATGCTACACAATAGCACAAAGCGATACTGCGATGTTAACGCAACATCTGAATCTGTTTGGCTGCGTCTGTGCAGGAAAGCACAGGCCGAATCCGTGAACAGAAATAAATATGCAACAAGGCCATGAATCACTCAAAATGCTACTGTGTATGCACAAGATGCAGTTATTTTCCATGTTTGACTAGTGCACAGGATGAGAAGTTATTGAAGGGATAAGGCGCACAAAACAGATTGTTTGGCAAGAGAGAAAGGCACAAACTGCCTTATCCATTACTTGGCTCAGTGTGTTGCTAAAAGTGCCATATTTTCCCTATTATGAGTTGCACCAGAGTGCAAGTCACCCATTTTTTCTGTATGTGGAACTTTCCCTGGGGATGAGTTTAACAGAGAAGAACTCCCCGGAACATATGTGCACACCACAGCCTGTGCTGTTACCTAACATAAGAACTTGTTTTAAATTCCTTTAGGTTTGTCATTTACTGGTGTGTTCCAGCAGTGAAGGAACTGAAAGAGACACGATCACACTTGAAAACTGTTTTGGACAAGTAAGTACTGTCATCAAGCCCATAAGTATTTGGACAGCAACAATGTTTGAAATCTTGCCTCTGTAAACACCGCAATGGGGTTGAAATTAAACCTTCAAGATATGCTTGACTTTCTATTCATACAAGAAAATAGATCAAATCAAGGCTTGAGTGAAAACCTACAACACAAGCACATCTTGACTGTTTCATTTCAGCTCTACTGTGAAGTTCCAGAGAAGAAAATTACACAAAAAATGCTGCTGTCCAAATACTTGAGATCTGATCTGACTGTATATACAGAGGAGAAATTTTGTGCCACTATTCAGGTGATTCAAACAGAATTACTTTCAGAAGCCCCTTTCACACTTGGGTATCCTCTTAATATTCCATTCTGGTGTTTTATGTTCAAATAAAAGACAGAGCGACTGATATGTAAAAGATGAATGGGGCTGATGAGACACAGTTCCATAGCTGCCATCTCTCTGTTCTTGCTCACTGAGCCTGAAAACCAAAAATGCTTTTGCAAGGCTGCAAACTTCAAAGAAACTGACATGTTTGTACAACACCATTTGCCTGTGCCTAAAGCAAGGTATAGCTTTTCTGAAAACATAGTAAGTACCGTATTTTCCGGACTATAAGTCGCACTTTTTTACATGTTTTGGCCGGGGGTGCGACCTATACTCCGGTGCGACTTATAAATGAAAAATATACCGGTAGGATCTCAATTAATTTACTGTAACAAAACAATTTTACGTGACAGAGTCGATCTATGTTTTAAAATGGCCACCGGAAAAGGAAATGCAATGCATCATGGGCACTGTAGTATGACGGCCATCCTATAGTTCACGCTGGTCGCGATAACCAATCAGAGAACAGAACTTTGGATGCGTATTCCTCACCTCACCCACAGCGTGTGAAGCTGACGAACACGGTGCTTGCTGTTATTCCGGCATGGCGAACAGAACAGCTTCAACCCTTGGATATCAATGTGAGCAGAGTGTTTAAGTTGACGCCGAGAGCTGCGTGGGAGCATTGGGTGAGCGACGGCGGAGGATTAGCGTGTGCACTTGGAAGGAGCTGGCGTCGATGATTGTGAAAAGCGTTTGAAGCAGACGAACATGGTGTTTATTCCGGGACGGCTAACAAGACAGCTTCAACCCTTGGATATCAGTGTGAGCAGAGTTGACGCTGAGAGCTGCATGGGAGCACTGAGCGACGGCGGAGGATTAACGTCTGCACTTGGAAGGAGCTGTATTGACACCGCTGGGCGGTCATGAGCTGCGCAGGTAGGTGCTGCATGGTTCGGCTCGCAATGTGGTCCGCAAAATACAAACATATCCGTAGGTAAAATGCAGCTCACAAGAGGGCACTCGAGGCTTGTGTGACTGTTCCTGCGACTTCTGACTACCATAGAAAAATACAAATTTTAACGTTACTGATAACATAACAAGACAACGGAGAAGGCCCGAAAAAATGCCACCAAAAAGAAAATCATACTCTGCAGATTACAAGTTGCGACTGGTGAAATATGCATCCGAAAACGGTAGCCGTCACAATATTATCATCTGAACTTTTCATGTTAACATACCTGTATGTCCATGGGACTTATAGTCCAGTGGACCTTATTTATGGTTTATTTTTCTTTATAATGGATAAAGTGGCTGGTGCGACTTATACTCTGGTGCGACTTATTTATGGTTTATTTTTCTTTATAATGGATAAAGTGGCTGGTGCGACTTATAGTCCGGAAAATACGGTAAGTAAGTAAGCTTTATTTATAAAGCGCCTTTCACAGACCAGGGTCACAAAGTGCTGCACATGGCATGCAAAAATAATCTAAAAATAACATACGAAAACAATAAAATACAATGTTAGGCTAAAAAGCTAACTTAAAGAAATGCGTCTTTAGTTGCCTTCTAAAAGTATCTATACAGTCCAGAGAACGAAGGGCACAGGGAAGCTCATTCCAGAGGCTAGGCACCACCACTTTAAAAGATCTGTCCCCGCGAGTTTTAAAACGGGTCAGAGGAACCATCAACAGGTTCTGATTGGACGACCTGAGGCTCCTGGAGGAAGCATAAGGCTGGATCAAAGCCCCTGATGTACTCTGGTGCCTGTCCATGCAGAGCTCTAAAAGTCAATACCAGGATTTTGTAATGAATCCTGTAGGAGACAGGCAGCCAATGCAAAGTATTAAGGATAGGAGTAATATGGTCCCTCCTGCGGGTGCGGGTAAGCAGGCGCGCAGCAGAATTTTGCACAACCTGCAGGAGGGCCAACTCCTTCTTATTCAGACAGGTGAAAAGACTGTTACAATAATCCAAACGCGATGAGACGAACGCATGAACAATCATCTCAAGCTCTTATACAGGAATTAATAAACATATACAGGAATTAATTAAATATGTGCAAAATTCACAATTCTGGTACTTTTAATTCAATATTTGCCATGTTTGGTGTGTGTGCACATGTTTAAACATGCAAAACTATTAATTTAACTCAGACTTGAGTTCTCTGTGAGTTGTAGTTTTCCAGTAACCACTTTTTTTGTGCGCTCGAGCATGGAATCTTATGGATTTTTGCAGGAGCAATTCTCTTAAAGTTATATAAATCATTTAGTGGAGTGTAAACAGATTAACAGCACAATAATAGAGATTTGTTATCTATGCAAGATTTCTAGCTTTAATATTTGGCTGTTATATAACGGCTGAGTGCTTCCTTGTCATTTGATTGGTGGTTTGTATGTCACATAACATGGATTATTCGTCCCATTCGTGTTGCAATGCAACATGAATGTTTAGTTTGGTTCCATTTAGAGTGCAAATCTGGTTCCATACGTTTGGTACCATTGCCCTCTGCCCACACACAAAACAAATTACTGTGCTGTAAGCTGTCGGGAGGCTGTTAGCAGGACGTTAGAATAAGCTGGACTAATTTCTGACATGTTTTTTTTTTTCGCTGCACCGAGGAAGTACGCAGTCTTTTTTTTTTGGTAGTACACGAGTGCATAAGCACTGTCTTGGTTGTGTGAGTGCGCACTCGCACAATCACACAACCGGGGTGACGATTTCATTGAGCTAACTGATGGTGCTAGTTCTTGTAACACACACACACACAAAATCCATTCTGCTGTAAGCCGTCCGGATGCATGAAGAGCTGTTCAGATGAAAAGCTGACATGATTTTTGGCTAGACTGAGGAACTACACAAAGTTGTTTTTTTTTTTTTGTTTTTTTTATGGAAGTACAAAGCCAGTGCACAGCATCACCGGACTACGCGTCACATTTTAGACTCCTATTTAAAGTTTGTTTTGGACTTTAGCAGCAGTGGAACACCAAAATGCAAGTCCCTGTTCTGTTTATAAATTAATAAAATATCAAATGACAAGGATCTATTTTAGCCGTTATATAAAACAAATAATGAATGTCTTTGCGTTCTTTCAATGGTACAAATATTTTAAGTCGGTGAAAGCTGGAACATACCGTTCAACGAGGTTCATCTGGAACATACCGTTCAACGAGGTGAACCTCATTGAACGGTATGTTCGAGCTTTCACCGAATTAAACCGTGGGTAACCTCAGCTTTCACCAAATTAAATATTCGTACCATTGAACTCAAACATTTATTATTTGTATACTATATAATCTTAAAGTGCAAACCAAGTTAGTTATGAGCATTGCAAGAAGGCTGAGCTGCCATTCCTGGGGGAGAAAGGCTGAATGGCCCCAACCCTCATTGCAGTTTAACGTGGGGGCTGACCACTCTGTAACCTACCCACATACAGGACGAAGAACTCCTGCAGAGACGCATCTTGTCATTACGTGGGTAACCTATAACCTGTGCCAAAGACCCGACTTAAAAATTCATGCCAACAAAATAAAAACTGGAGCAAAGCCACAGTGTCAAAAAAATAAATGCTGCCAATTTAGCTAAGCGCTAGGATGCACAGTTTGTTCTGGTTTAGTTTTTGTATTTACAGACCACAGAATTAGAATGCAAGATCACACTAAATATGAGGAAACAGAATGCAACCCAAATCAGAAAATAAGAATCCATTTCCCTTTTCACTGAATTCTCAACAAATCACTCATCTCTGACTAGTTTCCACCCACGATTCACACTAATGAGAAACAGATTTTTCTCAGATGAGTCTACAATTACACACGTGTGATCACATTTACAAAACAGATTCATCCACCAATGGCAGTAACAAAACAACACACCCCTTAGTTAGTTTTTGTTTTTTTATACTGATCCAAGTAAGCGGATTCACGTTGATCTCTCTTCGAATTCGAAGGTGGCGGGAAAATGCAAACATGGACAATGAGCAGCGCGTGACTACGAAGCCACGTTGACACATTGTACCTGAAGAAATCAGCACGAGCAGGTGCGGGAATGTTCCCCGAGTACCCCGTTCACACATGCACTCAAACTTAGGACGGTCGGCATGTTCCAGGTAGCGCTCTGAACATCCAATCAGAAAGCGCCCCCCCCCCCCCTTTCTTATTTTGCTGCTTATTAGTTTGTCACAAGATTCTTGTATTTTAGAAAAGGGTGTGTCATAGAACTGATGTGCCTGGTGAAGAGCGTTGCCGATTTTTACCCATCATTTTGTTCCCTCAAGAGCAGCGGAAGAAAAATTAAACTATACAGAGTGTTCAACAACTGTACTTTAACATGGCCCCTGCAGGAATCTTCTCTCTTATGAAAACCTTGATCACACACACACACACACAATTTTGCATTTGACTTATTAGCAATGTTTTGAGGTTTTTTTTAAGCACAGTACAGGGAAGAGACAACATCCAGTATTAGTTTTAAGACTGGCAGCAATGCTGTATCAGAGAATTCCCTGCAGATCTGTGAATATTCGAGTTTGTGTAAGAGAACTGTCCTACCACAGTCACAGCGAATGCGTGAAGGACCCATGTCGCATCTTCAAGTACTGAATAAGGCACATTTTTATTGGTCAAAATAACTAGATTGTCTGAAGACAATACCCAGCCACATCAACTTTTTACTCTATTCCACTCTGTGCACATGCAAGAACATTTACTGAGAGTGCATGTTTGAAAGGGGCGCAAGCGAGGAAGAGCAAATAATGGGTCCTACCTGAGCTGATGAATCTCACACTTCACACTACAGCACAAGTCATTGACAGAGTTGTGTACGACTGCACGTGTGCAGTTTATACTCGCCTCCATCCTCATTATAGATGATGTTTTTGCACAGCAGGTCATTGTGGCAGAGAACCACAGGGGAGCCCAGCACTGACACGCTCTGCTGGAGCCACAGCACTTCATCTCGGAGACACTGCATGCTGGGCACCTCCCTAAGCAACCTGAACAGGTAAAGAAAGGTAAGAGTAAATATAGGTAAAAGAGGTGGGATCAGTGTCACACCAAGTCGGCATCAAATCTCACATCTACCTCACATCAGAGGATTTTTTGTAGAGTTGTGACCAATACAATCAGCGCTGAGTTGGTATTTTAATTGCACTAAAATGTGCGTTTGCGCATCCATTTGGAACAAAAAGTGGGAGGGGGACACAACCAGTATTTAGGACAAAGATGTTTTCAAATCCAAAACTGCAGTAAGCACTGCTGTCAAAGTTCATCTGCTCGTTGAATGATGACTTTCATTGTGAAGCTTTGATAAATAAATTTGCTCACAGGCCAAAAATTAAATTGCAGCCCACAAGTCAGAACGGAAAGGTCGAGGTCAGACAGTTCCGCACTCCTCTAAATTGATCCAAGATGCCATAGTCGAGGCTCATTCCTGTGATTTTTTTTATGTGAATTTATATCAACTGCGATTGCAAAAATATGCAGTGATAAATTATTTTCTCCTGCGGTTGATCCACAAAAATTGTGTTGTGCAATGCCGAGCTGTGAAATGCTCATTTTTCCCTTTCAAAACTTTCTTCTTGAGCCTATAGCTGCTTTATAACATTAGAGCTTAACCTGTGTTTACTATGTTTACAGTAATTTTATGACTAACTGGTGAATCATATTGTAAATGGTGTTGCATGCCAAAATAAATGTATTTTTAATCATTATAATTAATTTTGTGCTTGTCAACACTCAACAGCAGGCAAAAAATACCTTAAAATAATATCAAGAAAATTATAAAGAGGTGAAAACTAGTGAACGTCAACACAAAAAATACAGTGTTGCTCACCTGCTTTGTGCAACATAAATTTAACAGGTTTTTTTTGTTTTTTTGCAATCTAAATTTTGCAGCTCATCTGTTTGTTTGTTTTTGTGGTATAAATTTTGCAGCTCACCTGGTTTGTTTGTTTTTGCAATGTAAATTTTGCAGCTCATCTGGTGTTTTGTTTTTGCATTTTTTTTTGCAATGTAAATTTTGCAGCTCATCTGGGGGTTTTTTGCAGTGTAAATTTTGCAGCTCATTTTTCTGTAGCATAAATTTTTCAGCTCACCTGTTATTTTGCAACACAGATTTTACTGCACATTTTCATTTTACAACGTGTTTCTGCAAGTTTTCAACATTTTCACAACCCACACAGTCCAATTACTGACCACATGACATGCAGTCAAGGTTTGAACTGTACAAAACATAAGGTTTTGATTAAAACTGGGGAAAGATGGAAATGGCATAAATAAATGTTACTTACTTATCCTATTTCTACCATAGACCACAACAAATATATAGTGGGATTATGCAATCAGTTTGCAAAAGTGCCTTTCTTGAAAACACAAAAATGAGCAGTACGAAACGGTAATCAGCAGGTTTCAGTTTTATGATATAAACAGTTTCCAATTTGTCTTTCAGTTATGTTAGTATTTGGTTTGCCTCCAAGAAATCAACTTTGTACAAACTCACTATTTGCTTGTCTATTTTGTTCCCTGCACATTTATCTCTGTGTCAGTGTGGATAAAAATACAATGACGTCAAAGCTTAAAAAGTACCCTACATAATCAGAAAAAAAAAGTCGACTGCTATAACAATGACACAATGGCTACAAGCTCAAATTTAGGAAAAGAAAGCTACGAGTACAGTGGAAACAATATTAAGGACTCCCTTACTGAACAACAAAGGTTTCAAATCCAATGCAAATGTTAGAATTTCGTAATCATTTTACACATGCTACTCTTTGATGATTAACACATTGTCATCAGGAAACTTGTGTTTACTCTCAGCAAGTTGTGAGATAACAACTGGAATTCCACATGGGGTTTCAGTCATGAGACACTTCTATGTGTAACCTGATAATAAACTCCTTGTGTCGGGAGTTGCTTGGACAATTTGTATTTGGTGATAAGTAAATGGTGTCATAATTCCAGATGTAGATAACCCAAAACACAGATATACAAAAAGCAAAACTCTATGTTCCCAAACAATGAGGTTTGTTTTTAACCACTAATGTCCTGAAGTCATTATAAGGACAACAATGATGGTATCAACAGATTCTGGGGGTTTTGTTTGTTTGTTTGGGTTTTTGTAACTTGACTTTCAATGTACAGTAAAGTCAAAGCCATGAGACATGGGACAATTTGTACTCGCCAAGAAATGTGTTTTCTAAAATTTGCCACTTCATCTCGGACTGGATTTACAAAACAAACCCAACAAATGTGATACTGAATTAGTTCTTGAGACACTTCGACAGTGAATTAGCTCCAGCAGAGACATCCTGCACATTTCAGTGACACTGATCTGAGAATGTGTTCTCACCTGGCATTCTGCTCAGGGTCCTTGAAGTACTTTGGGATGAGATCAAAATATTTTCCCATTTTTAGCCACATATCAGACTGGGGCACCCAGCCGTTGTGAGCATGGATGGTATGGTACTTGGCCAGCTGCCTGGCAATGAGCCTGCAAGGTAGATGAAAATGTTCCATGTGATTAACAGTTCACGCATCGACTAAAGGAGTCAGCGAGCAACCCCCCCCCATAAGTAACACTATAAAATGAATGCATATTAAAGCTACAGTGTGTAGGATTTAGTGTCATCTTGTGATAAGGCAGCAGATTGCATTATGGCATCACCACTGACAATTTGTTTCCTTTTCTTTGGTGATTGGATTCATGCTCCCTTGCCTTCTTGTGTAATAAGTAAAATGTATGATCCTCTATTACTCAGATATGAGGGTTCTTAAACTCGCCAACTTGCACTAGCAACGAGTACACTGTACAGGGAAGCAACCACTGAGACCTCTTCTTTTGTCTTCAGTCTTACAACCACTCTGCAAAACACAGACGTCTCTACCTTCTGGCCGTTCGTATCAACATGGCAGCTTCCATGAGGGGGCCTACTCCCATATAGATATGAAGGGATCATTCTAAATCATATGAAGACATGGACTCGTTAGTGCAGGTATCTATGCACTAATGAACAGACAGTTGTAAATGCTATATTCCATTTCTGCTAATAAACAACTCTAAATCTTACACACTGTAGCTTTAAGTGCTGACATTTTGGGTTCTGTCAGAAACGGGTTGTTGCCATACCAGCATCTTTAAAGATATTGTGAAGCCTAGTTGCAAATCACAGAAGAAACAAGATGGTGCCAGAATGGAGATTCACTGGGCAGGTGTACAGGTGCGCCCGGGTGGTATGCATAGAAACTCTAATGACTTATGAAAACCAGCCTCTCAAAACACCGTAATTTATAGGAACACTAATATATTTTTGTGTTACCTGGAAACAGACGGGCTGCGAATATGTTCAGGCTCCAGTGCAGTTCCTGGCAAAAACTCGTAACACAGGCCATTGTTGAAGGTACAGTAGAGGCTGGGGGCGCAGTTGTGTGCATGCAGCACTCTGAAACTTTTCACCTCGTTCTCCCGGTCCACCAACAGTTCGGTTTTGTTGCCGTAAATACGAACAAGCACCACATCCTGCATGACTGCACCCACATAGCAGCCCAACAGCTTATTAGTTATCCCGTCTGTGAAGAACTGCAGAAACGAGAGAGTGGGAAGGGACCAAGTTAAAAGAACAACAACAACAACACTCACGTAGGCCGATTTAAAATGCATCCCTATAGTAAACACAGGAAAATTTTGGCAGGGATGGAAGGAGATGGGGGGGGGGGGGTCAACATACCAGCATGAATTGTTCACACAATCAGGGACTGAGAGAATGACCAGACTGCATGGAATTTCATTATGTGAGGGGAAAACAAATGAGTGGCATTTGCTGAGCTCCCGCTTTGCTCTCATTGATGAACACAGGCATAGCATGAGAGAGCATGTGACCCACTCCAACCCATGTTTACTAAAGAGTGAGCAACACCCCCATTATATTGCCACAAGCCAAATGACTCGCGTCATACGTATGCATCTGAAAGGGTGGATAAATGTGACACGAAGAAAATGCATACACGCACATATAGTTCTATAATAATAAAGCAGTCCGAGTCTGCATGTCATTCAAACCATAACATACAATTCCCCTCAATCAGTCAAAGTCCACAAACGCACGCAATGGTGCGTCATGACAGCAGGCTTGTTTGAGATGAGTCAGACCTGCTGAGAATTGATAAATGGCGATCCATAATCTCATCTACTTGCAAGAAAATAGTGTAATTAATCTCAGCAAGTTGATGAGGTTGACCTAAGTTAACATGGAGCAGTTCCACCTCTATTTTCTCTCACTAAGGTACTTATATCATGTCTTCATATACATTTCAGCACGCTTTAACTTTTTTTTTAACATTATATTAATGATAAAAATGGAAGACTGGGGTACAATTAGTTTAACCTAACAGCTAACGTTAGCTTATCTAGCCGGCTGTAGCACTGTTTATCATAGCTAACAATATAGTCGGTTATGTTTTGTTTCTATATGTATTTGCTAATACCGTCATTTTAGAGTTAAACTATGCTATTCTACTTTATACGCTAGTTACCGGCTTTGTTTACCTTGTTGGCTAGCAAGGTACGGTTGGCTTATTAATGGCTAATTTAAGGTAGCTCATCTACCTATAGTTAGCTTATTTTTGTGATTTACAAATTTATTTTATATGGTGTAGATTTTTAATATTCTTCAGTTTATGGGTTCTTTAATAGATATCAATATATAGTATCCTATTTTGGGGTTTCCATTAGATAGCATATAGAATATGTATTTTGTCTTCCTATAGTAAGCTAGTAGGGTGAACTTTAGATAGATACCTAAAACATATTACATCATAGCTTTTGTTTCTATAATAAATTAACCATATTTATAGCTTAGCCTACTAGCTATAATTTATTTGACTACTAGTCTACAGACTAGGTATACATATATTATCATCTTCTCCTGTATGAATATTTAGGTTTTAGAAGCTAACTCCTATATATTATGTAGTACTATATTTCTTGTATATGTTGTTTATTACCCTTATTATGTAAATATCACATATACATGATGTCCAATTTCTTGAGCTGCTTGGGTGGGTAGGGAGAATACTTTGTCATTGAACACTAACAAAATTTAAGGGGTAGGGAGAGTTCCCATGGGTTAAAAAAGTTTTTTAACCTGGTTCTCAAGACCAGGCACCTAAGTGGCTTGACTCTACTCTTCTTTTTTTTTTTAGATATACATTAGTATACACTAGTAGAGTTCTACTTTAGAATTGGAATATATTGTAGAAGACACACCTTACTGAATTTTCATGAATGCTGTCAGACGGTTCCACGTCGTCACACTTACAGTAGTTTGGCGTTTGGGAACGCTTCAAGACGGGTAACATCCCTTCCTACTTGACTACTAACAACAAATAACACGATGCTAATTTTATCAAACAGGAAGTCAAATTATAAATTTCCTAATATATTCCATGTGTCGTCGTCCCCATCGGTCCTCAACTACCATCAGTGTCAGACATTTTCGAGGACACACACACACGATTAGCTAAGTGTGGCATCCGCCAGTGCTTAATTGGATTAACACAACTGACCTGGGGTAGAGCACGTAGAACTAGAACGCAGGACATGATGCAGCAAAATATGAATCTAAGAAATATATCGCAGTGTGCAATATTTTATTTACTGCATGTGTGAGTAGTTGGGGTATCATTCTTATTTTTTAACTTGGACAGACTCAAGTCAGGTTAGTACTTAAATTTCGTTAAAGTGTTCAATGACAAAGCATGCTGATCCTGCAGAAATCATTTCAGTGTCTGGCCTTACCAAGCTTCAGAAATATCGTCTGTCCTTTTTAACATTTTGGCTTTATCTTTATATACACAGTCCTTATGCTTCACCCACAGACAATCATATTCTTCTAGTTTCATGCCAGTCACATGATGGAAATGTCATTAACACACCCACTCACTGGCTGTGAATCCTCCATACAATGACCTGTGTCATTTACACCTGGACTCTATCAGAGAACACACAGACTTTATACTCGTAAGCTGGAAAGATAACACCTATTTAATATCTGGTCCACCTGATTTGGCTATTTGCGTCCTGATGCACAGCTGTTCTGGGTAATTTCTAGATACATTTATGGTTGGTGTGCACGTGCGAAAGAATTAATTTATTATATTTATGTAGCACCAAATCACAATGAAGCTGCCTCAAGGCGCTTCACAAAAGTAAGGCTGAACCTTACCAAACCCAAGAACAAGCACACAGGCGACAGTAGTAAGGAATGAGGAAGAAACCTCAAGCAGACCAGACTCACTGCTTAGGCCATTCTGACAGTTACAAGGTCTTTACAAATTTTTACAGAGCAGAAGAAACCGAAAACAAGAATTCACGATATCTTCTGCATCAGCTTCAGGCATGGCATCTTGTGGCAAAGAAGGTAGACATATGTGGGAATATTAGAAGAACTACTCATACACAAAAGCAGTAGACTATGAAACGTGACCTGAAACTACATCAAAACAGACAGAAAAGCTCACAGACTTAATCTTGCTCACGTTGGTTAATGCTTCCAGGCAGCAGAAGACGTCAGTATCTGCTATCTACAGATTTTGAGGCCTGTTGCCATACCAAGTTGGACCCGATTGATTAATCTGATCCGACAGGGCTGCCTGACCTGCAATGACCGCAGATGAGGGACGTGGTTTCTTTAAAAAGCATATACAACAGAAGTAACTGTTATTAAAGTAATAGTTTAAAACAATCATGATTTTATTTAGAAGCACATTCTCGTGCCCTAGACCCGATACATATATTATATTACAACAGTATGGCTTTACACCAACCCCATTCAAAAAATCCTGGCTACGCCCCTGTAAAACACCTCTTAAGGCAACGACCTTCACCCAACTGCATTTCGACCCTCACAAACAGTCCAGAATTTAATCATTTAAACGTCCACATGCAACAACCAAAAATTTTATATTTTAATGCAACTTCAAGAAACACACGAACTCAAGTGAGAACAGAAAACTACCACGTGACCTGAGCTGACGCATATGAAAAAGACAAAACCGCTAAACGGGGGAAATGTATTAAATCCCTGTAACAAACTATAAAATAATAAAAGAACAAAACATAAGTTAACGTTTTACTTGTGACGTAAAGCTGCCGCAGAATTTAGTGTCAGTGTAGCGTAGCTAGCTAACAAACTAGATTTTTTTTTTTAATTAACAACTACTACAAAGTAGGTACACGCTCTACGAAATAATATAACTAGTCGGTTAACATTTTAAAAGCGACAAAACTGGTGGAACTGAATGACTTGTACCTTCATTTGAACGTCGAACGGCCTCCAGCTCGGTCGGAGCTCCTTCATTAGCTCCAGCGCTCCTCTCCTGAAGTCGCTCTCGTCCACCGTCACGTTTATTTTGGGTACAGCGGGAGCTCCATCTGGCACATGAATGTACGTAGCCATTTGTAAAAGTTTGCTTGTGTTATACGGTGACTCTCTCCTAAACACAGCGGCTGTATGCTGGTATAAACGGGAAGGGTTTGACGAATCGGTCGGGGTGCGAGCGGGATAATCCTTCAGCAGGCTGCTGCGTGCTGCGGCTACGCCCCTCACGAAGCCCCGCCCACCTGGCAAAAACCTACACACTGGCATGACTCGGTGCTGCAAACAAAAAAAGAGGCTGCAAGCAAGACGCGTGTTTGAAGAATCGGGCCGTGCAGTCAGCGGAGCAGTTTCGTAAATAAAATATATATGTTCAAGAGTATAACATTACGCTTACAACTGTTCAGTACTAGCTGAATAAGGCTATGACTAGAGCTAATGTTAACACTCAAATCGCACTACTGCTGCTGATGGAAAAAATGCGCCTGCTCTGCTAAAGAAACATCCGAACTAGTGAATGTATGCGACTCCTACCGCCTGGCAGTAATGTACCCGGAAGTGTTGCGGCGGCCATTTTACTACACCCACCGTTGACGACACACTAGCCGACTGAGTGGTCATGTTCATATGCTGAGTAAAGTGTTATATAAATTTAAATAAAACTTTCTCCTTGTTCAGACATTTTGGTACTGGTTTCTGTAACTTTGTTCTACGCGAAAATGCAACTTAGACAGGTCATAGCGCTTTCTAATTTCCTGGCCCACATTCAGATTTACTGGTCCACACTGTAGCATTCAGTGGCCACCTTTCAAAAGTAGCTCAAAAATGATCCCTTCTCATTGCACACAGCACACGAGCATGTTCATGGAAGAACAACAACTTTACACTCAAACCATTTGTTACAAGTTTCTGCAATTTTGTTCTAGGCAAAAATGGAATTGGACAGGTCCTTTCAAATTTATTGGTCCCCACTGTAATGTTCACTGACCACCTTTCAAAAGTAGCTCAAAAATTATTATTCTTACGGTACACAGCCCACAAGCATGTTCATGAAATAAATGAAGAACAAAAACTTTACATTCAATCCGTTTGTTACTGGATTCTGCAACTTTGTTCTAGGCAAAAATGCAACTTGGACAGGTCATAGTGCGGTCAAATGTACTGGCCCACATTCCTATTTACTGGTCCCCACTGTAACATTTACCAGCCAACTTTTAAAATTAGCTCAAAAATAATTTATTCTCACTGCACACAGCATGTTCATGGAATAAATGGAAGAAGAAAAACAAAAACTTTAATGACCTGTGGAGTTCTTAAAAGCCACAATGGTTGGATTCTGAACTCTCTTTCAAAACAGCCAGATTACACTATGAACACAAACTGAATAAGAAATTGTTTTCTTTGATGAGGAGATGCAAAATCATTCATACTGTAATCATACAGTAGTTAATCAAATTTGGCCACAGAAAACAGGTGTGCAGGGTTTATACGTATATGGAAGTGGTGACACCCTTATTCCACACATTTTTGATGTGACATATGCATTTGTGTCTTTGTTTTAATTTAAAGTTATTTCCAGCATGTTATCCAGTTACACATTTACTTTATCAGTTTGTGTGATACATTACTCTACAAAACTGTTTCATCCAATTTACATCTTAAAAGGAAGCCTTTTTGTAAAGCTTACAAAGAAGAAACTTGTGATATTTGAGCTGAAAACCCATTGACTGACCAATTTTGCATCTTTTTTGTGATTATTGACATTTGTTGTAGACTCACACATATCTACGAGGGCAAGCGAGCAGGGTAAGCAGTGGATTCATGGAGCTGCAGCGTCCTGATGGCAAATAAAGCCACTGTTGCTTGTATGCAAAAATGGTTTTGAATTTGACTGTGACACCTCAATGATTCATCTTGTAAACAGTGTCCTGATCTCCACACAGACAGGTACATATTTACACCTGGTGAACCTGCACACTTCAAATAAATCCTCGTGCACAAAAACACATTATCTGTAATTGTTATTTAGATTTTTTTTTTGGGGGGGGGGGGGGGGGGGGATAAGCACTTTGCCTCCAAGAACATTGTGTATTTACAACATGTTTAGTAGACTTATTCCAGTACTAATTTCACGTTATACATTATAAAACCAGCTGATTTCAAAGCTCTGTCATACATTTTTTGAGAAAAACATCAGTTTTAGAGAGTTTTGTCATCTTCAAATGGTGTATGGATATATATATATATATATATATATATATATATATATATATATATATATATATATATTGCACCATAGGCTGCTGTTGAAAAAAAAATTAAAAAGGTGATTCACACCCCACCCTCAAAAATACTTATATAACCTGCAATTTGTGCAGTGATTCCCACAAACCACATGGAAATGGGTCACAGGGCTGCACTTTTTTTTCTTGCATCCTGTGTAGCCTCTAACATTTCTAATCCTTTCAGAAATGATCAGGCGTTTTCAAATGGAAACATCACCAGGAGCAACAGATCCGCAGAACAGCAGATAGGATTATGCGAGCTATTGTTATAAAGTCTGCCGAGGTCCACCAAGAGCCACGGTTGCTATGTTTAGGTTGAAATATGATCCAGGAGTTTCTAAGACAACAGGACAAAAGTTTTAACAATGTTTGTTTTACCTCCACGTGCTGCTGACAGACCTGAATTCTCCTGTGTAAGAACAAGATGGATATTTCATATCTGCAATGCCAGTATCTCATACATATTGGCTTTTCTAATTCCAGTAAATATGCACTGGCGATTGTGTTGGCTGTCACTTTAATTATTAAATGGAGTGAAATTAAAAGTACACTGCTTGTCACTTGATAAATACCTTTTTTAATACTTAATTTTTCATTAATAATTTATTTGGCAATAGATTATTTGAGAACAAAAATATACCTTTAATTTACAAGCATTTTAAGAACCAAAAAATTCTGACTTTTTGAAAACAGGCATGTTACACCAACATAGACTGAACACAATACTCATCCTGCTGTCTTCAGACAGCTTTCAGACTGCTAGAAGAATTCATCTATCCTTCATTAATGCCGTGTACCTGCAATATTTTAGAGTCTGTAGCATTCAGAGCTCTCAAAAGTCTGGATCACAGCTCTGATGCTCAGTCAAAGTAGTCCTCGATGTCAACATCAGGATTGAGCAGATCCTCTCCATACCGAGTCAAATCCATCTGATTGAGGATCAGGTTCTCAAAGGTCTCCTCGAGGTCCGTCTCACCAATTAGCACAGCTCCCACCATCCTCCCTCCGCTGAGAACAACCTGGTACAAAAACCCAACTGTCATGGCCATAAACACAGCTGTTTCAACAGTGGTGGAAAAACCATTTACACTTATGTTTACAATTACAAAAACTGAATAATTACCCCCATTGAAGAAGTTATGTAATTACCAGGATCTGTTTTTTTAAATGTTTGTCAGGGTTAAGGCCCAGTCACACGGCACTTAACGAAGGGTGACGAGGCCCTGACGAAACAAGAAATCTGGACTTTCGTTGACTGTCGTTGACATCGTTTAACCTTCACGCAGCCTCGTTCCTGCAGCTGGCGCTACGTCAGGATTTTTAAACTGTTGAAAAATTTGAACGAAGGGCAACGAAACCTCAATTCGTCTGTCTCGTTTTGCTGTCGTTCTTGACGTTTTTTAATCGTTTGTTTAGTTTTTCCGTTATTGTTTAATTTGACTTCGTTGGAGCAGCTGAACGTTTTCACACAGCACAGAAGCCGGTTTCTGAGCGCTGAGGCTGCTGCTGCTTCATGTACCGTCGGAAATTACAGGGCAAACTCAGCCTGCTTGCTTGGATTTTTTTTTATCTGTGTGGGGGGGCAGCTTCAATGGGCTCAGGCACCTTACATAGGCCAGAATTAATCTTTTGTGTGGATATAATTAATTATTTTGCCACAAGCAACTGTTGAATTTGAAACAACAAAAAATCAGTGATCAGCTGGTGGAATAACCGCACGAGTCAATGCGCGCGTTCACACGCACTGATTAATTACTGCTGTGGTATATTCAATCATCTTTACACTTATATTTATATTTATTCTCCCTTTTGACAGTTTTCTGTTATAAATAAATAAATATATATATATATATGGCTTAGAACATAATACAGTGATACAGCAGGGACCACAGCACACTTTGTTAATTTCCTCTTTCGTCCCTTTTGCGCTCTTGCTTCGCAGACTGTTCGGTGATAAAAGCTCTTTTGTCCACCTTTTCTCAATGAATTGTGATGTTTTTTACTTTTTCCCTTTGTTCAGGAATCGTCGTGTGACGTGTGACTGGGCCATTACACAAGAACTAATCAACAGATTTGGATGAAACTTGGTAAAGGGGTCCAAGAAGGAAGACATAAGCCCCATGTAGGCCCTGACGCCTGATGGTGTTGGTACCATGAAGCAGATGACAGTCTACAACTCTGACTCGGGTCATTTCCCCAAAAAAGGCCAGTACCCAGTTACAGCTGGGTGGACTGACACCACGTGGGTTAAGCGTCTTGTTTAAGGACACAGACTGTGTCTACACATTCGGAGCTCAGCTCCTTAGCCACTGAGCTACCTGGGCCGAGGAAGACCCCATTAACTCTTGGCGTGAATTGGGATCAAGGGGCGGATCCCAACTTTGATCCTTGATTCTAACTTTGGAGCAGGATCCCAGTTCAGCAATTTGGATTAAAGTTCAGTAATAAGGATTAAGGAGTGAGAACATCAACATCAAAGATGAGCAATCAAGAACAAAAATCAGGATCACTGGGCAGCAATCACAAACACAGGTGAGCGATCAGAATAAACGTCACAATCGTGATCAACATAGTCTTTTCATAGATATACTGTGCACCAGATCCAGATAATGATCTGGAACTAGTAGACAAAAACATACTTCCTGATGGGGTGGGCTACTAAAGAGGACTAAGGACTAGAATTTAGTCCTTAATCTTAGTCCTTAATTTAGTCCTTGATCTTGAATTAAAGGTGACAGCAGGGACATAATCAAAGTGTCCTTATTATAAAATGGGTTATTACTTTCACAGATGGAAGCAATTCCAAAAGGTGTCACCAACTTTTATCAAAGTGTTACCACCACTCCCTGTTCATAAAGACGTATTAACACCGGGTGTATTTACAACACATGGTTTTCACCGTTACCTTGACATACTCCTGTCCTTTGGTACAACGCACCAGCAGCTGATGGTCTGACCCCAAGCCTTGCCCATTGAACTTACCCAACAGAACCACCTGTGAAAGACAGGAATTTATTCAAATTAACTCAAAGAGCAGAACAAAATGAGGAAGAGGCTAAAAATACAACATAAAGAAATAGAATTCTGTTTAGCGCAGTAGATGATTAACACGTTGGTTGTGATTTATGCATCTTTTCTAAAGAGCAGTAAAACGTTGCATACCTTGAAGTTGAAGAATCTGGTAATATGGGAGAAGAGCTCGAAGCAGAAGTCCAACTCAATTGGTTCTGACAGAGTGTGTGCCGCCATGCAGCGGGCGGCATACCAGCCCATCTGACGGGCCTGGGTCCACAAACGCATCTGCATCAAAACACACATTGAAACGGCAGTCTGAACACAAAGTGAACATCTAAATTGAGGCAGTACTTACTGCAGGAGTGTTGCACTTCTCTTCACAGTGAAAGTCATATGGTTTTCACACATGTATTTTCAGTGCGGTTCTTTTAAATCACCTCAAAACATCAAAGCAGCAAATGGCACTATCCATATTTTGTCACTTTGTTGTGAATTGGCCACAGACTCCTCCACTTTTAAAGGGTTAATACACAAACCTGAGTGCCTAACACCATTAAAGTCATATTGGGTCATTTGCTCCATAGGGGTTACCCATGGTGTCAGTATCAAGTGTCTCCCATGTATTGTTATTGAGTTATAGTGTTCAAAAAATGTGTCAACTTACATACAGATGCCAACATGAAAAAATAGCACACTACGGGACATAAAACTAAAGCAGGTGTCAGGATTCAGATGATTTAAAATATGAAAGCCAGATAATTTTTTTCAAATAGTTTAAAAAAAAATAGTCCTAATGAACTACTTCATCCACTTTTTACAACTAACGTTTTTTTTTTTGGCACCTTATGGAGGAATCAAATCACATTCAAATTGTGATAACTGATTAATCATTTTGAGTAATTTTAAAAATGCAAACACTATAATTTCAGCTTCTTAAATGTGAATGTTTTACAGTTTAATTGCTTCTCTCTGGGAGAAATCTGAATACCTTTAGGTTGTGGACAAAGCTAGACATTTGAAGGCATCATTTTGACCTCTGAGAAAACACTGATGAACACTTGTTACCATTTTCTGACATTTTATGGACCTTCTTGATTAATCAAGAAAATAAATGCTCGATGAATCCTACCTATGTATGATAGTTACTATAGTGTTATTTCTGATTGGCTACCTGCTGCCAAAATGGGCTGTGCTCCCAGCATGCAGTGCACACATCTCCTGCAGCATAGACATTTGGTTCTGACGTCATCATCTGGTCATCTACTTGCAGGCCTCCATCATCTGCCAGCACAAACTAAACACACACAATCAAATGTTAATGATGACTTGTTCAGGACCGATACCATTAAAACTTTACAGCTGATGAAGGAGGTCTACTGGATGAGCGGCTTTAAATTCAAACTCTGTGCTATCTCACTGTCCTGTACTGTGAAGGTCAAAATCAGGAGTGTTATACTGGGCCCTCGACCTTCATAAGCTTGCTCAAGGTTCTCAAATTACTCCCTCAATGTTCCGGCTCAGTGGACAGTCTGACAGACGGTGTCAGTGCAGCACTCGACTGCACCTGTCATGATTAAGACCACGTTGTCACCTTCAAAATGAAATGCCATGGCTCTCTGTGGATTTGTGAGGTCTTAGGTGTAGATGCAGAATTTTGGAGAGCACGTGGCGCCACTCAAGGCTGGAGGTTTTTTGGTTGACGATAAAAATGTTTGCACATCTTGATGAGAAGTGATAGATACTCAGCAGCTGAGTTGGGCGACGATACTACGGTGGACGCTGCTTTCAGTTACATTGAGTCGACTTACATTGTTGCCATGGAGAAATGGCTCTGTGTTTGGAACCACGCCGGTAGCGCTGATGATGAAGTCACAGCCAAATGTCTTGCCGTTGGTCAGCTGGATGTAGACCGGCCATGATTCTACAGAGGGAAGAAGCAGCTGAGAAATCAACAGCTAACAGTCGAATATGAGCGGTGAATTCGGTTCTCACCTTTCTCAGATCTGAGCGTGTGCTGTGGTGACCTGAGCAGCTCCTCTGAGGTGAAGATCTTTTCTACTTGGCACTGGTATTCTACTGAAACTCTATGGGACACCTGACACCGCAGTAACACGGAGAAGAAAGTCAGGTACAAATTAACCACGGCAGGAATAACATGCAATTTCCATCTTTTTTTGCAAGTGTGTACAGCAGCATAAAACTTCACATGTCAACTTACCTGTTCGGCTCCACGCAGAAGTATTCCTTCATGCCAGTCTGGACCAAGAGCGCTGCCAGGTTCTGAAGAACCAGAACTATTTCCTCGCTGGATTTTATCTAGGAATAAACATCCGCATGTGTGAGTGCTGCCAAGCGTTTGCTCGTCTTAAAGCAAGAGCCAAATGTTGCAACTGAGACAGTTCCCACAGTGTCAGAAAAGATATTCACTTGGTACACTTTGTGTTATCTGAGTCTGGACCTGCGGTGAATGTCTGGCATGTTCCTCCCTCCACTTCTTCTGTGGTGTAGCGAGGCCTCTTACGAGGGCCGGCTCTCTCCAGTTTGGGAGCCTCCAATGACGGGATGAAGAACTGTGCCGCTCCGGCGTCAAAGAAGGTGTTTCCAATGGCCTTGTCCTTCACAGCCCAGATTACCTCACAGCCCTCCACCTCGTACCTAACATACAGCAACACTTTCACAAATCACTGACCATTTTTTGAAAAAATACCCAAATTAACAAACTAGTTAACCCCTATACAAATAATTGACATATACGATGCATTTAGAAAAACAACTAAAGTTTAGCAGTATCCCTGTGAAGACATCACATCTTCATACGGTGTGCTACTATTGTAGCATTAACAAGGTCAACAAGGTCAAGATGTCAGGCCGGAATTACTTTCCTTCATGCAGATCTTCATATGATGCTTTACTGTTGTGTGAATGATTTAGGAGAAGTTGCGCCTTCAAGATCCAGGAAAGACAGAAGCTCAGACAGGGTGATACCTATACTGTATAATCCCCCTACAATTGAGCTGAGAGGTTCTTTGACTGCAGAATTTAATGCTTAGTCATAAAAAACATTTCCATTTATATTAGAATTATCTGCTTGCAAAAAATAAACAGACAACTGTCTCTTTTTTTAATCTAACATTTCTGTTTCTCCATTTTGATAACAGCAGACTCACACCAACTCCAAGGCAATCCCTCCATTTCCAACGACAACGATTCTCTTTGCTGTGGATAACCGCTTCTGAAATTCCTGAAAAACACAAAGTGGGAAAGCCTGACTGTGTTTTTCTGTCGTGTCAGGTGAACGTTATGTTTCATGGTGGCTGCTATATCTAAAAATGATCTCAAAAGCACACTAACAGTGATACCAGCCCTCCAGCATCTGCATTACCAGTCAAACTGAACAAACTGGTTCCTCTCACCAACCTTTTTTTTCCACGTTTCACAAAAAATGGTTCTTTCCTCTACTCGAGTCTCTGAGCCAACCTCAACCTTGTTCAAGGTCTTTGCAAAGTGTAATCTACAGTAGTGCATTTCATCCTGACCCACAAATGCCTTGCCAAGATTTCACATGCACAAGGTTTCAGAGTCTCTGCCCCATGCTGGCCAAAATTAGAATTGAAGCACACCCAATGTCAAACATGTCTCTGGGTTTTTTTTGGGGGGGGGGGCGCGTTACCAGCCGACAGGCTGCTATGTCGTTATGTCGTGACGCGGCGTTTTTGTAGTCATCCGTTTATTGCAACATTTCAGAAACTGTCTAACTTTTTTGTCTAATTTGGCAAGGGCGTAATATGGGTCACTGACATTGTTCCCATATAAAAATCACATTCATAGATTCGTTCATTTGGAAATGGCGGGCATTTTTATGTTGAAAATAGCCATTTTGAGGACTTAAAGGCAATTTTCTCAAATACTAATACTTTTTTCTAATTTGTCAAGGGCCTATGTAATATGGACTGTTGACATCACATCAAAAAATTATAGTCATAGATTCATTCATTTTGAAATGGCGGCCATTTTATGCTGAAAACAGCCAATTTGGGTATTTTGGACCCAATTTTTGAATAAACTGTCTGATAATTTTTCATTTAATTTGACAAGAGCACAATATTGGTCATTGACATTGTTCCCGTCCCAAAATTACTTGCATAGATTCACTCATTTGAAAATGGCGGACAATTTTATGCCCAAAACAGCCAATTTGGGTATTTGGACCCAATTTTCTCAAAAACTGTCAGATAACGTTTTCTAATTTCTCCAGGGTGTAATACGGGTTGTTGACATATTTCACGTCAAAAAATTATAGTCATAGATTCTTCAATTGGAAACGGCAGCCATTTTATGCCGAAAACAGACAATTTGGGTATTTGGACTCAATTTTTGAAGAAACTGTCTGATAATTTTTCTTTTAATTTAACAAGAGCACAGTATTGGTCATTGACATTGTTTCCATCCCAAAAGTATTTGCGTAGATTTGTTCATTTGGAAATGGCGGCCATTTTTATGCCTAAAACAGCCAATTTGGGTATTTGGACTCAATTTTCTCAAAAACTGTCCTATAACTTTTCTTTTAATTTACCAAGAGTATAATATTGGTCATTCACACTGTTCCCATCCCAAAATTATTTGTGTAGATTTGTTCATTTGGAAATGGTGGCCATTTTTATGCCAAAAATGGCCATTTTTCCTTGGGCTTTAATTGAGCCGGTAACCCACAGGGCCCTTGGACTCTAGTTTTCTTGTGATGTGAACATGTGCACCAAGTTTGACCTTCAAATATGAAGTCTTTGTGAAGATACCATGTAGACAGGCTCTGCAGTGCAATGATTGATTAATGAGGTGAGCTTGTGTAACATGTTTCCACATGATACATGGTGTTGTTATCAAGATACTGCATGCAGTTTAGCCACATGATAAAGCATCAAGCTAAAAGTTTGTAACTAAATTACATTAGCAACAAGAATTTAGTGTTTCTTGTTTGTTGCAGGTTTTTTATGAAACAAGAACTATTATTTGGGTGTATGTTGAGATCAGCGTATGTGTAGGATATTTTGTTGAGAACCACACTGCATGTGATGATGATGAGGGTGTGTCATTATTCGACTGTCTTGAGGAGATTCAGACTGGTATGCGAATAAAAGTACAACACAAAGTGTGATGGCATGGTACCTGGGCACTGTCTGTGTCTCGTATCCCAAGTATACAAGGGTTGTCCTGGGTTAAGAGCTTCGGTCTGGCTCCGCTACAGATACATAACTTCTCATAACCGAATTCCATCCCATCCACAGTCTGCACAGACTGAAAATAAAAGCAGAATTAAAGGAAAACAATCAATCTTGTTTCTCTAATCTAATTTCAGCAAAGTGGTTTTTGTTTTGACAATCTTGATGTATGTGTGTTTTACTAAAAACTCATTTCACTTTAATTACAACGTTATTAGACAGCATTTAGATGCTGGTGCGAACACCACTGTCCACAAGGTGGCACTGTTAGGCAGACAACGGCCTCTGAAAAACTTGGGTGAAATTAATGTGTGCACATTTCTGCATTGAGGATATTTACACTCACAAAGCAACTAACCAGAACTGTAGTTAACAGAGACGCAAATCCACACATCCCTTGATGTCACAGACAATATGAAATATTTCATATTTCAGTTACTACACACGCAGCGTAGTGTTAGTGTTTGCACACAGACACAACCATCGCTGACTAGCACCTGGACAGAATTACGATTGGTAAGGTTACACCTTACTCATGTGAAGCACCTTGACGTAGATTTGTTGTGATTTGGCACTGTATGAAACAAAAAATAAATAAATTGAATTACAGAGGTGTGGAATGTTTTCAGCAATAACTCACTGTGTGTAACAATTAGGAATGCCGATTTTGTTGTGGTGTGAGGGGCCAATAAAGGCAAATGATAAAATTTGAAATTTGTTGAATTTTTTCCGTGCTTCACTGAAACTCTTTGTGGACACACAATTGGCAGGCAGAATGCTGGTTTGACAGCACAGAACATAGGCAGATGTTTTAACGTTCATGACTTGACTATCAGCCGGTTAAGGAGGAGGTTCCGTGACACAGGGAGGACGTGTGACAGACCCGTAGAACACTCATGGCATATTCGGGATCACAGTGTTTGGTATTGGGGTACAAACATGACCACAGTTATTTAACTCCAGAATGCTTTGAAGGAGGAGTGGCAGGCCATTCCTTAACAGGAAACTCGTCATTTAGTGGGTTTCACGCGCAGAAGATTAGCTGCATTATGCAGCACATGGTGGTCACATGCCCTGCTGACTCTGATCTCATCCAGAATGTTACCTTTCTGTTTATCGACTCCATAAACTCAAACAGATCTTCTTTTACTATTGCATGTGACATCCTACACAAAATCTGACAGAAATTTTACTCATAAAACAACATTAAAACATACTTGCATTTCTTTTGTTCAGTATATATAGAAATTATGATGAATATTTCAAATTTTGCTGACTGTCTGTATAACAATGACAGAAAATTTCCCACAGGGTTTAATCCTGTAATCCTACACACTGGAAGTGACCCACTTACACGTAACTGTGAGTGGAGTGCTTTGACAGCAGAGTGGATGACTGTCAGCTTTGGGAATTTCTGCTCCAGGACACTTAATGGTCGCTCCTCCACATCAAACTCTTCCAGAGTCTTGGAGACCTTTAAAAAATAGTTTTAAAAAGCAAAAAAACAAAGGCAAAATTACAAAAACTGTCAATTTCCAAATATTTATGGGCCTGACTATAATTTGTTCGGAAAGCAAAAAGCGCATGCATTTGCAGCATGGGAATCAAACCTGCAGCCTTCAGTTTGTCATCACTGACCTGTCTGTAATTGGTCACTGTCTTGATATGAAGACCTGCTGTGATCAGTGCGACATCTGCTGACGGAAACTGGGATGACAGCTGTTAAAGAGAAATATGGTTTGAACGGCAGCGACAAAATTACAGTACTTCTGTAATTATGAATCACAAATATTTTCACCTGTTCTACACATGTCACACCCGCAATGCCGCCTCCCACGACCACGAACTTAAACGTTTTGTTTTTTATATCCGTCATCCTGTTCGGCGAATGCTAAGCTAACTAAGCTAGCTAGCTAACTCTACAACACTAGCGACAGTAAATTCAGTACTTTTACCACATCCAAAATCGTCTGAATCCTGACACCTGCTTTATTTTTATGTCCCGTAGTGTGTTACATATAGTCTCTCGTTAGTTAATATTTCACTATTTTAGTTTAAAGATGGTCATTATTTGCGAAGAACTACTCAAAGAGATAGCAGGCTAAAAGCTATGTTTACAACCATGTACGGCAAGCAGAAGGATCAGAATTAGCAAATCGCGTAGCAAATAAATTAAAAAATATTTTTTTTTGTTTCATCGATAAGAACACAAATTTAACCTTATTTGGTTTTCACCAACTCAAAAATGAATTAATACATTGTGCTTGGTGTATTTTATTATTACCAGCGATTATGAGGGCACGCATAGATTGATGGAGTTGGTGAGTGAGTTCACAAAATTCCCGTAAGTTACGCATAAAAATACTCCATATTCAGCCCTGAAAATTTTGATTTTCACAGTTTTAAGTGCTGACAAGTGAACCTCCTGTTCTGGGCCATGTTGGCATCTTCTGACATTCACAATAACCCTGATATGTAACAGGCCTATCAAGTGGCTGGTGAAGCGCTGTTGCTAATCATAGCATCCTGGTGGTGGTAAGAGTAGTCTATCGTAAATACCCAATCCAAGAGTATAGAGGCTCAACCTCATCGCATTTTGAATGCAAACATAA
Source organism: Thalassophryne amazonica (assembly GCF_902500255.1). Lineage (NCBI taxonomy): Eukaryota > Metazoa > Chordata > Actinopteri > Batrachoidiformes > Batrachoididae > Thalassophryne > Thalassophryne amazonica. Next base: position 17,435,078 of record NC_047124.1, read on the forward strand.
CCACATCTCATTAATCCGTTCCCGTGACCAAAACCACAAAATTTTTGCTGGAAATCATGTGATATCTAATCATGCTCGACGTTATCTTTCAACAAGTACTGTCAGTGCATTTCTGCAGTGCATACCTGTTTATAACATGATGTTTTCATGGTATGAGCCCCGACAACTATCCAGCTCACCTGAAAAACACTCAGGTTGGTAAAATTGACTATTCTGGCAATTAAATGCTGAACAGCCGGTAATTTCCTTTGCTAAAATAGCAGGGATAGGCGATTAGCAGTGTAGGCGATTTTGCATACTTCCATCCATCCATCCATCCATCCATCCATCCATCCATCCATCCATCCATCCATCCATCCATCCATCCATCCATCCATCCATCCATATCTAAAGCACTGATCCTCCATTATTACAAACATACACTAAAATCAGATGTATTAATCCATTTTCCCCCTTCAAATAAAACATTACCCTTAAGAGAAACTGCTGTTTCCATGGTGACAAGCTAAATAACAAAATAAGATGTCACCACCATCTGGTCTGAGTCAAAAGTTAAACTAACTGTCCTTTTATTGTCTGAGTTCAAACTGAAGACAGATGTCCAGCCCTACCTGTCTCACATGGGAGAGGAGAGGTGTGCACGTGCTCCGCTCACTGTCACACTCTGCAGTGACGAGATCAGAAACTCCATCTGCGCCTCAAAACAGCACCGTCTGTCCTTATGTCTCCTGGTCCAGAGGACATATTGGAGCGACCTGAGCGCCAAAAGTGACTGTGGGATCCTGTGATTCATCTGTTCATCCAACATCCACAAATTTGTCTGTCTGTCCATCCATCCATCCATCCATCCATCCATCCATCCATCCATCCATCCATCAGTTCAGCTGTTCATAAGCACCATCAAACCAAATTAACCATTTTATCTGGTTTAATCATTGTGTTGTGTTGGTTGTTTTGTTAAATAAGGCATTATAGTTCTGTATAATGAATTTTTAGAGTTGGGGCAAAGCTCCTGTTTATGGACAACAGGTTGGACTTTTTATGTCAAGAGATTAATTTGACCAGTGGCTCCCAAATCAGAGTTGAAACTCCATCAAAACAGTCATCATCTGTCATTACTGCCATGATAAACAACTTACCCGCAGTGCACATTTGAAGTACGGCGCTATTTGTGATGTTTTATGAAGGATTCGACAGACCATGACACGACCCCTTTCCTCTGTTGTCGTGTTTGGATGATAATGGCTGCATTACTTTACGATTCATCAGCAAAACCCAGCACTTGTTCTATTTTTTGAAAACCCCTTTATGCCATTGCTAACTGTGGATGGGAGGGTTGGAGTCAGCGTGTGACATGATTGGGTCATTGGTAATCAAACACAGGTTAGAACTGTGCGTCATACTTACCCTCTCGTTTTGCAACACATTACTCTGAATAACCAGCAAAGAAAGACAACTCGGCAATTAAAAATACAGCTTGTTTTAGGTATGTGTGTGTGTGTGTGTGTGTGTGTGTGTGTGTGTGTGTGTGTGTGTGTGTGTGTGTGTGTGTGTGTGTGTGTGTGTGTGTGTGTGTGTGAAGTTAATAAAGTAAGGACGTATGTAAGTTTAAGTAATGTCAAGTAATTCAGTACAGTAACTAAAGTAACTGAAGTAGCAAGTAAAGTCAGTAAGCCAAGTAACTAAAGTTAAATAAGGTAGGTAGAGAAGTAAGTAAAGATAGTTCTTGTCTAAGAAAAGTTAATTTTTACTTTGGAAGATCACTAATGCCATTTTGTTCCTGTTTTTGGTTTACTTGGACACATTGTGAGGGTACATAGTGTATGCTGAGATTAAATAACAAAATAAAAATGGTTCATAGGTATTTGGGCAGTGGACTTGAAACCCATCAGACTGGAAAGCCACTGCCCTTTGGCAAGGTCCTTCATCCCAAAGTTGCTCTTGGCGAGCATTTGCATGCCTTGCATTGGTGTGTTTGAATGTGTGAATGTGAGGCATCAATGTAAAGCGTTTTGAGCTACTGATTTAGGGTGTCCTGTGTGAGCAAAATGGAGCAAGTTGTTCCCAAACTAACATTCTGGTAGATCAATACTCAAGTACTCCTGTTGAGAAAGTAACTAAACACGCAAAGTGATTATAAATTAGCCCCATTTCATGAAATAGGAGAGGATCAGTGTGAAAGAGAATATCTGTTTGAAAGGTCAACAACTAAATTTGATCAAAATTTTACTAATGAGTGCATGATACTTCAAAGTACTAAAGTTGACACAGTTAATGGAAATAGTATTATTTGGAATTGTTGTATTGAGATAGTTGTCTGAACTTAATTGATTTGACGCAAGTTTCAGTTTTCATAAACCAGGGATATTTTTTTTATTACAATGACGGTTAATGCTTGAATTATTTGAACTGATCGAACTTAACTGATATGATGTTTCAGTTTTCATAAGCCATGGGTATTTTTTTAATACAATGAATATTGATGCTTGAGTTATTTGAGCTGAATGAACTTGAATGATTTGACGTAAGTTTATTCAGTTTTCATAAACCAAGTATATTTTTTTTTAAATAAAATGATGATTAATGCTTAATTATTTCAGTTAAATGAACTTAAATGATTTGACACAAGTTTATGTTTACTTAATTAAAATTATTGTTGATGGTAAAATTTAAGTTGATTTAACTTTATTGCTTTGAGGTATGTTTATTCAACTTTAAAATGACAATTGATGGTTGAATTATTTGAAGTGCACTGAACTTTGAGTTTATGTAAGTTTGTTCAGCTCTCACAAACCAACTATATTTGTAAATAATTCAAATGACTTTTGATACTTGAATAATTTGCGTTGACTTAATTGGTTGAAGTTAAGTTTATTCAGCTCTCATAAAAATATATATTTTAATTAAATTGACTATTGATGCTTCAATTGATTGTATGTAAGTTTATTCAGCTCTCATAAACCAAGTATATTTGTAAATAATTAAAATGACTGTCGATACCTAAATCATTTATGTTGTCTTAATTGGTTGAATGTATGTTTATTCAACTCACATAAAATCAATTTTAAATAATTAAAATGACAATTGATGCTTGAATTATTTGAATTTACTGAACTTAACTGATTTGGTGTTCATTAATTCAGCTCTCATAAACCACCTATTTTTTTTAATAATTAAAATGACTTGATGCTTGAATCATTTGAGTTGTCTTAATTTGTTTAAGGTATGTTTATTCAACTCTCATATAAAATATATTTTAAATACATAAAATGACTATTGATGCTTGAATTACTTGAGCTGACTGAACATAATTGATTTGATGCCAGTTTATTCAACTTTCATAAAGTGTATTTCATGCAGTTAAAATGATTACTGACGTTTGTATTATCTGAGAAATTACTTAATCGGTTTGAGCAAATCAATTTCCTCAAACTGTTTGAGTTAGAATAATTATCGTGTTTTTAGCATGCAGCCAAATCCCTTTGCACTTGTTCCACTATCAATGCATGCATATACAGAAATGCAACATAATGCACATGAAACCTTTATAAATATATTTACAGAATTTTATTATCAAAATGATGTTACACTTATTTCACATGACATTCTTTTTTAAAGTTTCTTTTTATTAATTAACCTTTGAAACCACAAAAAAAATAAACCATTGACGAATACATTTCCAACAAAGGGCATTGCCTGCTTTTAAAGTTTACAAAATGAACCCTAAAAACTCACGATCATCATTTTCAACATTATAAACACAACTTTCGTATGTTACAAACGGTCAGGATTGATGATCAGAACACTGGATATGCTCAAGGAGGTTCCTTAGTCCATACTAGAGGGGCAGGTAGATGGATGGCTGCAGTACCTCTCTCTTCCCGTAGGCATCAGAGCCCACATTAGTCGGTGCGTAGACAGTACCGATAGTGTTACTGGAGCGAACCAAGAAGTCTGCTAGCCTTTGGGTGACACAGGTGGCTGTGTTGCACTTCCTCTTCTCAAAGTGGTGGCTGTGCGAAGAGAATACGAGATGCGCTAGAGCGTATAAGTTATGCTAGTGCATATAAGCAATGCTAGTGCGCAAAAACACAATATTCGGTAAATGTGTGCTCAGTGATGTTACCTATTCACAGCAGGGAGGCCCCTTCGTGGCCGAGCCCCCATGAGGATGAGGAAGGGGTTGGACATCAGGCCGGGGACGAACCAATCTTCGCTGTCTGCGAGAGGGCCGTCCTGCTCGCTAGATGAGCTGGAGCTAAAGTACCTGAATCACAGAGAACATAGGTCAAATCAACTCACACAACTGATGACACCCTCTTGAAAACATTTCCAGGATCCCCAGTTATCTCCCCAAGTTGCCTGATTGGACAATCATCCAGGATCAGTTAGAACGTTACATCTTCCTCGTTCTGATTTGACATTTTTATTGTTTTGGCCAATTGAAGCTTTCAAAAGTGAACATCACCTCCTTCTCTAGCCACTAATCAAACAGTTTAATATTTCATAACACGCTCCTGTACAGTGAGCACAGTGTTGGCATTGCATCTGCTCACCTGTGATTTGGGGCAGCGGCGATGCTGCGCAGTGACACGAGCAGAACGAGGAAAAGCGTAGGAAGCCTCAGCGGACACATGATGCACAGCGTTCGTCTGCAGCAACACAGCAGATTCAGCAGTTAAAGGGGCCATATACTGAAAAAGAACCAGCTTCATGAATGAAGTTGTTTGAACTTAACTTTGTAAGTTATAACTTTGTAAGTTACAAACTTAAGTTCAAACAACTTAATTCATTCAGAACTGACCAATTTTAACACTTTTTAAGTTGGTTCAACTATTCTGTTTTTTCAGTGTATTATACCAATTTTTGGCACAGTAATATAGATTACAGTGTGTTGGAAAAACATATTTAATATTTTAGCCAAAAATACTTGATTCTCAGGAAAGGTGTTTAGAAAATTGCCCAGAATTCGGATTACAAAATAACAGCTTCTTTCTGTTCCTGTTGCTTTAAATTCAAAGGAGCTGCTGTTTGCCACGCCCCTTTCCTTTGAGAGAGTGGGCATCTCCTTCTTTCTCAAAATTATCTTACTAACTAAACTATCACTTTTACAGCAATTTGGCCTTAAACAAGCCAGGTAAAAGATACAAGGAAATTTTAGAGCTGCTGAATATCGCTTGGAGTTCATTTAAATCCAACTTTTATTTCACTACCCACTTGTAGAACTCAATATGGAAATAACATTTTCAAACATAGTATGCATTTGATTTTTTTTTTAACTTGTATTTTTTTTAACTTGTATTGCTTTAATCAAAATCACTGCTTTGAGTAGTGATAAACTTAAGAATGTGAATAATCATCATCATTATTATTATTATTATTATTATTTATCTATGTTGAATTTTGCTATACATTTGCATAATTTATTAATAAGGAACCTTTAATAACTAATAAAAACATTTAAACGAGTCAGAAAAGCTAGTGGCTCATTTTTTTCTATCTGTTGTCACTGGCAACCCCAAAAATAGGCAATGTAATACTAATATAAGTAGAATAAAATATTCAACATTTATCTTGACATTAACACAAAATACATTTGAGGAAATAGGTAGCAAAATGCAATACAAAAATGAAAAAAATTACTTGCACTTCACTTTTTCCCCCCAGTTATTTGCATGCATGCCACTGCAGTGACTCTATACCCTCAGGGGCATAATTACATCACTGATCAATCACAATATGGTGCTTTAAAAAAAGAAGAATCATATTGTAAAGGTTTACTTTTACTGGGGGATTAAATTATATCTTTTTAAACCTTTTATGTAAAAAAAGTGATTATTTTAAATTTTGTGCAATAAAACATAAAATATCTATTAATTTGCACAGGTTTGGACATTTACATGCAACTAGAGTACATTAACAGAGTGTATTTTTGTTCCAATAAATTTCCAAATTGACAAAGCCAACATTATGAAAACAACACAATTTGTGACAATAGCCATCAACAAAGTGGTGCAACTGCAAATATTCCACATGTACCAATCCATTTGAAGTCTAATTTTCACATTCCCTTTTATTCCTCTCTCTCTCTTTCTCTTAATCATATAGTTAAATGCAGTATTTTCCCTCCACATATTTGGAGTTTCTGCAGTTTCAGATTAATTCAACACATTGTTCTGTTGATCTGAAGTTGATTTGAGTTGTAGTTGTGCAATTAAAAAAAAAATCCCTATGATTGTTCAGGAAAATATAAAAGACAATCCCTGTCCTGAAGAAAAGAGATCTGGAATTCTGGAAACAGAGGGAGTACTCACTTCGAGTTAGTTTCAGCAGGCGGCAGTCACCGGAGCAGTCCGGGCTTTGTCAGGCTGTCACACAAACTGACTCGCACAGTTATAGGCTCTCAGCTCAAAGCACTTGTGACATCAGCCATCTCTCCAAATATAGCTTTGCATTTTCATGTACACAGGATGGGGAGGATTTTTGTTGGGGTTGGGTGGGTGGGGGTTTAGAAAAGTCCAGGAGGTTCTTTTTTTATATGACGCATTTCCACAACCGCATCAAAATGCATGCACGCGCAGAACAATGCACAGATGCATGCACACTGCACAATTAATCATCACTTTTGTCATCCGTGCCATCAGTATCCATGATGAGGCTGACCCATACTAATCCCCCCACCACCACCACCATCCCCACCGCCGCATCCGCCACTGCCACCCCACTGGGGACGTGAATGCTGTCAAAGCTGCTTATTTACCTGCAGACGTGTAATGAAGTTTTAGGTCATCACAGTGCGGCCCTGTTGTTGCACTCGGGGGTTTATTGATATTGAATAATGGATGGGAAGTTGATTGTCATTAATAATGAATGGCGCCTCATTATTTTGGAGGGAGCAAACCGCAAACAACTGGGAAAAAAATGTAATTGAAGAAGCAATCGTAAAACATAGCGGTAACACTTGACAAGGATAAAGTGACCTGGTGACTCATAAGGGGTTTGAAAGCGCATTAGGATTCTAGTCTTATTGTAGAACTTTCAAATTCTCAAACTTGAAGTGCATAACTAGCACACCAAAGTAAATGTAGTTATTTAAATAATCTAATACTCATTATTGAACTCAGTGTTCTACCATTGCTATTTGCTCAGCACTAAATCCAAGCACAGAGTAAAAGCACTGGTTTAAGTCTCCACATTATTCATGGGCGTTTTGTGGGAATAAAATAAAATCAGGCAATCAGAGTGGTGCCTCTTTAAGGGACAAATGCACGTCCATTACTACTGAGAGGATGCACTGAGAAATAAGGTTTTCTGGCAAGGAAATGATTCTGCTCACAGAATGTGCAAGTGTAATAGCTTCTCTGTATTGGGGTGATTCTTAGACTACGGGCACTTATTATGTCCTTTGATCATATTGTATGAAAAACAGAAAAAAGGGGAAATTTCACACTTTTATAGTTATCTTTACAATGAAAGGGTGTTAAGAAATTTGTTCTAGTAGTCTATGATGACTTTTTCACCTTTTTTCAGCATCATTATATGCAAATATTGCCGTTTTGTGCTTGTCCCACACCCAGACTTTTGATCTTCAATGATAAAAATGAATGGTAAAGAAACATTTTTTCTAATGCTTTAAAATATGTCTGAATAAAATATCAGTAAAATAATCAAAACATAATTGGGGTATTCAATGTCATACAACTGTTGTGATTTTTTTAAACAAAATGTAGTTGTCCCACACTATTGCCATAATTTCCACCACAACACTGTAATGTCCCTTTAAACAGTTTGTATGAAAGATTATTTGGGTAGTTTCTATGGAGATAAACAGTAACATCAGAGCACATGTATATAGCGCCAAATCACAACAAACAGTTGCCCCAAGGCACTTTATATTGTAAGGCAATGGTGTGGTGGAAATTACATTTACAAGACCAATAGTGCCTGTAGTTAAAGAATCACCCATTGATTTTTGTGTATGACTCCTCCCACTTGCTTCTCTCGGGATGCAAACTCACAATCTCTGACACAGGAGGCGGACACTCTGAACAGTCGGCCAAAAAGCCAGGCTCTGGCCTGAATGTCCAGAGAATCCTTTAGCTGTTGGGGGAATGAGTGACTCCTGCTGCGCTCCATCACACTTGTACATAATTACTTTGTAAAAGAGATATAACATTGGAAGTTACAGTTACTGCTGTGACACCAAAACCACCTACTAATATGTATTTGTATGAAGATTGTTCACTGACCAAGGTGCAGTAGTTTAAGCCTTTGAGAGGGGACCTCACAAATTAATATAATTCCAGTGTTCTCAGGTCTACTGTTGTGTGGGCCGCTGAAGAGGAGGTACTGCTGGCCCACCACCACCAGAGGGCACCCTGCCTGGAGTGCGGGCTCCAGGCACCAGAGGGCGCTGCCGCCTCACAAGAGCAGCCGGGGTGACAGCTGACACTCATCACCTGTGACAGCTGTCACCACTCATCTGATCTGCATCGGTATATCAGCAAGACGTCATCTCCACCTCTTTGCCGAGATATCGTTCTACCTGAAAGGTAATATCCTCAGCCTGACTGCTTGATAGAAAGCCCTTTTTGTGATTTTTGTGAGTGATAACAGACTTTTTCTCCAACGAGAGGTGGAGGTAGCTTCCCTGCCGTGCAGATTGCTGGGTGCAGACGCACCCACGTTTAATTGTGTTTTTGTTCCTCGCCAGCAGTACCAGGTCCGACACGCGGAGGCAGTGGCCACCTGGGAGTTCGGGACTTGGCGGCTCCAGTATTCCCGGGGTCTGGTGGCGGAGGAAATCGTGTGGTTCCGGTTCTGCTTTGGACAGGCGTCTCCTATCTTCGAGCCTGCCCACACGACACCTTGTAATTTGACCTCTGATCTATTGTGTAATCTGTTGTGTTTGTTGTGCACGTTCGCAACAGTAAAGTGTTGTTATTTGACCTATTCCATTGTCCGTTCATTTGCGCCCCCTGTTGTGGGTCCGTGTACTTACACCTTCCCAACAGGATATCTCGGCCAACGTCATGGATCCCGAGGGGCGTCAACCGGCTGTTGAACAGCCAATGGAAGAACAGGGTGCACAGGCGCCCGCAGGAGGAATGATCGGTGAGTTGCAGTGGATCCTCACCGTTTTCACGGCTCGGTTGGATTTAATGACCGAGCAGAACGTCCTCCTTAACCGCAGGGTGGAGGCTCTCGCCGCGCAGGTGGAGGCGCGCCCTCAGGGCGCTGCTGCGGCTCTCCCTCCTGTCGACCCTGTGCGTAACAGTGACGTTCCACTGGTCGTTCAACGACCCCTCCCACCTTCCCCGGAAGCATACATAAGCCCTCCAGAGCCGTACGGAGGTTGTGTGGAGACGTGCGCGGACTTCCTTATGCAGTGTTCGCTCGTCTTCGCACAACGTCCTGTCATGTACGCGACTGATTCTAGCAAGATAGCTTATGTAATTAATCTGCTTCGCGGCAAGGCACGCGCTTGGGCTACAGCGCTTTGGGAGCAAAATTCACGGCTCCTTCTGACATATGATGGGTTTGTGAGGGAGTTCAGAACAGTGTTCGATCACCCAAATAGAGGAGAGACCGCTTCAGCCGTGCTGCTGTCAATGAGACAGGGGCGCCGGAGCGCAGCTGCTTATGCAGTCGACTTCCGCATCGCGGCTGCGAGGTCCGGCTGGAATAACACTGCCCTCCGCGCCGCCTTCGTAAACGGACTGTCGTTGGTCCTAAAGGAGCTCCTGGTGGCTAAGGACGAACCGCGGGATTTAGACGGGCTTATTGATCTCGTTATACGATTAGACAATCGGTTGGAGGAACGCCGTCGGGAGCGAGGCGAAGGACGTGACCGGATACGCGCCGCCCCTCTCCCTTCCGGGTTCGAAAAGGGGCCGCCCTCCCCACGCTCCACAGCCGCAGCGCTTTGTGGGGCAACAGCTCCCCCTGTTGACGTTGTTAGGGAGACGCACAGGGCCAAAATGGGAAGGCTCCTCCGTGGAGAGTGTTTTCTCTGCAGCTCAACAGAGCACACACAGAGAGACTGCCCCAAACGGCCAAAACGTCAACACTCGCCCTTAGAGACTGGGCTAAGGGGGGGTCAAGACATTCAAGTGAGACACACACAAATTGCCACACGACTCCCAGTCACAATCCTGAGCGGGGATTTAACCCTTCAAGCCCGAGCACTGGTGGACACGGGGTCAGAAGGGAATCTGCTAGACAGCAGATGGGCAAAGGAGGTAGGGCTCCCTCTGGTGGCGCTTCCTACGCCATTGCAGGTGCGGGCACTAGATGGCACCCTCCTCCCTTTACTCACACACAAGACACCACCAGTAACTCTGGTGGTGTCTGGAAACCACCGGGAGGAGATTGAGTTTTTTGTAACTCCTGCCACCTCCCGCGTCATTTTGGGCATCCCATGGATGTTAAAACACAATCCCCGGATCGATTGGCCGTCTGGGGTGGTGGTTCAGTGGAGCGAAACCTGCCATCGGGTGTGTTTAGGATCCTCGGTTCCTCCCGGTTCCCAGGCTAAGGAGGAGGTCAAAGTCCCGCCCAATCTGACGGCAGTGCCAGTTGAGTACCACGATCTTGCTGACGTCTTCAGCAAGGATCTGGCACTCACCCTTCCCCCGCACCGTCCGTACGATTGTGCCATTGATTTGGTTCCAGGCGCTGAGTTCCCGTCCAGCAGGCTGTACAACCTCTCACGACCTGAGCGCGAATCAATGGAGACCTACATCCGGGACTCATTAGCTGCCGGGCTGATCCGGAACTCCACCTCCCCGATGGGGGCAGGTTTCTTTTTTGTGGGCAAGAAAGATGGCGGACTTCGTCCATGTATTGATTACAGGGGGCTGAATGAGATTACGGTTCGCAACCGATACCCGTTGCCATTATTAGATTCCGTGTTCACCCCCCTGCATGGAGCCAAAATCTTTACTAAACTGGATCTTAGAAATGCGTATCACCTGGTTCGGATCCGGAAGGGAGACGAATGGAAGACGGCATTCAACACCCCATTAGGTCACTTTGAGTACCTGGTCATGCCGTTCGGCCTCACAAACGCCCCCGCGACGTTCCAAGCATTAGTTAATGATGTCTTGCGGGATTTCCTGCACCGATTCGTCTTCGTATATCTAGACGATATACTCATCTTTTCTCCGGATCCTGAGACTCATGTCCGGCATGTACGTCAGGTCCTGCAGCGGTTGTTGGAGAACCGGCTGTTTGTGAAGGGCGAGAAGTGTGAGTTCCACCGCACCTCTTTGTCCTTCCTGGGGTTTATCATCTCCCCCAACTCCGTCGCTCCTGATCCGGCCAAGGTTGCGGCGGTGAGAGACTGGCCCCAACCCACTAGCCGTAGGAAGCTGCAACAGTTCCTCGGCTTTGCTAATTTCTACAGGAGGTTCATTAAGGGCTACAGTCAGGTAGTTAGCCCCCTGACAGCCCTGACCTCACCAAAAGTTCCCTTCACCTGGTCGGATCGTTGCGATGCCGCGTTCAAGGAGTTGAAACGGCGCTTCTCGTCTGCACCCGTTCTGGTGCAGCCCGATCCTAGTCGCCAGTTAGTGGTTGAAGTGGACGCCTCGGACTCAGGGATAGGAGCTGTGCTTTCCCAGAGCGGGAAGACCGATAAGGTCCTTCACCCGTGTGCCTATTTTTCCCGCAGGTTGACCCCGGCCGAACGGAACTATGACGTCGGCAATCGAGAACTCCTTGCGGTGAAAGAGGCTCTTGAAGACTGGAGACATCTGTTGGAGGGAACGTCCGTGCCATTCACGGTTTTCACTGACCACCGGAACCTGGAGTATATCAGGACCGCCAAGTGGCTGAATCCCAGGCAAGCCCGCTGGTCACTGTTCTTCGGCCGTTTTGACTTCCGGATCACCTACCGTCCCGGGACCAAGAACCAGAGATCGGATGCCTTGTCCCGGGTACATGAAGATGAAGTCAAAACGGAGTTGTCGGATCCACCGGAACCCATCATCCCGGAGTCCACTATCGTGGCCACCCTCACCTGGGACGTAGAGAGAACCGTCCGGGAGGCCCTGGCACGAAGCCCGGACCCCGGAACTGGGCCGAAGAACAGACTTTACGTCCCACCAGAAGTTAGGGCTGCAGTCCTGGACTTCTGTCACGGCTCTAAGCTCTCCTGTCATCCAGGGGTGCGAAGAACCGTGGCAGTTGTCCGGCAGCGCTTCTGGTGGGCGTCCCTAGAGGCCGACGTCCGGGATTATATCCAGGCCTGCACCACCTGCGCCAGGGGCAAGGCTGACCATCGTAGGGCTTCGGGTCTGCTCCAGCCGCTGCCCGTGCACCATCGCCCCTGGTCCCACATCGGCCTGGATTTTGTCACGGGTCTCCCGCCGTCCCAGGGCAACACCACCATCTTCACGATAGTGGACCGATTCTCTAAGGCGGCCCACTTCGTGGCCCTCCCGAAGCTCCCGACGGCCCAGGAGACAGCGGACCTCCTGGTTCACCACGTCGTCCGGCTGCATGGGATCCCAACAGACATTGTCTCAGATCGCGGTCCCCAGTTCTCCTCGCACGTCTGGAGGAGCTTCTGCCGGGAACTGGGGGCCACGGTGAGTCTCTCATCCGGGTACCATCCCCAGACCAACGGGCAAGCAGAACGGGCCAATCAGGAGATGGAGCAGGCCCTGCGTTGCGTGACAGCCGCGCACCCGGCGGCCTGGAGTACCCATCTGGCCTGGATCGAGTATGCCCATAACAGCCAGGTGTCATCAGCCACCGGCCTCTCCCCTTTCGAGATATGTCTGGGGTAACAACCGCCTTTGTTTCCAGTGGTTGAGGGAGAGGTTGGTGTGCCCTCGGTCCAGGCCCACCTACGGAAGTGCCGTCGGGTGTGGCGTGCCGCCCGTTCTGCCTTGCTGAGGGCCTGGATGAGGTCAAAGGCCCATGCAGACCGTCGGCGGACCCCGGCCCCTGCGTATCGGCCAGGGCAGGAGGGGTGGTTGTCGACAAAGGACATCCCCCTCAAAGTGGACTCCCCCAAGTTACAGGACCGTTACATCAGTCCCTTCAAAATCCAGAAGGTCATCAGTCCAGCCGCAGTGAGGCTTCAGCTGCCGGCCTCACTGCGGATCCATCCTGTATTTCACGTGTCCCGAATCAAACCACATCACACCTCACCCCTCTGTACTCCAGGTCCGGCACCGCCTCCTGCCCGGATCATCGATGGCGAGCCGGCTTGGACTGTGCGCCGGCTTTTGGATGTCCGTAGGATGGGCCGGGGCTTCCAGTATTTGGTGGACTGGGAGGGGTACGGACCTGAAGAACGCTCCTGGGTGAAGAGGAGCTTCATTCTGGACCCGGCCCTCCTGGCCGATTTCTACCGCCGCCACCCGGACAAGCCTGGTCGGGCGCCAGGAGGCGCCCGTTGAGGGGGGGGTCTTGTTGTGTGGGCCGCTGAAGAGGAGGTACTGCTGGCCCACCACCACCAGAGGGCACCCTGCCTGGAGTGCGGGCTCCAGGCACCAGAGGGCGCTGCCGCCTCACAGGAGCAGCCGGGGTGACAGCTGACACTCATCACCTGTGACAGCTGTCACCACTCATCTGACCTGCATCGGTATATCAGCAAGACGTCATCTCCACCTCTTTGCCGAGATATCGTTCTACCTGAAAGGTAATATCCTCAGCCTGACTGCTTGATAGAAAGCCCTTTTTGTGATTTTTGTGAGTGATAACAGACTTTTTCTCCAACAAGAGGTGGAGGTAGCTTCCCTGCCGTGCAGATTGCTGGGTGCAGACGCACCCACGTTTAATTGTGTTTTTGTTCCTCGCCAGCAGTACCAGGTCCGACACGCGGAGGCAGTGGCCACCTGGGAGTTCGGGACTTGGCGGCTCCAGTATTCCCGGGGTCTGGTGGCGGAGGAAATCGTGTGGTTCCGGTTCTGCTTTGGACAGGCGTCTCCTATCTTCGAGCCTGCCCACACGACACCTTGTAATTTGACCTCTGATCTATTGTGTAATCTGTTGTGTTTGTTGTGCACGTTCGCAACAGTAAAGTGTTGTTATTTGACCTATTCCATTGTCCGTTCATTTGTGCCCCCTGTTGTGGGTCCGTGTACTTACACTTTCCCAACATCTACACTGAGACCTGTGACCTGCATCGCTTATTAATGAAAGTTAAAAACTGTTCACAACTTTCAAAGTGAAAATTTGCTGATTTTGTGTCAGACCATGAGTAGCTCTGAATCTTAATGATGATCAACATTTGCATTTTCTGAACCCTCTATTAGTTATTACTTTTATTTCTTTGATTTTTTTTTTTTTTTTTTTGGTTCAGTTCAATTGCTCTGCCCTGTGGTGCATTAATAAGCACAGAGTGCATGCACACACGACCTACACTGAAAAAAGAGAATGTTTGAACCAACTTAAAAAAGTGTTACAATTTGTAAAAAAAACCCCTGAATGAATTAAGTTGTTTGAACTTAAGTTTGTAAGTTAGAGTTGATTTAACTTTCAAACTTAAGTTCCAACAACTTAATTCATTCAGGTTTTTACAGATTGTAACACTTTTTCAAGTTGGTTCAAACATTCTCTTTTTTCAGTGTACCATGCAAGGCTTCCTGATTATTTCAGTGTTTCAATCCAACAAAGGGACTGTAGTAGAGAAGCTTGAATCTTCGACTGGACTGGGTTGCTTGACGCGAGTCGAAGATTCAAGCTTTTCTACTATGGAAACCACCTGGACAACTGAGAGCCTACACAGAAACAAAGGGACTGTGATGGATTTTATAGCAAAACCATGTTTAATTTTGGGGGGGTTAATGTAGGTTTCGTGAAGCACTTTGTAGCAACAGTTTTTAAGCTTTTATTGTTATTATGAATTTTTTATTTAATATTTGCATTAATTTGGCCAGTAAAAATGTTATGACAAATACAGTTCCATCACGAATATGCAAAACTTTGAGGCAATTAAAAACTTTTGCAGCAGTCATAAGACACATAAAATTAAGTAATAATAATAATAATAATAATAATAATAATAATATCATTTTGAAATAAAAAAAAAACTATATAAAAAGTGAGAAGTACAACTTGTAAAAAGTACATTTAAACCACATTACCCCAAACTAAATTCTTTTAAAAAACACAACCTGAATGCCTTCACTTTGGTAACATTTATGAGATGATTCTTGATATCAAGCGTGTTTCCAGTGAACTCTGTGTGCGTCCACAGAGACCCACCCACAGTGTCAGTGGGGATTCACCGCCACATGCTTCAAACTGCTGATAAGTGCTTCTGCTTTTCACCGTAGCTGTGAGCTAAGAAGGATGCGGTGCAGTCCTAATGGACATGTAACACCCCCAAACCCACTGAGGTTCTGAACACCTCCCTGTATTTCCTGTAAAGTTCCAAGGAAACCCATCTACAACCAAAGATGAGACGGTGTTCCTTCTTCGCAAAGCAACGACAGCGTCACAGTATGATAGTCTAAATTCACAATTTATTTGGTCCCATATGCTGTAAAACACCTGTACGGCTGTGTTCATATATTTTTGGAGATCGTTACACCTGTGCAACACAGCATAACACATCAATTGTCTACTGAGCTGTTTCACAACATTTATTACAAATATACAGTACAATTATTCCCTGTTTCAAACACTGGAGCATCAAAGGTAATTTGATTTTATGAGTAATAATTACCATATTAAATATTTATCTGGTAGTGGTTAATATGCAGGATCTTGAGAGAAGAAACATAAGAAAGAATGAGGAGGAGAGAGAGAGGGAACACAAATGTGGGTAGCCTGTGTAGGACTTTAAGTCTATTTTTGTAAGTTAGACTCCATGGGGTGGTTGGGGTGGGGGGGTGCACGCTATGCCCCTTGTGTCACTTCCTTTGGGTTTTTCTACAGTAACTGTGACATACAATGTCAATGGCATCTTGAATAAGTTTCACCTGTAGGCAACTCCTGGGTTGGACTTCATGGGTATTTTAGCCCCCACCAGACACAAAGAATTTTAATAGCGTCACCATAACTCAGCAGAAAACTGACCTATGGCATTCAAAATAAGCCTCTTTTCACACCGCCATCATTGCCCCAAGTTTCAATACCATCAATGGGGTATTGTTTATATAACACAGGATGTATTTATTTCGATTTATTTTTCCATTTGCTTTCGTATACCAGAATGATTAGCAATGGACTGTTCTCAAGTCAGACAACTCCATAACCAGAACCTGGTTAAAATGAGAAACACAAGGACAGCAGTCCAACTCTGAAAGAGTGATGAGAACACCATCAATCAAATCTGACTTTTACTTTCCCTGTTATTAAATAGTAAAATTTGGTTGAAATACTCAAATCTAGAATTAAAACTTACATATTTTATGCCATTTGGGATGAGTCAATGTCTAGTTGTATTTATCTGAATTTTGTATGCTTATACAGTACTTAATTCTGGTACTGAGCTGTTGTGTTGCTTTTGAATTTTGTGTTGCTTGTATAGTGTTGTTGCTTTTGAATTTTAATTGTTTTTTGACTAATTGGACAAACAGCTGGCTTGTAACACTGTGGCTTTTGAATGTCATTTACATCTTGCTGTTACTATATTTTATGGATTTTTATGAATGCACTTTGTATTTTTTTGTTTGTCATGTTCCTGATCTTTGTTTTACTGATTTTGTAAATCCCTTTGTGACATTTGTTTGAAAGCATTTATCCAAATTATTATTATTATTATTTTATTATTACTACTCTTATAAAGAATAGCATCACCTAAAGGAGAGCAGCCTCTACTAACTGTGTAATTTCCCACTGTTCTGCATACAGGTTTTCCTAAATTTTGTGTTCCATCAGAGGGGTGATTACTGAGATTTTTAACCAACAATTGCTGTTAGTTCTACCTGTTGTGAATTGTATATGTGAATTAACAGTATGTATGTAGCAGGCACTTACAATTTACTTTAAAATGCATATTTGCACTTTTATTACATTTTTTTTGATGTGGCCACAACATAATCATACTCACACCTAAACCCATCAAGAAAAAATCCTCTGGAGCCGCCACTGCCTTAACCCTAACATTAACCCCAGTGTTTACAGCAAGCCATGATCTATAAGTACTGTTTTCTTACTAGTACTTTGAAGATGCTCCATTGTTTGTATTCGTCTGCATTGACATTTCCGGAGTGTTTGAGGTTTCAAAGCCTCAGTAAATGTGTTGTTTTATTAGCATTCCTCTAACATTGTACCTAAATGGGATCAAAAGCCACCGGGAAATGATTCGTCAGTGCCCGTAAAGGTAATGGGACCATGGCCTCTCATAATGACTATTCGTGTTGAGGCTTTTCTCACCTGGAGGTTTGCAGTCATTATGAGGATGTGTTTGTTTAAGTGACGCATACGCAAAAGTACGAGTGAAACCTACGCATAATTAAAGGCAATGACACTGTAACTCATGCTGCTCCAACCCACAGCGGCAATGATCTCAAATATAAGCGCTGTCTCTTTCCCACACATTGAATCCTATACAGTTAATGTCCCCACGAGCTACAGAGATTAAAAAAGGCCATCTGTTCATGGCATAGAAACAAATTACTCTGTAATGTAATTTGTTGACTACATCTGACAAAAAAATGCTTAACAATGGTTTCCCCACTAATCCACATATAAAACACATACGGTATCTTTCTTACCCTAATAAATGCAAGAGATACAAACATGATACATTCAAACATGTACTAGTTGTTCTTTTAGTTCTATTTGTGACAAAAGGTTGAGAAGGTTCACAGTATGTTTGATCAGTGGTTGCCACAGTTCAGCTAATCAGCTAACAGCTAAACCGTTAAGCTAACTTTCACTAGTGGATTAGCTTTTCAGCTAACTCCAAAAACCATTAGCAGACAAATTCCACTGAATTTACTTCCACTAACTTTACGTCGACTAACATCGCTTGCATCGCTTGAATCAAGAGACAAATTCTATAAGTTGAACAAAGCATAAAGGTCAAAACATTTGTAAACCCTAAAGTCTTACATTAGACAAATTGACACTACAATTATCCATTCATTAAAATTATTTCCCATGTTTATTTTTATTTATATTTCTTATTCCTTTAATACTTACTGTGGTGTGATTAAACTGTATGTTGAATGTAAACTATTATTTAGTTTAATTTGTTTCACATTTTAAATGAAATGAAAACAAGCATGTTTGGGAACCTTCATATTTCAGCACACTAACATTTTAGATTTTATGTCCTTTTTTCAGAATTTTAAAGCCAGAAAACCAAGCAAAAGCTAAGTTCATATCATAAAAGTTAGTGGTTATTAGTTAGAGGTATAGACAACTTTTTATTTAATGGATTAGTGGTTATCAAGCTAACAATTAGGTTAGCTGTGTCCATCACTGTGTTTGAGCCACAGAGGGAATCATTCCAACAGTTTGTACCTTATACTTATAAGGACAAGTTCACTTTTTACAACGGGGGGCATTCTTTTCTATAAAGAGCCTAAAGGAATTTGGGCAGACAGCCATGGGCCAATAATAAATTTTAATGCTATATCAAAGTACATTACATTGTATTTTGTACAACATTTGAAATCAAGTACTAAATTCCATCAATCCATCCATTTTCTATACCCGCTTACTCCAAGTAAGGGTCACGGGTGGGGGTTGGAGCCTATCGCAGCAGTAATAGGGCATGAGGTGGGGTACAACCTGGACAGGACTCTAGTCTGTCAAATATAGACAGACAAATATATTCCATTACAAAACTAAATTCCAGTATAATAAAAAGAGTTAACTGCAATGTATGTATGTTTTAGGTATTACGATGTTCTTGAATTTTATGATTACTTATACTTAAGAATTTCAACAGGTTTAAAAAACAAAAATAAAACCAGTATACTTCATATACAGCATACTTTATGTAATAAAGAAGTACAAATGACCCCTTTTATCGACAAGACCAAAAACCAAGTCGACTGCATAACTGAATGCACTCTAAGAAATAAAATGTTGAATTTAATTGTTAAAATTAAAGTAACTTTTTCCACATAACTTTGTCAATTAAGTGCAACACAATATTGGGATTTAAGTAATAATGTTTCATTTGATTTAATTAATGTCAATGACAATGTTGTTTTGCACTTAATTAACAATGTTATGTGGAAAAAGTTACCTTAACTTTATCAATTCAATTCAACATTTTATGCCTAAGAGTGTATGTTCCATTTCTAAGGTTGTGGATGTAAACTAATGTCAGTGTAGAATTATGATATTTATGTGAGACTGCTGTGTAATATGGGTATGTGCAATTTGGATATGTGTATTAGGGATGTGCAATATGTACACTCAACAAAAATATAAACGCAACACTTTTGGTTTTGCTCCCATTTTGTATGAGATGAACTCAAAGATCTAAAACTTTGTCCACATACACAATATCACCATTTCCCTCAAATATTGTTCACAAACCAGTCTAAATCTGTGATAGTGAGCACTTCTCCTTTGCTGAGATAATCCATCCCACCTCACAGGTGTGCCATATCAAGATGCTGATTAGACACCATGATTAGTGCACAGGTGTGCCTTAGACTGTCCACAATAAAAGGCCACTCTGAAAGGTGCAGTTTTATCACACAGCACAATGCCACAGATGTCACAAGATTTGAGGGAGCGTGCAATTGGCATGCTGACAGCAGGAATGTCAACCAGAGCTGTTGCTCGTGTATTGAATGTTCATTTCTCTACTATAAGCCGTCTCCAAAGGCGTTTCAGAGAATTTGGCAGTACATCCAACCAGCCTCACAACCGCAGACCACGTGTAACCACACCAGCCCAGGACCTCCACATCCAGCATGTTCACCTCCAAGATCGTCTGAGACCAGCCACTCGGACAGCTGCTGAAACAATCGGTTTGCATAACCAAAGAATTTCTGCACAAACTGTCAGAAACCATCTCAGGGAAGCTCATCTGCATGCTCGTCGTCCTCATCGGGGTCTCGACCTGACTCCAGTTCGTCGTCGTAACCGACTTGAGTGGGCAAATGCTCACATTCGCTGGCGTTTGGCACGTTGGAGAGGTGTTCTCATCACGGATGAATCCCAGTTCACACTGTCCAGGGCAGATGGCAGACAGCGTGTGTGGCGTCGTGTGGGTGAGCGGTTTTCTGATGTCAATGTTGTGGATCGAGTGGCCCATGGTGGCGGTGGGGTTATGGTATGGGCAGGTGTCTGTTATGGACGAAGAACACAGGTGCATTTTATTGATGGCATTTTGAATGCACAGAGATACCGTGACGAGATCCTGAGGCCCATTGTTGTGCCATACATCCAAGAACATCACCTCATGTTGCAGCAGGATAATGCACGGCCCCATGTTGCAAGGATCTGTACACAATTCTTGGAAGCTGAAAATGTCCCAGTTCTTGCATGGCCGGCATACTCACCGGACATGTCACCCATTGAGCATGTTTGGGATGCTCTGGACCGGCGTATACGACAGCGTGTACCAGTTCCTGCCAATATCCAGCAACTTCACACAGCCATTGAAGAGGAGTGGACCAACATTCCACAGGCCACAATTGACAACCTGATCAACTCTATGCGAAGGAGATGTGTTGCACTGCATGAGGCAAATGGTGGTCACACCAGATACTGACTGGTATCCCCCCCCCCAATAAAACAAAACTGCACCTTTCAGAGTGGCCTTTTATTGTGGGCAGTCTAAGGCACACCTGTGCACTAATCATGGTGTCTAATCAGCATCTTGGTATGGCACACCTGTGAGGTGGGATGGATTATCTCAGCAAAGGAGAAGTGCTCACTATCACAGATTTAGACTGGTGTGTGAACAATATCTGAGGGAAATGGTGATATTGTGTATGTGGAAAAAGTTTTAGATCTTTGAGTTCACCTCATACAAAATGGGAGCAAAACCAAAAGTGTTGCGTTTGTATTTTTGTTGAGTGTATGATTGATGTGTGTATTAAGTTATGTAATATGTATGAGTCATGTAATTATGTCATGGCAGTTTTACTTTTTACTTGTGCAGCTCTTGGAGTCCAAGACAAATTTCCCGGAAGGGACAATAAAGTATATTGTATCGTATTGTATCGTATCATATGAACACCCAAGGGGTTGGGGTAATTATTGCAGTCTGACAAATTCTGAATTTTGGGCAAAGTGAGCAACATGGCTAGCATGTCCCCAGTTGGCCTTGCTTTATGCTATAGTTGAAACCAGTTTAGTTTAGTCCATTTGTGTGATGGTTCAGTGTCTCATCTTCCTTGGTCTCCTTGTTAACTTCTTCCTCTTCTCTTTGTTCTTCCTCTTCTCTTCGTTCTTCTGACTTCACTTCATCTATCTCTATCTTTGCTACCTCACTCTGAGATATACTGAACTCAACAGTGGATTCTGTAAGATATTTTGGGTTCAGCTTCTCGTCTTGATGGATGTGAAAGGTGTTGCCTTCTTGGGTGAGCTGAACCTCCATGCCTTCTTCCACTTTTGTCGCCATCATTACCTGAACACTGAGGGTATGAGGCAGTTCAGGTCTTTGCACGGGCTGGAATGAAGTTGTATGGAGTTCAATTACTTTTGAATCCTCTGGTTCCTGTGTCTCCATTTCCAGCTCTGGCTTTCTGAACTGTTTTCTGAGAAGGACGATGACGACAATCATGAAGAAGTAGGAGGAACCACTGAGACATGAGATAAGACCCAAGAAGACGAACCTGCAAATTGGTGGAAGGAATTGTATGAAGTACATGATAAAAAATAATTACATTTAATCTCATAATCATAAAATAGGCAGCTCTTGGGTTACAATGTCCATTCCTACAACTGTATTTGTATTTTGACCTGAGACAAACTAGGCATTTTTTCTTAAATATGACTCTGATTGACAAGGAAATGTTAAAGTATACATCCCCTGACTTGACTAAAAATATAGAATATAAAAGTGATGATTTAGCCATCTTATTTACACCTATAAGCAACAAGTTCATCGGTGTGGCCCACAACCATCTGTATTTGAGGTTCTTAAAATGAAGCAATATCTCTACCTGGTGGACATTTATCATTAATGTAGGTACAATAGAATTTCACCATGAGCTCTAGCATTAAAGGTTATGCATACTTGTATTGACTTGTTTTGCAATAACTTTAAAGTAAATTAGCAAAACACTTTTGTAATGTACTGGTCTATCTATCTATCTATCTAACCAGCCATTATCTGGTTTATATGTTTAAACCAGTGTGTGCAGCTGGTATTTATGAATTAATAACTATCACTGGAAGGTCTTAATGGCCCACTCAATCTGCAGAAAACTTATATAAACATGCACATATGTATCTATTTGCACGTGTAGTCTTGGTTACCTGTACATATCTGAGTCATAAATTCGGCACACTCCTCTGCTCCCACAATGCTTGACAGACCACCTCAAGCAAGTTGAGTCAATCAGGGCTCCAAAGTATACTGGTGCAGGAATTCCCCCTACAGAATGAAACATCATCAGTGATACGTACACTTAAAACATAAATTCTGAGCCTGATGTAGCCAGATCAATTATTGCCGCCGTGTATGAAAAAATAAATAGGCTTACCAAGAGTCCTAACTGCTAGGGTGTGGATGCCCAGTGCAAGAGATTTGAGGTCTGCTGAGATGCATCTGTGATAAAAAAAAAAAACAGCACAAACTAACATGAGCCACCTTTCGAAAGTAGAATTTAAACTTTAGAGATCACTGCAAATACAAAAAATTAAATATACAGTAAGAAATAAAAAGCCTTCACTGAGTTTAGTGGTTGTTCGTTATTAACTTTGTGAAGGGTAAAATATTTAGGTGGACTTTGTCCCATTTTCTTTCTTCGAGTCTTCATCAAAACGCTTGAGTAAGTCCACACAAAAACTGATGGAACAATCTTACTGTATCAAGAGCAATAACCCCCAAAAAACATTGATATTGTGGATTATGTTTTTTTTTTTCCTCTTTCTTTAACATAGCAAAACAGATCCCAAAATGTAATTGGTTTGACAAAAACCACTATATGACAGAAATCTTCATAAAATGTTATGGAACCCAGCTTAATGTTGTTTAAGGGGGTTAAGGGACCACTGTCGGGCATTTTCAATATCTATAGATGTATCTTTGTGGAAGAAATAATTCATGTGTATTCATAGTGATACTACCTATGAATGTGTAGGCTTTGGTTGGTGGTCTGTGAACTCTGAGTACCCTACAAAACACATTTTGTTCCACTGGATGCCAGCGTTTAGCTAGATCCACACTAAATCCTACACCATCCCATTATTTTCTCTGGTTTACAGACCGGATGATGACCATGTATCCAGGCGTCAATCCTAGGCCGTTGATAAAGGAGCTGAGGACAGATACAGCCATGTAGGACTTGAAACTGCGACCACACTCCTTGGCGTGGGAACACTGACCCAGCCTGACAGAAGGGCTGCTCTCTGCTGGGAATGGGGCGGACACACAGCTGCAGTTGTGGAACAACTGGTACATTATAAAAGATAATGCACAAGGTGAGTCACTGGAAATAAAAGCCTTTGATTATAATCAAACACTGATGTTCAGAATGTCTTTGAAAGTTCAATTTGTTTTAGGTCCTGCAGAAAGAAATGTTGGAAGTTAAGTCCGTTCTCACTTGTACAGATATGTATCAGTCTATGAACTTGACATAACAGAGTATGAAGATCACCAGTGTCATCTAGCTTGGAGTTCTGTGAGATAGTGTCAAAAACAGGAAAAGTCACACTTTTTTTCTGTATGCAGAACTCACTTTTTACACAGAAGGTGAGTTTAACAATGGAGCTCAGTCTAGCACATGTGCATACCACAGCATGTGCTGTTACGTAACATAAGTACTTTTAAATTCCAAAAATAAGAAAGATGGTCAAAATAAACATGTGACAGACAACATACTGGATGTTATCCAATGCAGTTTGGACAACAGAAAATGTCAGATGGACATGGATGGAGAAGTTAACAGTGTATTTTTGCATTAAGTCCTCAGCTTGTGGTATGTGCTGAAAGAACCTGTATAAAAAGTAAATAAACAAATAAAAATAAAAAAAAAATATTCAAGATGGACAAATAAACGTGCACTAGACAACATATTGGATGTTATATGGAACAGCATGAACAACAGGATACGTCAGAAAGACACGACTGGATGGATGGAGAAGAGTGGACTTTTGCAAGAAGCCCTCAGCTTGTGGTGTGTGCCAAAAGGGCTTTTAAATAAATTTATATATATATATATATATATATAAAAGGCAACATATAGGATGTTATTTGACACAGATGAACATGGATTCCTGGACCACAAGTTGGAAACACTATAAAAACAATGTGAGTCATTTGAATGAATTATTATTATTAGTAGTATTAGTATTATTGTTATTATTGCCTCACGGCCTAGGACTGCTGAGAAACAAATGGTACCAAACCCCAAAACTGATGTGGTACTATGAAGTCGATTTTACTCGGCATAGTGCCTGACTGAAAATTGTGCCCCGTGTGCGCGAATAGTTTGCAACTTCATGCGTGGTCATGTGCAACCGTACTGTGTTCTTGCCGTATCCAGTGGAGTTGAGACATCCGGCCATACACGGGGAAACGTAGGTGATGCCGCTTTCTGCACATACGGGATCCCATTCATCTACGGAGCACGAGCAGTCACTGTTACACTCTGAGATGATCGTGTTGATGTCGTATGACACATTCTTCGCCCTGCATGACACAAATCATTGGTATTTGACTATTAAAAGAGTTTGGGACTCTCTGACAATGCAACACTAACCCGTTGTATGACACAGTGAGCCCGGCGACAGGAATGTTGCCACACTTAGTGCTAAACTGCAGCAGCAAAAGGAGGTACGACATGAAGGATGTGGCGAAGGAAAGCTGCGCTCCAGACACCACGCTCAGCTTGTACCTCTTCATCAGCAGCCCTCCCAGGAAGATCCCCACCGCAACCACTGGCAAGTTCAACACACCTGGAAGACGAGCACAAGATTTAGGACGAACCTCGCAACCATCTTCTCGGACAATGTAGCAACAATTCATTTGGACTTTGGATTGTGTTGCTTGAGTCACCTTTTTGGCATGAAGTCACATAAATATTGAGTCTTTACCAATGAGGAAGTTGGCTCGAGATGCTGACTGTCCAAACTGTTGCTCCATGTATTTAGCCTTGAAGGTGAACAGGCCGATCAAGGAGTTGAACTTTAGGATGCTCCCACAAAGGAGCAAAAAGTAGGTTGGAGTTCCCAGCAAACGCTTCAGTGAGGGAAGAAACCCTGTGGAAACACCTCAAATGAAAACACAACAAAGTGGCGCTTGCACAAAACTAGCTACGGACTCTGAAACACAAATTAAGCACATTTAAAGAGAATTTAAAACCTCTGCAATTTTAATAAGCCAAATGCAACCTTCATAACTGCATGTTTAAAACTAGAACATGCAGTAGAACGATGCACAAGTGTTTGTGTAGTATGTTGTTTGTAGAAACGTTTATGATGTCATAAGGCTGGTTCTTAATATCAGAAAATATATAAAATAGGAAAAAAAAATTGGTTCAAATGTACACTCAACAAAAATATAATCATGCACTAATCATGGTGTCTAATCAGCATCTTGATATGGCACACCTGTGAGGTGGGATGGATTATCTCAGCAAAGGAGAAGTGCTCACTATCACAGATTTAGACTGGTTTGTGAACAATATTTGAGGGAAATGGTGATATTGTGTATGTGGAAAAAGTTTTAGATCTTTGAGTTCATCTCATACAAAATGGGAGCAAAACCAAAAGTGTTGCGTTTATATTTTTGTTGAGTGTATATTGAACTGAAATTTGTTCAATATTTTCTTGAACTGAGGACTAGCTTGATACAAAAGTTTGGGGAATTATGTCCCAAACCACATCCATGATTAATTTAGAGAATGAATACAAGTCTTTCGTGTCCACATCATTCTGTGCTCAAAGCATGTACTGTGTAAATAAAGTAGATTTGGACACGTCCCAAATACACTTGTGGACCATGGACTAAAGATCATCAACATAGCACCCATTGTGGAAAAACTTCAGACGAATGAGCGAACATACTGAAGGATGTACGCTGTGTACTACAGGTCCCACCGTAGAGCCAACTATGTCGCAAACTATGTCGCAAACTACCTGGAATGCATTACTACAACCGGCTATTAAATGTACTTATAATACTAAGAAATACTGATTTTAATAGCTGATAACACAGTGAGTTTGATATTTTACTCCATGTCCTCCTTTAATATTCTTTCATTAGACCAAGAAGAGGACAGAGTTAGGAAAGATTACTTCGATATGTAATCAGTTACTGAATGGTTGCGTCCATTTTTAGTATGAAGTGCACCATTTTCAAGAATTGATTTTAAAGTACATAATTCAAATGTATTCCTATCATGTTGTAAGTAATCCACACATATTCCGACTCTACTATAATGTGTATTCAGTAACTAATGACATTTCAAAGTAATCTCACTCAACTGTGGAAGAGGACTGTAGCTACCTTTCGCGATGTCACTGAGCTTGACACTGTTAATGTTGTTGGGGGCGTCCGCTGGGGTGTCCAGGGTCTCGCAGGATTGCTTGTCCTGGTTTGCCCCCTGTTTTAGCAGCGAGTGGGGCAGGAACCAGAAGGGAATGCTGGAAAGGAGGAGGAGGACAGAGGACACCAGGAAGCCCATCCACCAAGCACCGACCCAGCGGGAGTCTTTAGGAGAAATGGCCACGCTGTCTGCAGGGAAAAGCATCTGATTTGTAGAAACAAGGCAGCTTTAAATCATTGTGTCACATGCAAGAAATCACTTGAAAAACTACAAAATTGTTATCCATGGGCATGAAGAGATGTTATTGATCTTAGTGACCTTGATTGAACTCTTGTTGATCTTGCCAGAGCAATTCTGGAATCCATCTATGGTTCTGTGTTACATTTGGTCCAAAAATCAAGTTGAATATCAAATTACTTGATCTTGATCTTTGCCAATATAAATTTTTTAACAGTAATTTCAGGGTCAACCTTTATTTACATACCAACTTTGACAGAAACTGGCAAAAATTATTAACCTTTGGCAAATTTGACCTTGCCTGGCTAATTCCAGAACCCATTTAGATATATAGTGTCTGCCAAGTTTTATATATTTTTGACCTTGACTTTTCCCCAAGCAAACCATTGAATGGCAATTATGATGTTGACTGTTATCCACATATCAGGAAATCGCCCAAAGGGCCTGGGAGGATTAGGGGAACAGAGAGATATACAAACCAAAATTTTGACCTTGGACCCAAATGACCTTGACCATTGCCTAAACAAACCCTTTAAAGGCAATTCTGGGGTCAACCTATATGCACACAGCAAGTTTGATGGCAATTGGCCCAAGCACCGCGAAGGAGTATTGGAACAAGTAAATACAAAAATAAATGTTTGTCAAATAATACTATGAAAATTGATATGAATATAAGTTAATAAGTTCATTTGGATCAACCTCCTTCATTTGAATGCAATTAATTTAATTATCAGGTTGGTCCAGCAATTCTCTTTTTTCTAATGTACAATACATATACACTCAACAAAAATATAAATGCAACACTTTTGGTTTTGCTCCCATTTTGTATGAGATGAACTCAAAGATCTAAAACTTTTTCCACATACACAATATCACCATTTTCCTCAAATATTGTTCACAAACCAGTCGAAATCTGTGATAGTGAGCACTTCTCCTTTGCTGAGATAATCCATCCCACCTCACAGGTGTGCCATATCAAGATGCTGATTAGACACCATGATTAGTGTACAGGTGTGCCTTAGACTGTCCACAATAAAAGGCCACTCTGAAAGGTGCAGTTTTATCACACAGCACAATGCCACAGATGTCGCAAGATTTGAGGGAGCGTGCAATTGGCATGCTGACAGCAGGAATGTCAACCAGAGCTGTTGCTCGTGTATTGAATGTTCATTTCTCTACCATAAGCCGTCTCCAAAGGCGTTTCAGAGAATTTGGCAGTACATCCAACCAGCCTCACAACCGCAGACCACGTGTAACCACACCAGCCCAGGACCTCCACATCCAGCATGTTCACCTCCAAGATCGTCTGAGACCAGCCACTCGGACAGCTGCTGGAACAATCGTTTGCATAACCAAAGAATTTCTGCACAAACTGTCAGAAACCGTCTCAGGGAAGCTCATCTGCATGCTCGTCGTCCTCATCGGGGTCTCGACCTGACTCCAGTTTGTCGTCGTAACCGACTTGAGTGGGCAAATGCTCACATTCGCTGGCGTTTGGCACATTCGAGAGGTGTTCTCTTCACGGATGAATCCCGGTTCACACTGTTCAGGGCAGATGGCAGACAGCATGTGTGGCGTCGTGTGGGTGAGCAGTTTTCTGATGTCAATGTTGTGGATCGAGTGGCCCATGGTGGTGGTGGGGTTATGGTATGAGCAGACGTCTGTTATGGACGAAGAACACAGGTGCATTTTATTGATGGCATTTTGAATGCACAGAGATACCGTGACGAGATCCTGAGGCCCATTGTTGTGCCATACATCCAAGAACATCACCTCATGTTGCAGCAGGATAATGCACGGCCCCATGTTGTAAGGATCTGTACACAATTCTTGGAAGCTGAAAATTTCCCAGTTCTTGCATGGCCGGCATACTCACCGGACATGTCACCCATTGAGCATGTTTGGGATGCTCTGGACCGGCGTATACGACAGCGTGTACCAGTTCCTGCCAATATCCCACAACTTCGCACAGCCATTGAAGAGGAGTGGACCAACATTCCACAGGCCACAATTGACAACCTGGTCAACTCTATGCGAAGGAGATGTGTTGCACTGCATGAGGCAAATGCTGGTCACACCAGATACTGACTGGTATCCCCCCCCCCAATAAAACAAAACTGCACCTTTCAGAGTGGCCTTTTATTGTGGGCAGTCTAAGGCACACCTGTGCACTAATCATGGTGTCTAATCAGCATCTTGATATGGCACACCTGTGAGGTGGGATGGATTATCTCAGCAAAGGAGAAGTGCTCACTATCACAGATTTAGACTGGTTTGTGAACAATATTTGAGGGAAATGGTGATATTGTGTATGTGGAAAAAGTTTTAGATCTTTGAGTTCATCTCATACAAAATGGGAGCAAAACCAAAAGTGTTGCGTTTATATTTTTGTTGAGCGTAATTAGTAATATATATTGTAAGTAATCACAAAATACAAGCATGCATTAGTAACTACAGTATGCAGTTTTAAGATTCACAAAATTGCAGATTCAGTTGCCCAATTGATTGATGCCCATGTAGTTACATTTCAATAAATTATTTAAAAAGAAGAGATTTTTCCTCAAACAACAAAAACAACACTCAGACACTTGATTGCCAACAGTGTTTTAATATGATTTTCCTTTAAAGTTGTCCTTTAAATATCAGAGATGTAACACTGTTTACTGTTTTACGTAGTTCGTGAAACAATTAATTATTGATTTGAAATAATTCAGTAGGTTGACCTGAGACTGTGCAAGAGCAACATTTAGACACTCGAGTTGAGATGAATCCTCATTGGGACACTTCGGGATGTCCTGACTAATACATCCTGACAGGCCTATTTTTATGGTAGTGTGTCAGACCTCAGGCCCACAAGCAGCTTGTGTAGTTGAAATAAGGTGGAATTAGAGCGGTAGCTAAAGTTGCCTTTTCTGTCCAGTCAAAAATGCACATTTATACCCCAAAAAGAACACTTAAATTGGTTTAAGATTCAAATCATGTCAGCAAACCAGTAAGTGCACTTACCCAGATCAACATACCCAATGTCAACGTAGAGTTTGGCACAATAGGAACCCAAAAGGAAACCACACATGGGGCCCAGGAGAGTAATGGTCTGTAGACAAGCTGCCAATGACAAAATAAGCAACAGAAAATTAGCTTTTTAAGATGATTTTGTGACACAATTCTGTAATAACTGTTATGTGCTGACGCGGGTCAGAGAACTGAACCAGCATCTGACAATGGCCCAGCGCTAAATAACCAGAAAGCGGTTCCAAGAAACAAATTTATTCCCCCTCATGTGCAATAATCTGTGTAGAACATAAATAGTCAGCTGTCTTGGCAAGGTGAAGGACGGCACGCTCTCCAGCGCCCAAATGGATCAAAGCCCGGTACTGGTAATTACATAACTTCTTCAATGGGGGTAATTATTCAGTTTTTGTAATTGTAAACATAAGTGTAAATGGTTTTTCCACCACTGTTGAAACAGCTGTATAATTTGACTTCCTGGACTTCTGGACTCAGATTCACCGCCGAACACCCCCCAGGTGAATACGACAAACTGTCTCTGTGAAGGACGGAAAAGGTGAGGTAAGTCAACAGAGCTACAACAAATATCCTTCAGAGGCACACACTATCAGCAACACATTCAGGTCTGAATTTAAGCCTTATGTAAATGAGCAGCTTCTCACAACAGGTGGAGGATCATCAATCCGTACGCCACGGCAGTGAGAAGCAAACTGCACAATTCTCATCAATGTTCAAATATACTGCGTAACAAAACGCCAAATTACTATTAACGATTATTCAGACGATAATCACCTCTGATGTGTGTTGACAGCATGTGACCCTCACCCGTCCTCCTTCACAGGCACGATGTGTCAAACCCTGGCGCGGTCCTCAGCGTCTCACAACCGAACGTCACAAGGTCGAGTTCCCGGCAATTCTGCTCAAATCACTCATGGCTTAAATGCAGAACGCCATCTCATTATCTGCTTCAGCTGAAAGTCTTTAAGTCTGCACGTGAGCATCATCCACAGGTGCTGCAAGTTGTTAGGCCTGCACGTGAACATCCTCCACAGGTGCAGCCAATAGTTCTGATGAGGGTGAAGGACTCTTCCACCAGCACCTTCTCCACAGAAAAAAACAGTTTGCATACCACCTGGAGAGCAAAGAAAAGAAAACAGCACCCAAATGTCCAGCCAAACCCCCCAACACACAACACTAATAACACCAAATAACCAGCTGTACCAATACACTCCTATTATAAACCACAACAATGCTCTAGGATATAAATAACCACAATTGTTGAATAAATGTGAAAGCAAACTGTTGTAGTATAAAAAGTACATAGAAGAAGAGGTATTTGAATTGTGTTACTTGCTTTGGAATAAATGTTTAAGACATATATATATGGTAAGTGTCATAAAATATACAAACTATATTTGTATGTCAGTCTGTTTGTGCTATACCAGGTCATTATTGTAAATAAGAATATTTTCTTAATAACTTACCTGGTTAAATAAAGGTTAAATAAAATTTTTAAATATATATCTATATGCACACTCATTTACATATTTGTATTGTTTTATAATGTTAAAAAATAAGGCAAACCTTACAAAATTTTGTTCTTTAATCTCAAACTAGAGCAAAATCTGTATAATATCTCCACATAAAATCTAAATGTAAAATTCAAAATAATGGTTTCACTCTCTGTAACTTATAAGTGTAAAACTGATGAGGTGTTTGTGCTTCAATGAAGGTCATGATTATTTATGCAAACTATTATTTTTGTTTTATATTTTTATTTTGCAATTTAGATGACAGTAAAAAATGGCTTTCAGTTCGAGATTAAGGGAAATACATTTAAATCATTAAATTTTTGTAGAAAGAAAAACTATTTATTTGATGTATGTAAAATAATAAAATAAATATAAAACAAAATGAGTTGTCATGAAACTCAAAATAGTGACATCTTACCAATATAGAATGGAGAATTTTTGGCTTTGGCAAAATCGTCAATGTAAGAGATGCCGAGTGGTGTGACTGGAGTTTCTCCAACCCCCCTCAGAGCATTCCCGAGGAACACGTACATCCACATGTGGGAACCAGACTCTTTGACACAAGCTGCAGAAAAACAATCATAAACCCTTAAAAACAAATATTTCTTTAGAGTTGTATCAGTTTTTGTCTCTATACACATCTACAAGTTGTTCTTTGTTAAAACATGGAACCTTTATTTTTGTCATCAACCTTTGACACAAACAACATGCACTAGTGCTTGTACAGATCCTGCATGACTCTAGCCTTTATATATATGAAATGAGTAATTTGATATGGCAGCACATTCTGGAAGTGGCCAGCAGGTGGCAGCATTCAACAGTTTTTTTTTTTTGATTGACCACTGCTGTCTAAGCAGTTATCAATTTCTGCTCATTTTAATGGCAAAATCCAAGTCAATTAGCCATTCAAAAGAGAACTAACAAGAAACCCATAAATAATGCAGCTTTTTCTTTTTTTTTCATTGCTCCTTAAATATTTTTGGAATCAAAACACTGCAATCCTCCTTCCTTCACTTGTGTTTTATTATGTTTCAACACTAGCAGGCACGAATTGACTGAAAAGTTTTGAAACATTTCTTTTAGAAACAAATGGTGATGTAATGAAGCCTCATTTAGCACAGCAGCACGTGATGTCACCCTTTTGATACATTGACAGATCATTGAGACTGGACAACAAAGAAGAAAGTTGTCTAGTGAGTTCAACCACTGAGATCCTTTATGTCCACCGACCACCAGAAGACCACCGGGTCCTACTGAAGGTTGTCAGAGTGCTCCTCCATCATGGAAGTCGCACAATAAATACCTACGTCATCTTGGATGACGGGTCTGAAAGGACTATGCTTCTCTCAGCAGCAGCTCAAGAGCTTGGCCTCCAAGGCAACCAAGAAGACCTGCCCCTGAGGACCATCCGACAGGATGTCCAGACCCTCCGTGGCTCTAGCGTGTCTTTCCACAACTCTCCCGCTGATCAACCTAAGACCTGATTCCTCATATCCAAGGCCTTCACCTCATCCCGCCTTGGTCTAGCCGACCAGTCCTACCCAGTAGAGATTCTCCAGAAAAGGTGCACCCACCTAGTTGGCTTGCCTATCAAGTCCTTTCAGAAGGTCAGACCCCTGGTGTTTATCAGTTCTGACCACCCACATCTGATCACCTCCACTGAGCCAGTCAGACTAGGTCCTCCAGGTGGGTCCGCTGCTGTTCAGACCAGATTGGGTTGGACTCTTCAGGGACCAGCAAGATCCGTCCAGCAACCTCTACGCCCCCAGCAGTGTCTGGTGACATCTGTTCCCCCACACGTATCAGAGCTCTTTAAGCACGTTGAGAGGCTATGGCAGCTGGACACCCTCCTACACAAGAGTGACAAGGTCATAACCAGGTCGAAGCAAGACCAGGCAGCTGTGGCTCTGTTGGAAGCAAAGACCACTCATGTAGAAATAGCAGGAGTCCAGTACTATGCCACCCCCCTTTTGCGCAAGGTAGATATGCCTCTACTTCATGCCACCAAAGAAGCAGTCATGCCGAGTCTGCGGAGTACTGAACGACGGTTGGCTAAAGATCCAGAACGGGCTAAGGCCTACAGCACCGAGATCCAGAAGTTAGTGGATGCGGGTTTCATCACTAGGTTAAACCCTGAAGAGGTCAACTGAGAGGAAGAAGAGTGGTACATCCCTCACCACATGGTGAATCACAACAAGAACCGGGTTGTCTTCAATTGCTCCTATCAGTACAGGGGCCAAAACCTGAATGAGTCGTTGCTGCCTGGGCCCACTCTTGGGGCTTCACTTCTAGGAGTGCTGCTGCATTTCCAGGAACACACTGTCGCCTTAAGTGCCGACATAAAGGCAATGTTCCACCAAGTCCACCTCCTTCCCGAAGACTGTGCCCTCCTGTGGTTTGTGTGGCGTGATGTAACCCGAGACGACCTTCCAGCAGTGTTTGAGTGGCAGGTTCTACCATTCTGCACCACCTGCAGTCCATGCTGTGCCACGTTTGCCCTGCAGTGCCACGTAGCTGATCACAGCCAGCCAGGAGATGCCGTGAGGTTTTTCATTGACAGGTGCTTCTATGTAGACAACCTACTGCAAAGGCTTCCTAAGCCCGAGGATGCCAGACATCCAGTAGGCAGACTTCAGGAGCTTCTTGCATCTGGAGGATTTACATTGCGCCAGTGGGCAAGTAACATGCCAAGTGTCATCGAACACCTACCCAAGGAGGCCAGGTCAGACAACATTGAGCTCTGGCTCGCCCAAGACAGAGTTGATTCCCCCGAATCTACACTTGGACTTAGCTGGCACTGTCAAACTGACGTCATAAGCTACAAGCACCGACCCATAGAGTACAATGTTCCCACAATGCGCATCGTCTATCGGGTCTTAGCGAGTGAGTACGACCCTTTGGGGTTCATCATACCCTACACCACTCGAGCCAAAATGTTAGTCAGACACCTGTGGGAGAAAAACAGAGGCTGGGATGATCCTCTCCTCCCCCAAGACCTTCTACAAGCCTGGAACAAATGGGAGGAAGAACTACATTTCCTGCCTCAAGTCATCCTGCCACAAGCATATGTGCCTGCTGAGGTGGATCAGTCCTCCGTGATCTGTGAAGTCCATGTGTTCACAGACGCATCTGAACAAGCGTATGGCTCTGTGGAATACCTAAGGACTGTAGACGGTTGAGGCCAAGTTCATCTATCTTTCCTGCTGGCCAGGTCCAGAGTGGCACCCAAGCGACTTCTCTCTATGCCCAGACTACAGCTGTGTGGAGCGGTCACTGGAGCTCAGCTGGCTAAGTTCTTGGAAAGGGAGCTTACGCTGAAGGTGAATCAAATCAAATCAATTTTATTTATATAGCACCAAATCACAACAAACAGTTGCCCCAAGGCGCTTTATATTGTAAGGGAAAAGCCATACAATAATTACAGAAAAACCCCAACGGTCAAAACGACCCCCTGTGAGCAAGCACTTGGCGACAGTGGGAAGGAAAAACTCCCTTTTAACAGGAAGAATCCTACAGCAGAACCAGGCTCAGGGAGGGGCAGTCTTCTGCTGGGACTGGTTGGGGCTGAGGGGAGAGAATCAGGAAAAAGGCATGCTGTGGAAGAGAGCTGAGATCAATCACTAATGATTAAATGCAGAGTGGTGCATACAGAGCAAAAAGAGAAAGAAACGCTCAGTGCATCATGGGAACCCTCCAGCAGTCTAAGTCTATAGCAGCATAACTAAGGGATGGTTCAGGGTCACCTGATCCAGCCCTAACTATAACCTTTCGCAAAAAGGAAAGTTTTAAGCCTAATCTTAAAAGTAGAGAGGGTGTCTGTCTCCCTGATCCGAATTGGGAGCTGGTTCCACAGGAGAGGAGCCTGAAAGCTGAAGGCTCTGCCTCCCATTCTACTCTTAAAAACCCTAGGAACTACAAGTAAGCCTGCAGTCTGAGAGCAAAGCACTCTATTGGGGTGATATGGTACTATGAGGTCCCTAAGATAATATGGGACCTGATTATTCAAAACCTTATAAGTAAGAAGAAGAATTTTAAATTCTATTCTAGAATTAACAGGAAGCCAATGAAGAGAGGCCAATATGGGTGAAATATGCTCTCTCCTTCTAGTCCCCGTCAGTACTCTAGCTGCAGCATTTTGAATTAACTGAAGGCTTTTCAGGGAACTTTTAGGACAACCTGATAATAATGAATTACAATAGTCCAGCCTAGAGGAAATAAATGCATGAATTAGTTTAGTGAACCAGTTATTAACCAGTTAACCAGTTAACCATTAATTAGTGAACCAGACCATCCTGTGGACA
This sequence comes from Thalassophryne amazonica, assembly GCF_902500255.1. NCBI lineage: Eukaryota > Metazoa > Chordata > Actinopteri > Batrachoidiformes > Batrachoididae > Thalassophryne > Thalassophryne amazonica. Next base: position 17,470,760 of record NC_047124.1, read on the forward strand.
GACTCCACAACAGTGCTGACATGGCTGCAGTTGGAGTCCTGTTGCTTCAAGATCTTTGTTGGCACCAGAGTAGCAGAAATCCAAGAACTAACGAGCCCCAATGCCTGGCGTTATGTGGATTCAGCGAGGAACCCTGCGGATGACATTACTAGAGGCAAGACATGCAAGACCTTAGGAAGCCCAACAGATGGACTCAGGGCCCCCCATTCCTCCTGCAACCCCCACAGAAATGGCTTGTCAAGCCCAATATTGAGCCCTCCAATGACGGCACCGAACACCGGAAGTCTACCTTCTGTGGCGTCATCTCCGATGCAGCATACTACCTGGCAGGAACTACTAGAAGCTACTGTACAGGAGTTGCAAGGGGTGGCAGGTCAGACTGACAGCTGTACTGCTGAAGATTACCGCAGGGCGGAGATCCTCATACTCCAGCGAGCCCAGCAGGAGAGTTTTCCAAATGAGTTGCGGCTCCTTAAAGCAGGCAAACCTGTCTCACCCAGCAGCCGACTGCTCACCTTGTCACCTGAGATGAATGAACAAGAAGGCGTTATCCGTGTCGGTGGCAGACTCCGTCGGGCTGTAGGCCTTGAGCAGACAGCAGTGCATCCCATTGTGCTAGACCCTCATCACCCCTCTACCAGGCTCCTAATTCAGGACTTTGATACTTGCCTGCATCATCCAGGACCTGAGAGGGTGTTTGCTGAAATCCGTCATTCGTACTGGATCTTGTGGGGCCGTGAAGCTGTACGCTGCTACCAGCACACCTGCATTGAGTGTCGGCGATGGAAGGCCAGACCTTCTGTTCCCAAAATGGCAGACCTGCTGCCTGCCTGCTTACGCCTCTTCAAGCCAGCCTTCTTCTCAACAGGGATGGATTGCTTTGGGCCATTTCAAGTCAAAGTTGGAAGGTGCATGGAGAAGAGGTGGGGCATAATATTTAAGTGCCTCACCACCCGAGGTCTCCACTTAGTTCTCCTGAACACAGTCGATACTGATTTGCTCTTGATGGCCCTGAGACGATTCATCGCCCGCCAAGAGACACCAGCTGAGCTATACTCTGACCAGGGAACAAATTTCCATAGAGGAGAAAGGGAGCTGCAAGAGGCCTTTGCTACCCTGTCCCCAGATCTACAACAGCAACTTGCCAAACAAAGGATCAGCTTTCACTTCAACCCTCCCACGGCACCTCACTTTGGAGGAGTCTGGGAACGGGAGATCTGCTCCGTAAAGACAGCCCTGTATACTAAAGTGGTATCCCAGCCAGTCCCAGAGGAAGTACTGCGAACTGTGCTGCTTGAAGTGGAAGGCATTCTTAATTCAAAACCATTAGGGTATGTCTTGTCTAACATCACCAACCTCGATCCAGTGAACCCCCAATGTCCTTCTCATGGTGCGGCTAGATGGATCCCTGCCCCAAATTGTCTACCCGAGACTGAACTCTTGAGCTGCCATAGCTGGAGACATTCCCAAGTGTTGGCAGACCGCTTCTGGTCCAGCTTCCTGTGGAACTATCTGCCGAGCGTGCAGACTCGTCCAAAATGGCACTCTACGCCAGCTGACCTCATGGATGGTTTGGTTGTGCTCCTGATGGACCCACAGCTTCCTCGGGCCTTGTGGCCCATTGGATGTGTCACAAGAGTCCACCCCAGTGCTGATGGTCATATCCGGTCAGCGGATGTGAAGATCGGAGATCGTGACTATACAAGGCCAGTTGCCAGTCTGGTTGTTCTGCCAGGTGTCCCGGCTGGTGAGGGGGAAGACAGCACTGCAGTGAACGTCACCGCTTAGTGAGAGAGATTAAAAGTTTTGTCACCTTTCTCTGGAGCGAATATAGCTCTCAATGTTTTTGTTGTGCCTCAATAGTCCACCTTAAGAGTGGAGGTGCCATGTTTACCTGTGCCACCTTAAGAGAGCGATGGTTTGCATTGTGGGATAACAGCAGCCGGAGAAGTTAACCACAGACAAGTCAGCTTCATTTCTTCACCAAACTCTTTCATTGTGCAGTGCCAGTGTGCGTCATTGTTGAATGTAAGTGTGTTCTTCAGTTCAGTAATGTGTGTGGTCCGTTTAGAGATAATATGCGTTTGTGAGTGCTGTTAGAACGGTGTGTTTGATTGACAGGTCCGTTGCGGCAGATCCTTTGATGTGCAATTAAGCTTGTTAACACACACCACGTGGAGATCACTTTTCCTCCATGGTTTATTGTTTACATCATTATGTAGTTTGTAAGGATGCTGAAATGGTTGATTGGGGTTTATTGTTCAGCTATTTCACTAGTTTAGATTATTGAGTTCTGATTAGATGTTATGCAAGGTTGGGTAGGATTACTTTGAAGAAATGCATGTGGATTACATGTATGTATGTACATACGTTTGGATTACTTGCAATCTGATTACTTTTGGATTACATTTCAAAGTAATCCTACCCAACCTTGATGTTATGTTAACCTGGGGAGTATAAATGCAACAGCATTGCATATTATATGGCTGAAGTTATAGAATCTGTTATACTCATTATTGTTATTTTCTGTTTGTATTCTTAGAACCACACACATACCCCCACGTCTCCTCCCCATTTACCCCTTTATGCCTGTAACTCACCTGTGCCTGCAACTGTTCAGTAAACTGCCTAAACTGAACCACTGTCTCCTGTTATTGTGTCCTCTGACCGACGCCCCGGGGGTGAAAGAGGCTTATTACCATCTCGAGCCAACCCTATACAGTCCTTTAAATCCTAGTCTCCATAACACATTCAATGAGGCGAAGCCGAGCTGAATGGTATGTTCCAGCACCCATTGAAAGAATGTAAAAACATTCATTATTTGTTTTATAGAACGGCTAAAATAGATCTTTGTCATTTGTTATTATATTAATTTCTAAGCAGCAGAAAAGAGACTTACATTTAGGTGCATCACTGCACTGACTTTGTGTACTTCCCAAAAAAAAAAGAAAAAGAGTTTGTGTACTTCCTCACTCCAGTGAAAAATCACGTCAGAAATTTGTCCAGCTTTGGTGCATCACTGCTGCTCTGACATCAACAATTTAACATGAACTTTAAATAGGAATCCAAAAAAATTCTGACGATGTCGTCCGCGATGCCGTACACCAACTTTATGTGCTTCCAAAACAAAACAAAAAGACTGTGTACTTCCTCAGTGCAGCAAAAAAAAAAAAATCACGTCAGAACTTAGTCGAGCTTTTCATTCTATCAACCTCCTAAAAAGCTCTTCATGCCTCCAGATGGCTTACAGCGCAGTGGATTTGTTTTGTGTGTGCGTGCACGCGCTCTGTCTGTGTGTGTGTGTGTGTGTGTGTGTGTGTGTGTGTGTGTGTGTGTGTGTGTGTGCGTGCGCGCGCGCGCAGAGTGCAATGGTACCAAAGTTATGGAACCAAATTTGCAAGCTAAATGGAACCAAATTGCACGCAACACAAAACAAATGGGACACAACACAAATGCAATGCAACACAAATGGGATGAATAATCATGTCACGTGACATACAAAGCACAAATCAAATGACAAGGATCCACTCAGCCGTTATATAAATATATATAACTGAATGTAAACTGATTTTAATTCAGTCACATTTCTGTCTGCATTTGTTTGCTTCAGAATGGGTCAGTGTTGTGTGGCTGAAAGAATTAATGTATGAAAGGAAAATAATTAGAATTTAACAACAAAAACGTTGAAGAAAATAAATTCAATCAGTGTCTGACTCGATAACAACACCAAAATACTCACTGCAGCCAAATTCATTACCACAGGTATTATACTATTTGTCTTGTAAGACTTGAAGGTCCTACTTATTATTAGTTTCTCTGTATTTTTCTTTTTTTTAATATAACCTTGTTCCCTCAGTTTGCTTCTATTTCAGCAAACTCAGTCACAGACTCGGTGGAGGTGATACATCTGAATGGTGTGTTTCTGTAATCACTGTCTGTCCAGATGTGAACGTCTGAAACTACGCTTGAAATTTTGCATGTAAAACACTAATTTTTATATGCAAATACACAGAAGTGTAGGATTTGGGTGATTTTTAACATGAAAACTCAATCATATAAAACCACATGGTGCCTTGCAAAAGTGTTCATCCCCAAAGAAATGTATATATTTTTATTGTTTTATGACACCAAATATATTTTTTAAAAGTTATTTTATAGAATAATTTTTAAATTTCTGCTGTTTAATGTCATTGTGGAAACAAATCGCCATGATGTGGTGTGTATTAAATAAAAACATGAAACTATAAATAATATGGTGTATAAGTATGCACGCATTTTTGTACAGTACAGGTGTCATGGTGCGAAAAAACATGTCTGTCATTGTAAAAATTAATCTTATGATTAGAGCTATGATAGAGTTGATTTGACTCTACAGTAAGTGAGACCAAATGTAGTCCCAGCATAGCAAATTTTACTCCACAAATGTTTCTGTGCATCTATTTATTTATTTTTTTTCAGCAAGATAGCTCAAAAGAACATTAACTGAATTCAATGACAGGTAGCTCTTGGGTGAGGGAAGAACCTATTAAATTTTAGTGCATTTCAAGGGTGACCTTTGATCTTCAGTCATGTTTCATTTAACATTGATCCTGCCTTTTATCTTTGATCCTAATTCTTCACATTCTGACTAATTCAGCAATCAGGATCAAAGAAAGCGGGGACCTGTCCTATGGTTCTGTTTCTATTGATGTTGAATACATGGTAAAAAAAACATACAGCCAGCAAGACAAAAAAATGTAAACTTTTGGCATGTTTCAAAGATAAAAGATTAGCGAACATGAGGATCAAAGTTTTGCAATCAAGCTCTAAATTCAGGGTCAAAGATGAGTGATCAGGATCAAAGGTCAGAATCAAAGATCAGCAATCAAAGATGAGTGATAAGAATCAGAGGTCAGCAGTCAAGAATGCTTGCGAGGACATCAAAGGAATAAACTCCTGACAACGAAAGATCGAAATGGCACACATCAGTAGATACGTAAGTAAACAGTAGACTGTTGGACTATGGTGGAGTTATGCTCCCTGAATGCCCTTCTTGTTTCTTGTTTGGCTGTTAGTCTTACCTTTGTTGTCTTCTGGTGAATGTTCAGTATGGATTTCCAGTAAGTCACGTTGCTTCAAAGGATCTGCACAGGCAGCGATATTCACACTGTCATTGTTCAAAACCTGACTGACTGTGCCGTACCTGTAGCTGTGGAAACCGTTGGTGCCGCATTGAAGAAAATACGCAACAGCTGTTTTTTGCTTTAATGTGCTGTATGAGTTTGCTAACTTGCTTACCGTCCCATGAAGAAGTGCGGCAGGCCAGTGAGAAAGGCCCCAAGAGCCATGAGGAAACATCCCATAGCGATGAGTCTGGGTCGATGGAGCTTAGCTCCAACGTGGCTGACCACAACAAGAAACAGCAAGTTGCCTACCTCCAAGAAATAGGAAAGCAAAATCAGGAACGGTCAAATTTGCCAAAGCTCAATAACTGGTGTTGAGGCCAATGGTCAAAATGGGTCAAAAGTTTTTTTCATTTTAACTTGCACCAGACTTGGTATATATATGGAGGCTGGTCCCGTAATTGGTTGGCAAAGTCAAATTTGTCACAAGTCAGTCACTGGGCCAAGGTTATGTCTGTTTTTCTGTACTCCAACTCGGTCCCGTTTGTTGGTTTTGACCAAATGTGGTATGTCCTGCCCAGTCTCACGTTTTCTTTTTTCTTTTTTTTTATGTCGTGATACCATGATTAACATGTAATACATTTTGTGAAGGGATCCTGAAAAACCACCCTTAGCTCACTAATTTGAACTCTAACCCAAACCATAATCCCAACGGCCCCCATCCCATGTCATCTCAAATTTCCCGATAGCGTCACAAAGTTTTTTCGCGACATCCCAATAAAAATCTACTCCATTTCATGACAGTATCACAAACTAATAGATTAAATCACTTTTTGTAACGCCATCATGAAGTTGGTGTGAGATCGGGTTGGGTATGTCAAATTAAGTTGGCCCCAAAACGGCCTTTAAAGAATTAATTTTGGAAAAAGTCAAGGAGTTTCAACCCATTTTGGACCAACTGTGTCACATACTTAAATGGATACCAGAATTGTCTTGGGAAGGTCAGCCAGAGATCAGATATTTGGGTGAAGTTCAAAGTCACTGGGGTCAAATATCAGATTGCTGTAGCCCTTCTGTCTTCATGCCCACGGGTACTATATTACCTAACAACACTAACTATGTAAATCTAAAGCTAACTGAACATGGAACCAAGGGCCAAATGAAACTGGAATAAATTTGAAAAACTACACACAATCTACTCAAAGGAGCTGTACCGATCTCAAAGCCGCTGTCAATGACTCCAGTGTGTGAACTGGAGAGATCAAACCTTCTCTCAATTTGAGTGATGGAACTCTTCATGTAGCTTCCCGCCAGTGCTTTAGAGAAGTAAGCGAAGGACAAGGCCACAATGAACAACTGAAAACACAAGGAGAGACATAAAGTTACTGTCATAAAATGAAAACTCATGCTCTGATAGTTGTGCTTTTCCCTGAAAGATGTTCTCAGTCAAATATACACTTGACTCACGCAATAAAATACATTATTATATGGTATGGGATTTTGCCAACTTCTGATTGGCCCATTCGCCACTTTCTGAGCTGTACCACATGCTGAGTTGACCGATGGTGGAGTCGAGTGGACCACGCGTGTGAAACTAGTACACCTCACGTGCAGCGTAGCACTAGCTAATCGAGCGACGCCTTCTGTCGATAACGACCAATCAGATAACGCAATACAACGCCTACTTTGGCTGTCAGTTTGTTGACAAGATGGCAGAAGACAGGTTTGCATCTGTTAGCGACGCTGACTTAAAACAAATTTTACACAATAAAGATGCAAAGAAATACACAGTCAGCAGCCACCCTGTTTCGCAAGTACGTCACTGAAAAGGGACATGCGCCCAACTTTGAAACTTATGACAGATGGATGCTTGACGGAGTACTCGGTCGATTTTATGCGGAAGCTAGACAGGTGAATGGTGAACTTTATAAGAAAACAAGCCTGATGACTCTTCTTCACGGACTTAACAGGCATCTCCAGTCGATCAATGGGATGTCAGTTGGTGCAGTATGACAGTAATAATAAAGAGTTGAAACTTGAGATTGATTTTTCAGTTTTAGTATGTTTGACAAACTCCGAGTTTTCTTGTTTACCATATAATAAAGCAGTTATAGACTTTTGATTTCAGTGTACCCGTGATTATGCGGACCTGGTCAGGATGGGGTTTGAGTACACCTCATCAAAAGTCTATAATTGTATAGTATACAGTAGTTCTAATCAGTGACTTGTTTATATTCAAACTTTATATGAACAGAGGTCAAATAAAAACTTCTGGATGTCCAGTTATCACTGGCGGACGTAATCACCTAACAGCTAATTAGCAAAGCTAGCTTTGTCATTGACAGGTTAGCTTGGCATCTAACTGTGGAAACTATTAGCACACCAATCAGCTTCCATTAAGTTTAGTTTGGCTAACTTTAAGTCAGCTAACCTTTTAAAAAAATAAAGTTTAATGATGAAAATGTCTGTAAACCCGGAAATCATACATGTATGTTACTGTTAGCACGTAAGCAAAATCGAAACATTGTGCAGACGAAGTATCATTAAGGAGATTGCTGAAATTATTTTTCATATAGATTTTTTATATTTATTTGTTTAGCACTTTCTGTATACTGTGAATAAACTAGCTACTGTTAAATTTAACTTGTTCATTTAATTATTTATATATAGCTCAATCATGAACCTCCATGTTTATGCTGCAACATATTAAAATTTCAGCTCTTTAGATCTGTTTATGCAGAGTTTTAGAGCTAAAAAAAAAATCCCTAAGCCAAAGCTAAGCTCACATCATAAATGTTAGCTATTAGTGGTAGCTTCAACTAAATTTTTTAGCTTTTCATTAATTAAACATTACCACAGTGCATTTCTCAGTTAGAAAACAGGTTAGCGGTTATCAAAGCTAACTTTTGGGTTAGCTGTGCCCACCACTCCCAGTTATATATTGCATCTGCGAAATTTTATTGGACCAGGGTTTAAATGTTGAACACAAAAGAAGGTTTTACAAAACTTTACACAACAAAATCCCAAACACAGACTGGATTCAGCATGTTTATCTGCTGTATTCTGTCTCATTCTTGTCTAAAAATCATAACATCGCTGAACTAATTTTGTAGCCTTTTTTTCAGTCTCATATTCAGATGTACATACTTTGACTTTGTTCTGTGCTTTATTAATATACAGTAAATCCCATTAAAAATTAAAGTACTGAGGTGCTCTGTAGGTCGCAGTGTGATCTAGCTTGAAAGACCATGTGATTGCATTTTCATTTTAATATTCTGACAGTTATTTTGAAGAAGATAAAATTTCACCAATAATGCAGATCCAAATAGGCTAAGCATGAATTATATTGATGCTATTTTAGGCATTTGCTCTGTGAGGAATATCTTATTTCTGCAGAGTGATGAAGGTGCGTGAAAGCCTGGAATGGAACTGAGTTTTGGACAAATGGTCACTTCACTTTGTGTGTGACGGCAACGTGTCGCATCGTGCTTTGCTGCAGGGATGCAATCAGACAGTGACCTTTGGACTGATGACAAAGTGTCTGACAGAAATCACATACTGTTCCAGAGTGGAAATTTAGCCCATCGCTGACACTTTCAGGCAACCTTGTCAAAAAAGTGGCATGACGTGCACATTTTCAGCAGCTCCTGTCGTGTTCCTACCTTGTGCAATTGCAGTGAGCAAAGTATGTCTGTTTGTCTGTTTGGTTTGCTTGCTCTTCCCAGGCCCTTCTAAAGCTTCTATTCTATTGAGGCCAAAGTCATGTCTGCTCGTCTGTTTGTTGGCCTTGTCCTCCCAAGTCCTTTTGCTGATTTCTACCAAACTTGGCACAGATATGAAGGTATATTCCAGAATTGCTCAACAAGATCAACTTTGCCAAAGGTCAGTTACTGAAGCTGTTTGTTGGTCTACTTTTTCCAGATCCTTTTACTGACTTTTACCAAACTTTGTATGGCAATAAACACTGACTGCTAAAATTGACATTATTGGTCAAGGAATTTGATTTTCAACCCAATTTGGACCTAATGCGGTACTCACTTAGGTGTATTCCAGAAGTGTGCAGGATCATCAGTCATTTTGGTGAAGCTGAAGGTCACTTGGTTTAAACATTAGGTTGCTGTAGCCCTAACTGTCTTCATAATAGACCCTATTGTAAGATTCTTAAAAAAAAATAAATATATATATATATATATATATATATATATATATATATATATAATATCTATCTATATATAGAGAGAGGCAACTTAAAGGAAAAACGTGACAAAGGTATGGTTGCTTTTTAAACAGTGTGTTATTTCTGGCTGTAATTCTGCTTCCTGTTTCAGTCATTACTTTCAGAGTGGAGACACGTTTCCTGGTGGTCCGGTCACGGACACACAGAACCTGTTGGCTGGTTATATTGTCTCCATCATCAGTGTTGCATTCCATCCTACAGTGACTGTTTCTTTAAACTGTCCTCAGATCACTGAAAGAAACCAAATATACAGCAGAGACACAACAGAGAAGACTAAGACACAGAATGGAACAAGACTAACAACACCAACAATCAATCACAGCAGTAATATCAATATAAACACTACTAGGATAGAGTAGACACACTGCAATCAGTTTTTTGATCAACATAGATGTGTGTTCTCAATAATATTTATATATAATTAGCATTTTCCAAAATTCACACTTGCCTGCTTTGTAATTAGCTCTGCTTGTTTATTCAGCTGGATATTTCAAAAACTTGTAAATGAATCACAGTACATTTTGAGGGTAGGCTACATTATATCCACACACCATAGGATTGGTCCCATATTAGTCTATAAGTAAGACCTGACCCCAAATCAGTTTACGTATTATACCCGCAATCTGTAATAACTAACTGATTCCAGACAATTTTTGAAAGTTTACTATACCTACAACTGGTAAGATCTGACAAATCAGTTTATTTTGCATGTAATCTGCAAGAACTGACCCCAGATAAGTTATGGTACATAGGCATATTATACCTACAACCTATCAGAATGGATCCCTAATCTGTTTAGTTTACACAAATTGTGTAAAACTAACAACTGATCCCAGCCCACCTTCTTAAACCTACAATATGTGCGAACTGATCCAAGAACACTTTTTAAACCTTAACACTCTCTGAAAGCCTTTCAAGTTGTCATCATATTTAAATTTATCATTATATCAGTACATCAGGTGTCAAAGCTTTACAGGTGTGATGGGTTCTATGGCTTCAAATTCTTAGTCAAAAAGTCTGACTGAACTGCAAATGGTGGAAATGTATCTTTTGAACTACCCTTACCAAAAAAAATACACTTCTCAAGCATAACTTATAGTATACTTGTAACTGTACTATTTTAGTACTTCTTGGGACTAAACTTGCCAACTTTAAGTAGTGAAGCCTGAGCACACAAACAGGTTTATTTTATCATGCAAGTGAACTTATAGTAGTCACATACTTATATTCCAATTTTTAGTTTATGAAAGTACACTTAACCAAGGGACTTCACTGAGTTTCCCAGTCAGGATTTGAACCACGAATCTTCTAGTTACAAGCCTACTGTCCTAACCTCTAGACCTTAAAGTCTACTTTTGCACCCACTGGCTTATGTATTGCCTTCTTGTTCTTATACCTACTAGTAAAAGCCACTACAAGTATAGTTATCAGCTTGCCAAAGTATACAGTGAGGAAAATAAGTATTTGAACACCCTGCGATTTTGCAAGTTCTCCCACTTAGAAATCATGGAGGGGTCTGAAATTTTCATCTTAGGTGCATGTCCACTGTGAGAGACATAATCTAAAAAAAAAATCCGGAAATCACAATGTATGATTTTTTAATAATTTATTTGTATGTTACTGCTGCAAATAAGTATTTGACCCCCTACCAACCAGCAAGAATTCTGGCTCACACAGACCTGTTAAGTTTTCTTTAAGAAGCCCTCTTATTCTGCACTCTTTGCCTGTATTAATTGCAGCTGTTTGAACTTGTTACCTGTATAAAAGACACCTGTTCACACACTCAATCAATCACACTTCAACCTGGTCCACCATAGCCAAGACCAAAGAGCTGTCTAAGGACACCAGGGACAAAACTGTAGACCTGCACAAGGCTGGGATGGACTACAGGACAACAGGCAAGCAGCTTGGTAGAAGACAACAACTGTTATGATTATTTATTAGAAAGTGGAAGAAACACAAGATGACTGTCAATCTCCCTCGGTCTGGGATTCCATGCAAGATCTCACTTTGTGGGGTAAGGATGAGTCTGAGAAAGCTCAGAACTACACAGGAGGACCTGGTCAATGACCTGAAGAGAGCTGGGACCACAGTCACAAAGATTACATTAGTAACACATGATGCTGTCATGGTTTAAAATCCTGCAGGGCAGCAAGGTCCCCCTGCTCAAGCCAGCACATGTCCAGGCCCGTTTGAAGTTCACCAGTGACCATCTGGATGATCCAGAGGAGACATGGGAGAAGGTCATGTGGTCAGATGAGACCAGAATAGAGCTTTTTGGAAACAACTCCACTTACCAAGTTTAGAGGATGAGAACAACCCCAAGAAAAACATCCCAACGGTTATGCATGTGGGTGGAAACATCATACTCTGGGGGTGCTCTTCTGCAAAGGGGAAAGGACGACTGCACCGTATTGAAGGGAGGATGGATGGGGTCATGTATTGCGAGATTTTGGCAAACAACTTCCTTCCCTCAGTAAGAGCATTGAAGATGGGTCATAGCTGGGTCTTCCAGCATGACAATTACCCCAAACACGCCAGGGAAACTAAGGAGGGGCTCCGTAAGAAGCATTTCAAGGTCCTGGAGTGGCCTGGCCAGTCTCCAGACCTGAACTCAATAGAAAATCTTTGGAGGGAGCTGAAACTCCAAACCTGAAAGATTTGGAGAAGATCTGTATGGAGGAGTGGACGAAAATCCCTGCTGCAGTGTGTGAAAACCTGGTGAAAAACTACAGGAAACGTTTGACCTCTGTAATTGCAAACAAAGGCAACTGTACCAAATATTAACATTGATTTTCACAGGTGTTCAAATACTTATTTGGAGCAGTAACATACAAATAAATTATTTAAAAAATCATACATTGTAATTTCCAGATTTTTTTTTAGATTATGTCTCTCACAGTGGACATGCACCTAAGATGAAAATTTCTGACCCCTCCATGATTTCTAAGTGGGAGAACTTGCAAAATCGCAGGGTGTTCAAATACTTTTCCTCACTGTAATTACACTTTCCTGTATACAGTCAGTATAAGACAAGCATATTTAGGCTTTCCACTATATTTGTCTGTACACACAAAATATATAGCCCTTTCTGCATATTTGTCAGTTTACACCAAGTATACTTTGATTTTCTGTGTAGTTATCAATATAAATAAATAAATTATATATATATATATATATATATATATATATATATATATATATATATATATATATATATATATATATATATATATCAGAGCTGATCCTTCTCATCCTTCTCACCCTGGATATAGCCTTTTTGACCTCCTCCCCTCAGGCAGGAGGCTACGGTCCCTTCGGACCAGAACCTCCTGCTACAGTTTTTTCCCCTCTGCTGTTAGCCTTCTCAACAAGAACCTTTAGAACTCTACATTGTTGCTATCACCACCATTTATCACCATTTATCATCACCATTTATTTATCATAGCTCATACATTCTGTACATTTTGTAACATTGTTATAGTGTAAAGTTTTATTATATATTACTTGTTTTACTGCTCTATTTTTTTATGTTAGCACCAAGTACGCAGCAATTTGCTAATGTTGTGAACTTGTTCACTCATATGGCAATAAAACTTTTCAGATTCTGATATATATATATATATATATATGTGTGTGTGTGTGTATGTATGTATGCTTTCAGTGTAATGTGTTGGGTACATAAGCAAACTGAAAGCATACTTACTTATTTTTAGTTTAAAAGGAGGTATACTGCTGGCAAACCTGGATAAAGTTCTTTTTAATAATGGTAACTGGACACTACCTGTGTTGCCTCCGCTGACTTCCTCTCAACTCAGCAAATGTCCGGAACTGTATAGGTCAAGATCACATAAGGCAGAAAATCGCTTCCCAGAGTAAATCCATTAATCGCTTGGGAAACCTGGCAGAACGTATAAGTAGCAGAAAGAAACAGCCAGAGAGTCAACAATATGTAACACCAGTAATCCCTCTCAGGTTTTACCTGGGTGATGTCCAACCCAAACTCAGGGAGGTCTTTTGAGAACAACTCTAGAAACCTAATTGTGCTACATTTAGAGAGGATAAAGCATTGTTTTGGTCTATAAAAGCAATTAAATTTTCCTTTTTTCATAGGTCTCTACAAGATCGAGTAAAGACAAAGCATTGCAAGTCCCCACTGAAAAATCAGACTAAATCTGCTACTGCTACAATAAAATACCTCTCTCCAAGTCCATCTTTCTTCTCCTGCTTTTACTGAAGTAACCATGAGTCGCTCCTTTTAGTGTGAGGAGACAGGCCTTCTCTCCCCGAGCTTCATCCTCCTGTGTGCAGGCAGGCAACGCACCTACCTCGAACCGGCAAGACAAAAGGCCCAGTACATTTTTATTCCGCACACATTCCAAACAGTAGGAAAGACAGACAGCAACAAGAGAACTCAGGGATTAGTGACTCCGAGCAGCCTGCAGGGTAGCTGCTCTAGGATGGGAAACAGCACAAAAATGAGGGTGTATAATAGCAACAGTTATAGTCAACTTTTGTGCATTTAATATAAAAATTTTAAAGTCTGTCTATGTGTAGACTTTAGTCCAGTAAGTGGTGGCCGGGGGGAGGGATCAGGGTTCTAGGCAGCAAACAGGTCACATAATAAGCTTTTAGTCCTTCAAACATTCCAAAGACTAAGAACTTTCATGTTCCTGCAGCAGAAACACAAAGCATTTAGCACGTCTTTCTTCAGTGTATCTGATTTCAACTACATTCAGGCATGAATGTGAGCTTTCACCGCATCAGAGCAACAGCTACATGGTGAAATTTAATAAATAAAATAGTTATTTTGTGCTTAGGAGAGTGGCTACATTCTCACTTTAAAATAAATAAATAAATCTTTTAAGCACTCTCAGAGCAGTAGCGTATTTTGCTGTATGTAGCGCCCCCTGCTGGTGAACCGCCTGTCAAGAGCACGAATAAACAACCAGAATAAAATAACAGAATAAAGTTAAAGACATGACGTGTTATATAAAATATACCACCTTTCAAATAAAGGAATAACAGTTTTATAACAGTGTTGTTGCCACTTATAGCAGTTATGAGACAAGAATCGCATGATTATAAAAGAAAAAATATTTAGTTCAGATGTTGAGGGGACAGGGAGGACTACGTGAGGGACAAAAGTGAACACTGAGGAGACAGAATAAGTTACATAATAACAACTTTCGACTTTACAAGGCACAAGTGCAAACAGAAAAATGCAGGCCATACTGTGAGTATGGCTACCTGTCATCATCTGGTCTTTCATTTTAAAAAGACAAAGGAGTAGCAAAGGCAACAAGGTGGTAAAGTGATAAAGGGAAATGAAAGGCTGCAGTTGCAACAGTTATACAAAAAATGTTAGACTACAAAGTTCGCCTGTTTAGTACAAGTATGTTCCCTTAAACTGTTGTCTGCTAAGCTAACCAAGTTAACAAGATGGCGTGCTACCATGCTTGCTTGCTACCCATCATGGCTTTGTCATCCAGACACTTTGCGCTAGGTACTGTCAAATAAGAAGCCTAGCTGGGCATGGGAAATGAAAGAAACTAGCAAACAAGCGAATTTTGAGCTACGTTACTTCAAAACTATACATATGTTGAAAGAATTCTCTCTTTTGAAAGGCCATAAATTAATCTGGATGGAGGGCCATGAGTCAGATGTAAATGTTGGTGTGCAAATTACAATTGTACAGTTACACTACATTAAATTATATTACGTAATTTATTTTCTCAATAAAACTCTACCCTGCCCCAGAGAACTTGGACACTTATGAAGACGACAGTAAAATGCATTCAATTAAGTTCTTGTAGGACCTTACGAATGAGTTGTCTCTTATTTAAAATAATGTACATTCTAAGTAGAATATTTTTAATTTTTCATGCTCAAATTTGACTGCTAAAGCCAGTAAGGAGAAACATTTCTGATTATTTTGTAATTTGAAAAAATAGTTCAATAAACATAAAGCTCATATTTCATAAAATTACTGGTAAAAACCTACCAAACGGCAAGGCTGAAGGTATCATGACAAGCTTAAAGGGACGATGTACTTTCTTAAAATTACTGTTGTGCACAAAAATACAAAAATGAATCTGAAAACTCTAATCATGAATTAGTTGACTACTGGAAAATCAAATGAAAATCAGTTTCCTTAAGTTACTTAGTATTTTCAATATGAACAGATCAAGTTATCTTAACATAGATTTAATTTTTTAATTGGATTAACATATAACTAAAGACTATGCTAATGCAACTTAATTATGTTAATGAAAATTACTCTAATGTACAGAAAAATAAAACAATAAACTGAAGCTTATCCTTATCCTGAATTAGTTGACTTTCTAAAAAAAAAAACTGTGTGGAAACCAATTGCCTTCAACTACCAGTACTTTGGTTTTACACATAGTAACTCTAACCAGGTCAAGTTATTTTAACATAGCTGGATGTAGTAGACGCAACATTCTGTGTTAATATAGCTGAATTGTTAAGCTTCAAAAAAAAAATGTTCTTGAGAAGTGAGGTCTATGTTACGGTTCATGAGCACATTATCATCTTAACATGAGTGAGGATGATTTACTGAATGAAAAATGTCCAAACAAATGTGGGGAAAAGTAACAGATTTGTTTTTATTGTGCTCAGGCAGGATAATCAACACAATTTTACAAGACAAAATGTTAAAAATAATCAAGCAATATATGGAAGGAATAAACTCTCCTTAGTGTGCCCACTGATGCATAGTGTTTAATAAGTACGTACAGAAAAAAAAGCTAATTTAACTTAAATCTCAAGGTGTTGTCCAACCCACAGTGTGCTTTCAAAAACAAGTCAAGCAGTTTCTATAAATATTCCTGAACTTTCTGGCTAAAATGTGACATGTATGCGTTCACACAGATCAAATATACATATACGCATGTCAGGAGTTTCTGAGTCACTTTGACTGTTCAGCACGTTGGACTTTTACACTTTTTTTATTAAGGACTTATTAAATAAAAAAAAATAATAAAACAGTTCAAATGTGTACAACAATGTTTAAACTCACAGTAAAATGTAATCTTTATAACATAATGTAAATTAAATAAAAATATTGAAGCCAAAATAATGGGATGCATAAGTATGGCAGCCCTTTAATATAACAACTAAATGATCATTTTTACAGCCAAGACAAGTCAAAGGAAGGATACATGAGCATTGCCATGTATCCAAAAACACCTATGACAACTCAGGAATTTTGATGTCTGTGACTGTGACTGGAGAGACGGCACATTGTGACACTTTTGTCTGTTGAGAAGTGCTACACAGCCTCATGGTGGAGTGGAACAGAAAAGGACTTTGTTGCAAAACAGGAAAAAAAAAAACTAGGCTTAGGTCTTGCAATTCTTGAAAGAGAAAATTGTTCTTGTCATTATGCTACTCCCACCTGAAATCTAAACCTTAATCTAAAAAACAAACCTCATGAGGCTTCAGTGACTCACTTCTACTTATGCTTTATATTTTGCAAATTCATCATAATGCGATTCTGACTTTAAGAGAACAAATGAACAAAAAAGAAGTAACTGTAATATACTAAGCAATACTACCATCTGGGGATAAGCAACAGTTGGCTGAGCCTTAAGGCCTTTGACTTTCTGTGCAAAAAATATAAAATATGCTATATGTTTATTCTTTCCTTTGTTAGTATAGCTGTAAAGACCTACATTGACATTTTCAAATGTTCAGTTCTCAAAAAATGCTGCACATGTATCTATTTTATTTAAAAATTAGTATACTGAATAATGTAACAGGCACACTTTAAGAAAAACCTGATTACTTTGCATGTTTACCGCCCATTGGTTGATTCAAGAAGCACAACAAACAGCTAATAGTAATCAATGATTAATGAATGGGTCAACATAATGTTTTTTAAAGGAGAACATGGGTTCAAAGATAAAGGATTGTAAGATCAGGGACTGTCGAGTTTCTAATACTTAATACTCTATCATAAGTTATTCGATTTTCAAAGCTGTTCTTTATTTTAGCAGGATCTTTGATAATATTTTTTATATAATGTGTACTCATTTGCCAAAATATCAGTGACGTTAAAATAATCTTATAGTTGTGTGAAACATTTGATGGAAGTTTGTGTTGGTGTAACGGTACACTAGCCTCACGCTTATGTACAAATAACAGTTTCAAGGTCATGATACAGTTCAAATCACAGTATGTTTCCTTGAAAAGGTATAGAACAAACAAGTACTTACACAAAATTTAAAAAGATGGAATAATAATACTTGAAATGTTCAACAACTGACTTGACAGTACTGGTTTCTACATCCTGAACATTCTGCCTTACATATTTTTCATTGCATTTTGCACAATCCCAATAAAAATGTCTGAACATGGTAATATAATTCATAGTCAGTGTTGGAAACCTCACTTTTTTTTAACAATACACAGCCTACAGTTGAGTACATGTCAAATACTGTAGTTGTTAAGTTTCACAGTTTCTTGTTGCACCCCAACTAGTCTGCAAATCTGTTATTTGTATAAAAGCACCTATTTTCTTTGAAAAAACTATTTTTGTTACTTGGAACTAAAAACAAACTGTTTGCTCAACAGTTTTGTGAGAGATAAAATATAAATTTCTTGAAGCCCAATGAACGCCGTCACTGTACCTTTGCCACGTTTGGTCCAACTCAAGATTTAGAGAATGGAAAATCTCTGTGGTTCATGCACTCTATACAGTCTTGTTGCTTCCCTTTAGAGCCTGACCGATATATCGGCTGGCCGATATTATCGGCCGATATAAGCCCTTTTCAAAGTACTCACTATCGGCCGAAATTTTGCTGATAGAACGTCGATAATTTCTCATAAACAGAACAGTTACTGAAATGATGTTTGTGTCAGCAGTGTAAAATGTCCTTGCACCGTTTGTCCAGTACATGGAGCTCTGACTCCATTCAACTGAGAGCTGCTTAAACCCCTGCTTAAATGTGTTCATCACCGGCCTCTGTAGTTCACCGTCATACTGCACTGATTGGCTGACAAAAGCATACAGGTAAGTTTATAAGGATGTTGTTTGTAATAACTTTGCGATTACATTCACCCCACATTTCTCCCGTTTCAGTTCAACTAAGTTTGATTAACTCAGTTTATGTAGTAATGTGTCAAATGTGCTTCATTGCGTCGGTCACGCGTTTTATTAAGCCCACGTTGTGTAGACCTTATTTCTAGCATGAAAAACTTTCGTCTACTGCTAAGAGGTTGAAATATTCAGATTCACTGGTTGTCTGGAAGGGTTCTGGGAATTACTGCTGTTCGCCATTAACCCTCTGGGGCCGACGCCGTTGTATACGATGGCTGGGACCAAGCTTTACTAAATTGTAAATAACTTTTTAATGATATGAGATAGAAACTTACTTTATTTTGTGAAAAGTTAACTCCGCTGACTTTCGATCCACTGGCGGCCATCTTGGTACTCATAGAAGATGTGTGATGACGTACGCAATATCGGAGTCCAATAGGAATTGGTTCTCCGTCATGTGGTTTTCCAAAATCCAATCGTAGGGCAGATTTACCTCATGTGATATGGCAAAGATCATTTTCAGGAGTGATATCTTACTTGTTGGCCCGTTTGAATAGCCCCCTAACTGCTGCAATTGCATTTTTGCATTTTTTGAACTTGAAAATTCTTCTCTGTTATAAAGTTAATCAATATAAGGACAAAGCTTCAGCTTTTAGCTAATACGTTTTTCGTTAAGGGTCCAAAAAAGAACATTTTATTAATTTAAAAAAATATATATCGGCTGATTTATCGGCTATCAGCAAATCAGCCAATTTTAGCGATTATCTGCATTTTTTTCATCCAAATATCATTATTGGCATCGGCCTCAAAAAATCCATATTGGTTGGGCTCTACTTTAAACACTTTAAACCGCGCTCTCATTGTCTGAGTCTTGTTTGTCTTCCCCAATGTTGATGCTGGCATGCCCGTTCACCAGTCCGTTATCTTCTGGCGTATTGTCTTTGGCTTGATTGCGCACCGCTAACTTATTCGCTTTGTTCATGATTCTCTTGTATAGCAATCCCCACAGCAGGAAAGACGTGAAGTAGAGTCCAGAAACCAACCCCATGAATGAGAGTCTGTAATTTAAACACATCGAAGCACACGTGAGATCACTTTATTTTGTTATTTTCTCATCAGTATTCTAGTCTGGATGTCTTTTTTAAGACTTTTATCATCATACCTAAATGCATTGGCATCGTAGATTCTGCAGGCTCCGCGCCCTCCACAGGGCTTGCTACCCCACTTTAAACAGGTCCGGTCAATGAGTGCACCAAAATATATGGGTGGAGGAATCCCACCTGATATACAAAATCACAAATGCGCATATACATAAAGAACTGGGATCTTATTTTTATGAGGTGATTATGAAATAACTGCAGCATTCTTATACAAATGCTCTCGAAGACCTTTGAGTACTCACCAAAAGTTCTAACTATCAGTGACTGCATACCCAAAGCCAGTGACTTCAGGTCTTCTTCTATGGACCTGGAATATTAATAACATAAAACGTTAGTACCGTAATAAATAAAATAAAGATGGAATCCCCCAACATCAGTTGTTCTTTAAGGGAATTTTCAACATTTTGTGACTGCAAAGACATGAGAAAAAAAAAGAATTTAGTGCAAAAGTTTTTTCAAATTATAACCCCCCCCCCCCACACACACACACACATATCTCATGTTTTGTTTTTTGTTCGTCAGTCTTAACAGCAAATCACATCAGAAATATCCCAACATTAATATTCCAGCCAAAATTAAATCTGTCAGTTGTTACTGGCACTCAAGAAAAATATAAATGCAACACTTCATGAACTGGACTAAATGATGGGCAAACAAGGTTTATTACCCCCTGAATTTAGGTAAAATGGTAAATGGGCTGCATTTATATAGTGCTTGTCATCTGAATAAGAAGCTCAAAGCGACTTACAATGATGCCTCACATTCTGCCATTCACACACCAATGTCAGGGTGCTGCCAGGCAAGGAGCTCACTGGATTAAGAACCTTGCCCAAGGGCCCTTAGTGATTGTCTGGTCTGGATAGGGTTTGAATTGAGAATCTTCTTGTTTCACGCCCAAAGCTTAACCACTAGACCATCACCTCCAACAATCCCTCCACAAATTTTGTTAAGGAAATTGTTAAAGTTGTTGTTAGTAAGCACTTCATCTTCGCCAAGATAATCTGCCCTCCTGGTTGGTTGGGCAGTATGATTATTGCTCAGATGTACCTTTGACTGGTCACAATAAAGTGCTCACTGGCACAAATTTAAACAAAATTGTAAAAAAAAAAAAAAAAAAATTGAGCAAAATCAGCCTTTTGAGTGCACAGAAGAAATCTTAAATCTAATGCTTTAATGCATGAAAAATATGAATCAAGTCACAAATGTTATTTTCAAATAATTTAAAGTTTTTTTTTTATTGTGATTACTGCCTGATACACAGGGCCACAGAGGCAGTTGGCTATAATCATGTGATTTAAAAAAAAGACTTGCACAGCAGTCGTGTCATTTTAAAGCTGAAAATGGTAATTTAGTTTATTTATATTTATTAATAAATATAACAACTTTTGCAGACTCATTATTTATAAGAGTTTGTGCTTAATGTGCATAATTTTATTTTTTTGTTTTTGCACATTATTGCATATTTGTGCTTTAGACAATACAATTTTTTTTTAAGAATTTTGACCCATCAATTTATCCAAAAATGCTCAAACATGAGTGCGTTAAAAAAAAAAAAAAATCAAAATTGAAGGTGTGGTTAAACTGAAATAGACTTTGGCAGCTGTAGTTAAGTTGGTTGCAAAGCAGATGATCTATACCCATTCGTTTTGCTTTTTTTCTTACCTGAGCAGTACGATGTAACCTGCAGTGCCCCCGAGTCCAGAAATAAAGGATCCCAATGTGGACAAAGCTGTGAGGATTTTGAACATGTGATTACAGTTACTCTTCCTTGGACACTGGCCCAACACAGTCGACATGTTCTGTGCTGGAACCATCCACCCTCCGAGGCAGGAACAGTTGTGAAACACCTGAAGAACCATAGTAAAAAGGGGGTGGGGGGAAGAACAATTCAAAACTTTTATAGCCAGCACTGATATTTTTTAATTAGCTGCTAATATTTTTTGTGGAAATTCCTCACAATTATTGGTAAATCCATTCTCTTTAAGACTTTGGCCCCCAACTTCTATTCAACGCAAACAAGTGTCATTCCCAATTCACAAATGACACAGTTGCAAAATAGCGAGTAGAAATATGTTCATTTATGTGTCCGTGGTCTTAAGATAAGGTGTAGATAAGGCAAAAAGCAACTGTCCCACAGGCCAACAAAAACCTCGTCGAACGTTGAGGCAGATTTATGAAGCGTGCACACTCTTCTTGTACACAGTGTGAATTTCTCTTTATCACTTATCAAACTAAACACATTTAAAATTAAATTAGTAAAAACTAATGTAAAAACACAAACTTTAATCTTATTATTTCACCTCAGGGAGCTTTGGTGGCTCCTCTCCACTCGTGTTTTGATGCATTGCACACAGATCAGTTAACTCACCAAAAAATCTCTCACTTGAGTCCACTGTCTAATTAGCAATGTGCTAGTTGCAGAGACTGATTGATATTTTTCAAGATATATTTCATTAGTCACAGGCACAAAACAGGCCCATGACTAATGATATGAATAAAAAGGATGACTATGCACCCAGCACTTTGCGCCACTACACACACTGTAACTAGCAAAATAGAGTTTGGCACAACACAAATCCACTTGCTCTGCACTTTACATTGTGCACTATGGGCAGAGTCCAATACCTTCTTCCATCATTCATCGCTGGGTGCAATTAACAGCCTAGATTGGGCACTTACATTACTAAATCAGTTACTAAATCAGTTACCATTCTGTCCATAGTGCTAGTGAAGTCTGAATTAAACCAACTGGTCTTATTCTTCTCTACGCGTCTATGAGCAGGCGCCTTACCATCTTTTTTCCAGTGCCAGTGGAGGACTGGCAGCCGGCCAGGCAGGGCGACGCATACGTTATGCCATTCTGGGCACAAACTGGGTCCCACTGGTTCACCGAACAGGAACAGCCAGTGTTGCACTGCGACAGCAAAGTATCCAGGTTGTAGGACACCTTCGGAGTCCTGGCATCCTCAAATACACATGGATAAAAGACAGGAAGGGGAAAAAATTAAATCAATCATTCATTCATTGTCATTTATCCAGGTCTGGGTTGCGTTAGAGTAGAGTTGCTGCTTCTTCACTTTGAAAGGAGCCAGTTGAGGTGGTTCGGGCATCTGGTCAGGACGCCCCCTGGTCTTCTCCATAGGGCGGTCTTCCAGCCACATTCATCTGGGAGGATGCCCAGGGGAAGACCCAGGACATGCTGGAGGGATTATATTTCCCAGATGGCTTGGGCATTCCCAAGGCATCTGAGCCTCGGGATTCCCCAGAAGAGTTACAGGACTTGTCCATGGATAGGGATGCATGGGATGGCCCGCTTAGTCTGCTGCCACCATGACCGCGAAATCACGCAGTTTGGCGTAAATACATTTGAAACAAGAACTATGGCATGTCATGAAAGTTAAAATTCACAGGATCGAAACCAATAAGCCGCACAAGTGTAACAAAAACCAAAAGGGACAAACTTTGATGGTAAATCATTCAGAGTGTTTTTTAGTAAGCTTTGCATCCATTAGCTTGCTTCTCACCCCTGATATGTGACGGTGAGACCTGCCACCTCTGCGTTGTCACACGTGATGAAGGACTGAGTACACAGCAGACAAAAGGAGCAGATGGCGGTGCTGATTGACACTCTGGTTGCGCCGACGTATCCTAACTTGAAATGCTTCAACAAAAACCCACCAATGATGATGCCTAGAGCCACTGCCGGCAGGTTTGTTACACCTAAATGGATGGATAAATAGTTAGAATACAATAACAAGAGAACTTCTGATGTATTGAAATACTGAAACAAATAAATAAAATTCACAGATCGCAAAAGAGAGCCAGTACATTCTGAGTGCCGGTCCCAAGCCTGGATAAATGAGGAGGGTTGCGTCAGGAAGGGCATCCGGTGTAAAACAAGCCAACCCAACTATGCAGACTAAGAATCGAATTTCCATACCGGATCGGTCGCGGCCCGGGTTAACAACGTCCGCCACCGGTGCTGTTGCCCAACAGGGTGCCGGTGGAAATTGGGCTACTGCTGGGCGAAGATGATGAAGAGGAGGAGAACGTTTCCACAAACAGCGGGAGAAGAAGAAAACTAGAAGGGTGGAAATGAGAGTAGGGACTTTGAATGTTGGTAGTATGACTAGTAAAGGGAGAGAGATGGCTGATATGATGGAGAGGAGAAAGGTAGACATATTGTGTGTGTAAGAGACCAAGTGGAAGGGAAGTAAGAGCAGGAGCATCGGCGGTGGGTACAAGTTGTTGTACCATGGTGAGGACAGGAAGAGAAATGGTGTTGGAGTCATTTTAAAGGAAGAGTATGTTAAAAGTGTGTTGGAGGTTAAGCAAGTGTCTGACAGGGTGATGAGTGTGAAGTTGGAAATTGAAGGGGTGATGATGAATATCATCAGTGCATATGCCCCACAGGTAGGTTGTGAGATGAAGGAGAAAGAAGATTTCTGGAGTGTGTTAGATGAGGTGGTGGAGAGTGTGCCCAAGCATGAAAGAGTGGTGATAGGAGCGGACTTCAATGGCCATGTTGGTAAAGGGAACAGAGGTGATGAGGAAGTAATGGGTAGACATGGTATCAAGGATAGGAATGGGGAAGGACAGATGGTAGTTGATTTTGCAAAAAGGATGGAAATGGCTGTGGTGAATACCTACTTTAAGAAAAGGGAGGAGCACAGGGTAACATAAGAGTGGAGGAAGGTGCACACAGGTGGACTACATTCTTTATAGGAGATGCAAGGTAAAGGAAATCAGAGACTGTAAGGTGGTGGCAGGAGACAGTGTCGCTAGACAGCATAGGATGGTTGTTTGTAGGATGAATTTAGAGGTAAAGAAGCAGAAGAGAGTGAGAGCTCAACAAAGGATCAGAAGGTGGAAGCTGAAGGAGGAAGACTGTTGTGTGAAATTTAGCGAGCAGGTGAGAGAAGCACTGGTTGGAGGGGAAGCAATTTTGGACAACTGGAAAAGTACTGCAGATGTGAGGGATACAGCTAGGACAGTACTGGACATGACATCTGGACAGTGGAAGGAAGACAAGGAGACTTGGTGGTGGAATGAAGAGGTCCAGGAAAGCATAAGGAGAAAGAGGTTGGCGAAAACGGTTGGGATAGTTGTAGAGATGAAGAAAGTAGAAGGGAGTACAAGGAGATGCAGTGTAATGCGAAAAGAGAAATGGCAAAAGCGAAGGAAAAGGCATATTGCGAGCTGTACAAGAAGTTGAATAGTAAGGAAGGAGAAAAGGACTTGTACCGACTGGCCAGACAAAGGGACAGAGCTGGAAAGGATGTGCAGCAGGTTAGGGTGGTAAAAGATGCACATGGTAATGTGCTGACAAGTGAGGAGTGTGTGCTGAGAAGGTGGAGGGAATATTTTGAAGAGCTGATGCATAAAGAAAATGAGTGAGAGAAAAGGCTGGATGATGTGGTGAGAGTAAATCAGGAAGTACAAGAGATTAGTAAGGAAGAAGTGAGGGTTGCTATGAAGAGGATGAAGAGTGGAAAGGCAGTTGGTCCAGATGACATTCCAGTGGAGGCATGGAAATGTCTAGGAGAGATAGCAGTAGAGTTTCTAACCAGATTGTTTAATAAAATCTTGGAAAGTGAGAGGATGCCTGAGGAGTGGAGACAAAGTGTGCTGGTTCCTATTTGCAAGAACAAGGGTGATGTGCAGAGCTGCAGTAACTACAGAGGAATAAAGTTGATCAGCCACAGCATGAAGTTATGGGAAAGAGTAGTAGAAGCTAGGCTTAGAAAATAGGTGATCTGTGAGCAGCAATATGGTTTCATGCCGAGAAAGATCACTACAGATGCAATGTTTGCTCTGAGAATACTGTTGGAGAAGTACAGAGAAGGCCAGAAAGAGTTACATTGTATGTTTGTGGACTTAGAAAAAGCTTATGATAGGGTGCCAAGAGAAGAGCTGTGGTATTGTATGAGAAAGTTTGGAGTGGCAGAGAAGTATGTTAGGGTAGTGCAGGACATGTACAAGAATAAGCGAAGTGTGCATCGCATCTGCGCATGCGTGGGTAAACGGGGGCAAAAATCCCAGCTACCACACTCACACTGCTCCCATTGAATTTCTTATACAGTAGCATTAACGGACTGTAAAAGTTAAGGCTTTTACAGGGATTGTTTCAAAGGCTTTAAGCCTTAAACGACACATACAATAATGACAGGGGTGCATTGTGCTGTTTTCAAATGCTCGAACGGAATTTATAGGCTTGAAAGTTGGCTGAAAACACACGATTGCAAAGCTCCACCGAGTCCACACAAAGACGGAAAGAAGAAAAAATGTGGTTGTAAACCTCCGTTCATTCTACACAATTTCGCCACAGAAAAGAAAGATCCAGACGGACGTAAAAGACGGACTAAAATTGTAAGTTTCTTGCACACATTTATTTTGTCAATATCCTGAAACCGTGCTGCCATTTTCATGCATCGGCGTATGACTAATGTCGCGCCATGAATGATGCAGCACGTAATATTGTAAAATTGACATGTTCTATAAACACACTGCATGCATGCACATATCACTGTATGCCTGTCAACTTATCAAAACAAACGTGACACCAAAGAGGTTATATGTGAGACTCACCATCATTGTCGTCATTACGAAGCCGGCGGAGTAGCGATTTCTCATCCCTGCTTAGCAAATATTCTGCAATGTCCACAGTTTCAGTCTCTGGACTTCGTCTAACCATCAGTTGCCTTCAAGGGGTCAGAAATTTGTCTCCAACTATCAACAAGGACCGGTCATTTTCAACAGCAGCGCGCGCTTTCTCCCTTGGCACTAACTGTAGTTTCTGTACAGATGCAGCACACGCGAGCACAGCCAGCTCTTCTTTCCATTTCTCTCCACTGCCGTACGTAGTCCTGGTTGTAACAGGCAATCCGCGGAGCTTACAAAAACGCTTTAAATCATCAACTTTCCAGCGGTTGAAATTATCCAAATCACAGCACTCCTCGCTGCTTTCTGCCGCCATAGCTTGTGGGTTGGTAGCTGAAAAATTTAGCCTACCCATAATGCACCGCGCAGCCTGAGATGCGCACTTCGCTTATAATGTGACAGCGGTGAGATGCACAGTCGGAATGACAGACTCATTCAAGGTGGAGGTGGGATTACACCAAGGATCAGCTCTGTGTCCTTTCTTGTTTGCAGTGGTTATGGACAGGTTGACGGATGAGATCAGACAGGAGTCCCCATGGACTATGATGTTTGCAGATGACATTGTGATCTGTAGTGAGAGTAGAGAGCAAGTTGAGTCTAGTCTGGAGAGGTGGAGATATGCTTTGGAGAGAAGGGGAATGAAAGTCAGTAGAAGCAAGCTGAGTACATGTGTGTGAATGGGAGGGAGCCCAGTGGAATAGTGCGGTTACAAGGAGTAGAAGTGGTGAGAAGTAGATGAGTTTAAATATTTGGGGTCAACTGTTCAAAGTAATGGAGAGTGTGGTAGAGAGGTGAAGAAGAGAGTGCAGGCAGGGTGGAGTGGGTGGAGAAAGGTGGCAGGAGTGATTTGCGACCGAAGAATATCAGCAAGAGTGAAGGGGAAAGTTTACAAGACAGTTGTGAGACCAGCTATGTTGTACGGCTTAGAGACGGTGGCACTAACAAAAAGACAGGAGGCAGAGCTGGAGGTGGCAGAGCTGAAGATGTTGAGATTCTCTTTGGGAGTAACAAGAATGTACAAGATTAGGAATGAACATATCAGAGGGACAGCTCAGGTGGGACGGTTTGGAGACAAAGTCAGAGAGGCGCAATTGAGATGGTTTGG
This sequence comes from Thalassophryne amazonica, assembly GCF_902500255.1. Lineage (NCBI taxonomy): Eukaryota > Metazoa > Chordata > Actinopteri > Batrachoidiformes > Batrachoididae > Thalassophryne > Thalassophryne amazonica. The sequence goes on from NC_047124.1 coordinate 17,498,088, forward strand.
ACATGTGCAGAGGAGGGACCCAGGGTATATAGGGAGAAGGATGCTGAGGATGGAGCCACCAGGCAGGAGGAGAAGAGGGATGCCAAAGAGGAGGTTTATGGATATGTTGAAGGAGGACATGCAGGTGGTTGGTGTCACAGAGGAAGATACAGATGACAGGGTGAGATGGAAACGATTGATCTGCTGTGGCGACCCCTAACAGGAACAGCCGAAAGACAAAGAAGAAGCAAAAGAGAAACAGATAAAACGCTAACTAGTGAAAGTAACGTTTAATGATTAGGTTTCCATCTAATTTGAAAACCACTGGTGGAACATTTCATTTTCCACTAAATTTAGTTCCACTAAATTTAAGACTGTTAACTTAAAGAAAACCTTAATTGTTTATAAAATCTTTGTAATCCTTGAAATAGCATATTTGTTCCTGTTTATATACTAATCCAATAAGTGAAAATGACATTGCACAATGTATTGAATGTATTGTAATGTATTTTCCATGTGTATTTTTGTTTCTTAATATTTCTTATTTAATACTTTATAATTCATTTAATTTGTTCATGTATATGTTGAGCATCATCTGATTTTGGTACCCTTTTTGGAAACATCAGTTTCAGTTCTTTATTTTAATTTTTCAGGATTTTAAAGCCAAAACTCAATTTCAGAAATATTAGCGGTATAGCGGCTCATGGTAGCTTCAGCTAAATGTTGTTACTGTTCCTGGGTTTAGGCGTTATCACAGTAATCGGTTAGCTTTACCCACCACTACTTGCTTGCGAAAAATACTGAATTTTGAGCTTTGACTGCCAAACGTGAGCTTTCCTGCTTGAGCACCACATGTGTAAGGGCCAAAAGAAAAAAAAAAAAAAACACCCAACCCCAAGCTAAAACTAAATTAATTTCATAAAAGTTAGCGGCTAGTGGTAGCTTCAGCTAAATGTTGTTACTGTTTATGGGTTTAGCGTTATCACAGTTCACTTATCAGTTAGTGGATTAGCAGATACTAAAGTTAATCGGTTAGCTTTACCCACCACTACTTGCAAAAACTACTGAATTTTGAGCTTTGACTGTCAAACATGAGCTTTCCTGCTTGTCTTTCATAAATGGAAGTGGCAATTCGCACGACCACCGTGCCCATAACTCTCATTTGGCTATTCATTCATTCATTTGGCTATTTGCACGGCAAGACTCGGGCCGCCGTTCGAATAGGGTCGGCCTTTTGCCACCAGAGTCTTGCCGTGTGAATACTGAAATGAGAGTTATGGACACGGCCGAATTTAAAAAAAAATCATCAAAATCTAAAAATATTAAAGGAGTTAAGACATCTTGAATACAGTATGTTTGTTTATATAAGTAGTTACAAGTTTTGCCACCAGAGTCTTGCTGTGCAAATAGTGAAATGTGGACACGGCCGAATTAAAAAAAATCAAAATCAAAAAATATTAAAGGAGTTATGACATCTTGAATGCAGTATGTTTGTTTATACAAGTAGTTCCAAGTTTTGCCACCAGAGTCTTGCTGTGCGAATATAGTCTTGCTGTGCAAATAGCCAAATGAGAGTTATGGACACGGCCGCCGTGCCAATAGCCACGGCCTTTATAAATAGCATTGCATGTGCAACAGAGGCCAGCTGGAGGTGCTGTGGAGCCAGTAAAATTTTACTCCAGAAGGGCAAAAAACATTCTAGCGAAAAATACTAGAACACCTGGGTTTTAACCTTGTGGTTAGAGTGCCTGTCCCCCCATCAAGAGATTGGGAATTTGAAGCCAGTGAGATATGAAGCAAAAGAGGTTAAACATGCACCTTCTTGTAGTCTTAATATCTCCTTTCCCACCATATATAAACAAGCGCACAGCCAGCTAGTGTAGATGTGTGAGCTGTGTACTGTCAAAGTGCTTGCATCAGTTATAAACAGATATAAAAAGCTACCATAGCGCTGGCTCATTTTCCAGCTTTCCTTGAAAGTCCCACCACAAACGTAGACACAGCAGGTTAGCTAGCACTAACTTTTGAAGTCATCATTATCTTTTGCAATCACACTTCCTTTCAATAACACCATTGTTTCAGCTGCCTCAGATTTGGAAGCACAGTAAAAGCAGCGGCGATACATTGTACCTATGATGAAAACGGCCTTGGAGGCATCCTGGCCAAAGATTTGCTCTATGTACTTTGGCTTGAAGGTGATCAAACCGACAAATCCGTTGACGACTACAAAGTAGGTAGTGATTAACAAGACATAGACACTGTTGCTGAATAGCCTCCTCAGGGATGGAAGGAAATCTGTCGAAAGGAGAAAAAAAAAAAACAGTTCCGTAAAGAGTGTTGGAAACATGCTTGTTCCAAGAGTGAGAATGTGCAAAATGAAATTCAAATCATAACCTAAATTTATTGGTTTAATTTAAATGTTTAATTAGTGCTTTCTGCAACATTGTTTTAAAATGGATTTAAATGCAAATTACGATAAAAGAGCATCAAATGAACGTATTTTGTACTTTTTGCCATCTCTTTGAATGTGACCGGCTTCTTTTTTTCCTGATGGTTGTTGTTTTCTAGGAAATTCTGTTGTTCTTTCTCTGTGGCGAACTCTACATTTTTGTTCTGGCTCTGTTGTTCACCCTCTTTAGGCAGGGATTTCGGCAGGAACCAGAATGGGATACTAGACACCAGAGCCACAGTGCCGGTTATTATGAAGCCCAGCCACCAGGCTCCAACCCAGCGGGAGTCTTTGTAGGTGATGGTCACAAAGTCTAGGAGAGAGAGGAAGACACAAGGAAAACCTGAAGGTTATGCCCAAGATATCTAACAAATATTTTCTGGAATTTAATACATTTTGCCCTCTGGAATAACATCTAAAATATACAGGGCCATCTTATCATCATGCATCAAAATATAGTCACAAATGACTGGTGGCCTACCCTTTTTCGGAAGGCTCGCTAGTTGGGAGTGTTAGGGTTAAGCATTAGTGTTATTGGTCTGACTTCGGTTTATGGTTATATTTTTCGACTGAAACCCAATTGCGGGACTAATAGCCGTCCCACACACACACACACACACACACATGCGGGATGTGGGACACGGGGGTAACTACCGGGACTGTTCCACGCATTACGGGATGACTGGCAGCCCTGTTTAAACAGCAATGGTTTATCATTTATTATTTAAAAATTCCTACATAATTAAAAACTGTTTTGAAACAGATTGGTATCACTTGTGGTCAACTGTAAGACAATACTACAAATTGCAAATACATTCCCTTCAAATAATCATTCATTCTGTATCAATAGCATGCTACATACTAGCTAGCTATCATGGTCTACAGTGGCTCTACATGCTAGCATGTGGCAGTACATGTCATTTTAGCCATCCAGGTCTTATTAAATTTTATAAAAATGCTGCCTAGGAACAGTTCAGTAATACTAGATAGTACAAATATTTACATCCTGCAACTATTAATTCATTACTGGACATGAAATATGCTAGCTACTTTATGTCTTAGCCACCTGCCATGGCCTGCAATGGCTCTGCATGCTAGCATATTGCAGCAAGCATCAATTTAGCTATCCAGGATCCATGATTGTACTTGGCACCTTATTTCTTCAGATATGTACCTAAATCCACAAATCCAATGTCCACGTATATCTTGGCAAGGAAAGAGCCAAGCATGAAGCCAAACATGGGTCCAAAGATTCCTATCGTATGAATGCAGGCTGGTTAATGGAGGAGAGAGAAACATAAAGTCATATGTAGGTAATGGGAGGGTGAGGGAGTACAACAGAATATACTGTAAACAAACAATGGGCAGTAACTAACCCAAATAGAAGGGAGTGTTATCCGGTTTGGAGAAGTCATCCAGGTAGGAAACACCCAGAGGCATGATGGGGGTTTCTCCAATACCGCGCAACATGTTTCCAAGGAATACGTAGATCCACATGGATGATCCTGCCACCTTTTCACAACCTGGGAGTGGACTCAGTGTTGAGACTCGCTTGCATTAAGACTATATCATTGTTTATTGTTGTCATTCCTTCTTGCATCATGTGTAGTATACCTATGTTGGTCTTGACACTGGGCGTTTCATCTGCAGTACTGATGTTGCCGTTGGTCAAACAAGGCATGATGCTGTCAGTCATGTTATTTACATTGTGGGTCAGACTTGTCTCATATTTATACCTAAAAGACAAAGACAATTACAACGATGTCACATTTTTGTAACAGAGTTGGGGAGCAAGTAGCTTAGTGCAATAAGGAAATGGGATTGGGATTCCCAGCTATGCTGTAAATGGCGTTGGTTTTAGTGATTCGGTGTCGTCGATTTCGCCACTACTTTATCGTAAATATGGCAACATGAAGACAGAGTACTGACGGTCCCTGGAAGAAGTGAGGCAGGGCAGTACAGAAGCTGCCGATGGCCATGACCAAGCAGCCAATACCAATCAGCCGGGGACGGTGAAGCTTGGCGCCAAAGTAGCTGACAAAGGCGATGATCAAAAGGTTGCCTGGGAAGGAGATGCATGAAAGAGTAAATGAATGAATGAATGAAGCTTTGATTGATATCAGCATTTGCTTTGTATTTCCGGTGTTGGCACGCCATTTTGCACCTCAACGCCAGTCATCTTAAACCCATCCCACCCCCTGTACGCACCCATTTCGAAGCTGCCATCTATAACCCCGATGAGGGAGCTGGGGATGTCAAAGCGCCTCTCGATCTGAGTGATGGAGCTCTTCATGTACGCGCCACCGAAGGCTTTGGCAAAGAAGACGAATGACAGAGAGCACAAGAAGAACTGGAAAACCAAAAAAGACAACAACAAAAGCCTGAATTAAACCGAACAGTCTTCAACAAAATGTCATTTAAGGCCAAAACGCTACAACTAGAAGTGATGCAACTAAAGAGATTCCAAAACTTTCTACTCACATAAGGAGTAGATAAGGAGTGTTTTTATTCCTCAGTGCAAAGGATAAAAGGTGGATAACTACGGTAAGTAATCATTATTCTTGTCGATTTACTCAATTATGGATCAGGCAAACAGTGTCAAAATGCACATTCCACTACCGGCAGTACATGACACTTAAAACTAAACCCAGATGGGAAGAAAGTATTTAAGACTCTACAACTGGACATATTTTAAGACTATGAAATAAATTTGTCTTAAAGAGACAAGCTAAAGAATTATGGATACTCTTGAATTTATTGACGTTAAGTTACAGCCAGTGTTCTAATTAATTAATACACAGACCTTTCCAACTCACTTAAAATGTCTTGGATTTCATTTATAGCAGTCATTAAGAAAAGCACAGTATAGTACTGTATGGTAAATCTGTTTGGAGTAGACCGTATAAGAATGATACAAGTGAGGGAAGCCACCAAGACACCCCCCCCCCCCCCTTCTCAAACAAAGACACTACATTGTACAACTTTTGATCAGCAACACATTTTCATATTGGAGTAAAACAAAGGATTTTTCTGAAAAGAATACAATAAATTTAAGCTACAGTTTGCTAGAAGGGGACATGAGTGACTCAGGCCTAGATTTTGTTTTGTTTTTTTGAAAAAGTGTAACTCGTGACGCAACAGAGAAAAACAGCACTTTGCAGAGTTTTGTTTAATTCATTTCTGTTCCACGTTTGTTACCGTTGATAAACATGACACAATTAATACAGTGTGAGGGTAAAAAATTATTTTGTTTTAGGTGTCAAGATTGGGAAAAAAAAACCCTGCTGACTACATTTTCAATTTACAGTAAATAACCTGAAAGGATTCGGATTATTGAGTTGGCCTTGATGTTTATCTCACACTATGGCCATAAAGCACAGTGTACGTAGGCATAACCCTGATGCAAAGGTAAACAAAAGGGACTCGCACTGGGCTGCAGGTCAGACAGCTGTGTGACATCAACACGTGATTTAGATGACATGTTGTGCAATATTAAAAATGCCACCATTTTAACAAATTTTGGATGTTCTATCACCACAGAGACACAGCTCAGCAAGGCCAATGATGAGGGGGACAAAAATATAAATAAATAAAAATAAGACAATTTTGTATCATATATGGGGTTTTACGAGGCTACATTTACATTGCTAGTTGGCATGACCTGACCTGAAAATTAGCTTTTTTTTTCCCCACACTGATATATATTCATGTTTGTAAGCAATGAACAGTCGTCACATTGTCACAATTCAAACAATCATCACCTCGAGGACCACTTTGACCAAATATTGTGTAAGTCAAGTCATCTGATCTGTTGTACTCACACTCTCACTGCGTATGTGTGCAATTTATTTATTTATGTAGAAAACTGACACCTAAAGGTAATAATATATTGTGTGGGGTATGATTGTGGAGGTTTTGATGTTGTACTGGTCACCATTTGTCACCTTTAAGAACACGTAGGCTACATAAACATCTAGCTGAAATGGCATTTATTTACTTACTTATTTATGTATTTTAATGGTTAACTTTCATCTCACTTCACATTCATCATTCATCTGAAACTAATTTGACGATCATTGTTTTGCCTCTATGGAATTAGTGCAGTAGGTAACTGAAACAATCCTTCAAATGGTGATACAAGCACCAACTTCTGCAAAAAAGCTCCTTAGGCGTTATTCTTTTGAAAAAAAAAAAAAAATGACTGGCCACTTGAATTTTCAAAAGGCGGCCAGGTAGGAGTCAAAATTTTAAAATGCTCCAATATTGAAAGTTATACCACATTATTTGTCTGATCATAAAGATTCCAAAAAGGTATAGTTTGGACTATCTATGACTGAATGTTATGGAGTTACGGGGTAAAAGCAACAAGAATGGTGACAAAGGTCAATTTCAGTTTCTACTGAGGTCAAAAAATAGTTGCTCCAATTTTAGTAAAAAGTGCAAATTATTGGTTGAACTAATAAGATTAATAAATGAAATAGTTTTGACTGTGTTGAATGTTTGGTCTGCAAAGTAAAGGTCAAACAATGTCGGCGTACATAACTAAGCATGACAGATGGTGCAAACTATTCCTTTTTAAAACCCTGTTAACCAATAATTTGCATCACGTTTTACCAAAATGAGATCAACTTTAACCCTTGACCCTTGTGCAAAGTGAAATTGACCTTTGGCACATTCTTGCTGTTTTTACCCCATAACTCCATAACATTAAGTCACAGATAGTACAAAATATACCTTTTTGGATTCTTTATGATCAGACAAATAATGTGGTATAGTTTTCAATATAATTGGTGCATCTTTAAATGTTGACCCCATGTAATTGTTCAATTGACCCCTACCTGGCAGCCTACTGAAAATTCAAGTGACCAGTTGGTTTTTCAGAAGGAGTATGTGTGCCAAATTCGGTGCTTATATCACTATTTGCAGGATTCCTCTGTAAATATTCTTTATCTGCTCCACTAAAGGCAAAAAAAGCAAACAAAAAAAAAATGCGAGTTGAAGTCAAACTGTAATGTGAATATACCCTTACATTTTAGCAACTTTTATGTTGAACTCACAACAAGAGCTCACCCACAGACAATGTAATCAGATCAATCAATCAATCAACCAACCACTTAAAAAAAAAAAAATTGATTCATGTCATTTTCAGCTAATGTGCACGCCACCTTAGAAGCATTAACATACACTCAACAAAAATATAAACGCAACACTTTTGGTTTTGCTCCCATTTTGTATGAGATGAACTCAAAGATCTAAAACTTTTTCCACATACACAATATCACCATTTCCCTCAAATATTGTTCACAAACCAGTCCAAATCTGTGATAGTGAGCACTTCTCCTTTGCTGAGATAATCCATCCCACCTCACAGGTGTGTCATATCAAGATGCTGATTAGACACCATGATTAGTGCACAGGTGTGCCTTAGACTGCCCACAATAAAAGGCCACTCTGAAAGGTGCAGTTTTGTTTTACTGGGGGGGGGGGATACCAGTCAGTATCTGGTGTGACCACCATTTGCCTCATGCAGTGCAACACATCTCCTTCGCATAGAGTTGATCAGGTTGTCAATTGTGGCCTGTGGAATGTTGGTCCACTCCTCTTCAATGGCTGTGTGAAGTTGCTGGATATTGGCAGGAACTGGAATATGCTGTCGTATACGCCGGTCCAGAGCATCCCAAACATGCTCAATGGGTGACATGTCCGGTGAGTATGCCGGCCATGCAAGAACTGGGACATTTTCAGCTTCCAAGAATTGTGTACAGATCCTTGCAACATGGGGCCGTGCATTATCCTGCTGCAACATGAGGTGATGTTCTTGGATGTATGGCACAACAATGGGCCTCAGGATCTCGTCACGGTATCTCTGTGCATTCAAAATGCCATCAATAAAATGCACCTGTGTTCTTCGTCCATAACAGACGCCTGCCCATACCCCACCGCAATCATGGGCCACTCGATCCACAGCATTGACATCAGAAAACCGCTCACCCACACGATGCCACACACGCTGTCTGCCATCTGCCCTGAACAGTGTGAACCGGGATTCATCTGTGAAGAGAACACCTCGCCAACGTGCCAAATGCCAGCGAATGTGAGCATTTGCCCACTCAAGTCGGTTACGACGACAAACTGGAGTCAGGTCGAGACCCCGATGAGGACGACGAGCATGCAGATGAGCTTCCCTGAGACGGTTTCTGACAGTTTGTGCAGAAATTCTTTGGTTATGCAAACCGATTGTTTCAGCAGCTGTCCGAGTGGCTGGTCTCAGACGATCTTGGAGGTGAACATGCTGGATGTGGAGGTCCTGGGCTGGTGTGGTTACACGTGGTCTGCGGTTGTGAGGCTGGTTGGATGTACTGCCAAATTCTCTGAAACGCCTTTGGAGACGGCTTATGGTAGAGAAATGAACATTCAATACACGAGCAACAGCTCTGGTTGACATTCCTGCTGTCAGCATGCCAATTGCACGCTCCCTCAAATCTTGTGACATCTGTGGCATTGTGCTGTGTGATAAAACTGCACCTTTCAGAGTGGCCTTTTATTGTGGGCAGTCTAAGGCACACCTGTGCACTAATCATGGTGTCTAATCAGCATCTTGATATGGCACACCTGTGAGGTGGGATGGATTATCTCAGCAAAGGAGAAGTGCTCACTATCACAGATTTAGACTGGTTTGTGAACAATATTTGAGGGAAATGGTGATATTGTGTATGTGGAAAAAGTTTTAGATCTTTGAGTTCATCTCATACAAAATGGGAGCAAAACCAAAAGTGTTGCGTTTATATTTTTGTTGAGTGTAACTATGTAGTCATGCCTTCACCTCTCAACACTTACTGTGTACCCTGGGCACATTTACACTCATTAAAAGCTTTCTTAACATTTACATATTACATTTAATTTAAAAGAATCTTTTTAAATCTCATGTGCCAAAGTTTAAGCTCCCTTTGGGGGAGTGTGAGCTTTGTGGAAATGAGTTTGGCTCATCAGGTGGAAAATATGTCACTAAATACAGACGCACCTACAGAAGTAATAGCAATCACACCAATGCAAATAATTACAGTGTAAAATGAAAAGTTGTGTGCATTTCAGACAATTGACATATTAATCGATGACTTTTCAGGCTTAAAAATAAAGTAACTTTGTTCTGACCTTGAGCTTAGAACAGCAAGCATGACGTGGTTGTTTGTTTTCTACATTCATCGTGTGACCGAAAGGTCAGCAGACAGAGGCCACACTGCAGAAAATAGCAAAAGACAAGGTACAATGGGGAGTGCAACAGGGTTTGCATGATCTAAATGTTAAAGACCAACCATTGCAGAAAGAACATAAGCAAAAGTCTGGCAACTGAGCAAAATGTTCATTGCAGAATCATGTTTGCCTTGTTTCAATGTGCACGTGTAGTGCATGGCAATATTATGTAACTTGACCATTTAAACTTGCAATAAAAACAGCAAGCAAATCTCTGTTTTATTAAAGGAAGTAGGAGATGATAAGAAAGATGATAATACTTATGTACATTGTAGGTTTACAGCTCAATGCATGACGCTGCAGAGGCAACATGCAAGAAATAAAAACCAAGAGATAATGAACTTATTAAGGTGGGACAATCACCTTTTCCTAGGCATTGGTAATTGGTAAACATCAAAGCATGTTGTAAAACCATTGATTTATATTTAATCCACTAGATATTCCAATTTAATCCAATAGAAATCAATGTGTAAAACGCATTAAGTGAATAGATCCAGACTGTTAACACAATAACTCAAACAAAAAAAAATGCTCTCATCTTGGACATTTTCATATTAAAAGGGCATATAATGAGGATAAATGGATTAAAATTTTGCGATCTTTGATGTACATCAACAGACCACTTATTTTTCTTATGTAATGTATAATTTCATTGTCTGCCATCTGCTGGACATGCTTGGGATTGCTGCAGGGAATAATTTAGATGCATGATAGAAATTAGAAGTTACATGCAGCTTGAATTGAGCTCATTTGTAAGTTTCATTTTCAAAAAATTGGTATGGAGGACTTGGTACTGGATAAGGGCAAAGGGTAGTCAATTTATTTATTTTACTTATTCATATTTATTTTTTTGTCCTACAAATAGTAAATTAATTCATTTTTGCAGGTTTATCTTTGCTTTTTGCACATTAATAATTACTTACAACTTTTTCAAAAGTTTGAAAAACAGTTTAGTTTTTAAAAATAGTTTAATAATTTAATTCATGACTGAATGACATTAAAAACTATGTAGCTCTATACCTTAAAGAAAAATTTATATATATAGAGAGAGAGAGAGAGAGAGAGAGTTCTAATTGGCAACAATAACAGTAAAGTCACTGAAAATGCAGAGAAACAGGAAATGCAAATTTTCAAAATAAATCAGGAACATGTATAGCTGGAAATAAAAAAATATATATAGTTCTAATTGGCAACAATAACAGTAATTTCATTGAAAGTGCAGAAAAACTGGAAGTGCAAATTTTCAAAATAAAACAGGAACGTGAGGCGCTGGAAAAATGAGAAATAGTTTGATCATTTCTCATGTTTGTGTTTTTTTTAAATATCAGCATGAAAAATTATAAAACTGTGCGCTTTAATCAGAAGGAATTTTGAAGAAGAAGAAGGAGGAGGAGGGTTTTACCTGAGAGGCTGCAGTGGTCCTGTAAGGGATGATGGGAATGTGGCAAAGCAGTAGGAGACTTGATAAACCTGCAGGACTTTGCGCATTCAGCAGTGTTTTATCACAAACAAACTATGTCATCGAGATAATCAGCATCCCACCCAATCATGAAGGACGTTCCGAGCTCGTCAGGCCCTCCACTGAGTCTCGCGTGCAAAATGTAAATACAGCGACTGTCATTGGGTAAGGTCCACTCGGATGCTTGTGCGTGCTGAATACATATGCGCACAATAACACGGGGGAACATCACAAGAATTTCCAAGCATCCATCCTTTTGAAGGCGCAACAAACAGCGTGAAGCTTATTTTGAAGGCCTGCTTTAGCTCTCCTGGACTAGTCCAAGTTTTTGTGAGAAGGACTTGTTTCCTCAAGTGTGATCAAAGTCTTCCGGGCCCATTGATAGTTCATAACAATGGGCTTCTCTGTGTGAAGGTGAAAGTACATCACAGTTTGTCAGACTGGACATCAGCACGGACAAAATTGGGACATAACTGTTCCTGTTTATTTAATGAAAATGTATATTAATATCTGGCATTTTCAAAGAAAACAAAAACTGTCATGGAAGAGATGAAGACCACATGACTGCGCATTAGATTTTTCCTCACTTTTTCAAAAGCTTAGATATGTACACTATGTAAAATGCATCAGTGGAATTCATCCATTGCATGCCGGTATATAGAGGGGGTTCAACCGAGAATTCTGCTGATTTTTTTTCTGATCTGGATATCAACGTTATGTATTTTCTTTTCATTGATAATAAGCAACAAGCACTAACTGTTACACAGCTATTATCACACACCCTCAAGTTTCAATTTCCTCTGCCAGAGTAATCCCTTAAGTGATGAAAGGGGAAACTGCTTGATAAACTTTTCCCGTGGGGGTTGAGAATTTTTGCTCCCTGGTCCCTATCCTCCTCTGATATCAAACAGATTAGTAGGCTTGTAAATACCCATGTAGACACACAATTACACTTGTCTGGTTTGTAAAAACATGTTTGTATGTATAAGCTGAGAAATAAAGGGAGCTTCTCCTTCCTGTTGCAAATACTGTAAAGGTGCAAATATTTGCGTGGGATTTATTATGCGAATTTCGCAAGTTAAACAAGGTCGCCAAATTAAATACCGCTATTTTAATACATAACGTACATATACGTACATATTCATAATGTAAACGCGAATATTAATACCGCTAAATACAAGGTCTGTTAGAAAACTATCCGACCTTTTTATTTTTTGCAAAAACTATATGGATTTGAATCATGTGCACTTGCATCAGCCAAGCTTGAACCTTCGTGCGCATGCGTGAGTTTTTTCACACCTGTCAGTTGCGTCATTCGCAACCGACAGGCAGGTATAAAGTTTGCATTAATGTTATCTTGGTTCTTCCTGGGTGGTTCTTATGGCAACTGATCCAATCCCAAGCAAGGACTATTTGTATATAAAAATTTATTTCCTAAAATGATACATTTTGGGTTTCAAATGAAATTTATGTAGCTTTTTACCCCTCGAAATCCTCAAAAAGCTTCTGCTTCTGAGCCCCCCACGAGGGCGTTGCCCCTCAACCCCACCGGGGGCCCTGCGGCCCACTGGACCCCCAACTCAAGGATTTGAACCCCCCCCCCTTTCACAGGCTGAAAAGTTCTAAGGCTCCCCATGAAGGAGTAATGCATTAACTGCATTATAGTGAGCCTTAGAACTTTTCAGCCTACCCTCGTATACAGTATGTTACCATGATAACCCAAAAACAATAAATCCTCTTGTAACTCACCAAATTAAAAGGGCATAAAATGGGCAAAAACTGATTATATTTTAGTTAACTTTGACTCAGTGAATGAAAAAAATCAAGCTTGTTTTGCTTATTTGACATATATTATGTAAAATAGCATATCCCCTGCTTAAACAAGCGCTGTTGAGTCTTTTAAAGCGAATCTTAAAATACACTTACTTTCTATTGTTTATAATTAATGCTTATTTTAACTGATTTTATGTATATTATGGTTTGATGTTAGTTTCATCATTTTTATTTTATTTAGATTTTATTACATTTTTATATCACTTTGGTATTGTAAAGCAGTTTGAAATGAATTTACCCTGGAACTGTGATATAAATAAAGCTATTAATCATTATTATTATTATTATGGACACACCTAGGATTTGTGCAGGGGGGTAAACTTATTCACAGCTGTAATTTGTGCTTGTCAAGACAAATTGCTGTCTTTCCTTCAGTCTCTGCTTATGTATGTGTATAAGTATGAATGTATAGCTGCGTGTCATCCCTCCACTAAATAATCACACCCCACCAAGAAAAATACCTGTAGTGCCGCTTCTGGAATAAGAAACTTTTTTTAATGATTTGATCAGATCTTGACTCCAGTAAATGCTTTAATTACAAAAACCAAAAGACAACATTGCGTTTCTCACATTCGTGTGTATTCTCTACTGATTGTGGAGTCTAGTGATTAAATTGCATAATTGTTTTAACGTAGCGTGCTGCAGCTTCCACACTGGCAACTGCTGATGTGCTGGTAGGCATAGTGTCGGGTCGTGAGGTCGGAGCACTGCAGGGCCACTGACCTCCACTCTGCTCTCTGCTCCAGACAGCACGTGAAGTGCTGCGCCACCTGCAGGACACCGTGCAGCACGGTGCCACCACTGTGGAGAACGAAGGAAGGAAGGAAGGAAGCAAGCAAGAGAGAGTGTCCTGAGTCAGGATGAGGCTTGTGTTAGTGTTTTCTTGTTGTTCTTAGGACGTTCTGGTTACCCAGGTAGACCTCTTTAACGTTGTCAGCAGTACACACTCTCACGAGTTTGCTTCTAGTGTTACACCCGAGCACAGTGGTGAGACATGCAGGGTGTCAACAAAACATCAACAAGAGTTTTGATCTAATTTGGATGAAAATTGGTGGAATTACTGAAGGTCAGCCAAGGAGAAAAGAATTTAATTTTTGAGATAAATTAGTTAAAAATTACAAAGTCATGGACTAAGGTCAAGGTTTTGTCCAAGTGCTTGTATATAAAGTGAAATATAACGCAATACCCTCAGCCGTATGAGCACGTAATCAATGAAAGAGTGCATAGAAAGAATGTGACCTTTTGACCCCTTAGAAGAGGTCAAAGTTAGCCATCTTTGAAGCTGTCCAAGGTCTGTGTCCCAAGAATGCTCCCTGTGAATTTGAAGACCCTGACAATAATAGGACTGGAGTTATGCAGACTGACTGACAGACAGACAGACGGATGGACGCAAAGCCTTCACAACACCCGATGGTCATATTTTGGCCTTGGATAAAAATGACCATGGCTATTCTGAGATGCACCACTTGCTGCTATTAAACATAAATATGCAGCCAAGCATCATTTTGCTGTTGGTCATATGACCTTAGACCTTGGGTGACCTTGAAAGGTCAAGCTCATTTAGAAGTGGCTATTTTGAGGAATTGCTCAACTAAAACTACGGTTACTGTGAAACTTAATATGGTGCGTGTTAGTCGAGGATAAAGGAATTTAATTTGGACCAGAACGATCAAATGTCAGACTCGCACAGAACAATATATGATCGCAACAATGAATTACAAAGATTTATTTTCCATGGATCTGTGTCAAACATGCAAGGTGCAGGTGCACAGCTCTGATTCTTTTTTTCTTCCTTTTACATAGTAAATTTGGGGATTTGGACAACAAGTAATTAAAGTGTGGAGACACCCCAGATCTGAACCAGGGAAGATGACGAGGAGGATGATAACTGACTCACCTGGGCTGAGCAGCACATTGCCCCTGACACACAAGAAGCTGCAGGACAGCGGTGCAGTTGTCTGCGGTAACGTTAATGCTGGAAAGCCTGGGAGCACAGCTCTGGTTACCTGGAGTCAGAGATGTGATGGAAATTAATATATGTGTGTGTGTGTGTGTCTGACCAAAACCACTGCATCGTTCAAGAAACACATCAAAGTAGCTTCTATCACTGACTGACAACTATAACATCAGTTTCAATTAGATTAGACCCTGACCAATATAAAACGCGTTATTTTCGTGAATATTAAAATGTTTATTTCACCACATAAAGGAAAACAAAAACCCTTTGGTTGTTGGAAATTGTGTCATTATGCAGTTTGTCCAGCAGAGGATGCTCTGTCATTTACAATGCTGTCAAGCATGGCTGGGACTCCCATTGCCCCTACACCAAAAAAGGGGTGCCTAAAACAAGATAACCCCCCCCCACTAAATCCGATGCAAATTATCTTGCTGCATGGACAAATAATTTCACTTGACAAGATGTCCTGAATTAAAATTGTTAAATGTAGAAATAAGCATGTCGAACACTTAAACTAAGAAATTAACCCTTAAAACAACAGAAATTATTTAACACTTCTAAATCTAAAGTTTTTTTATTATTATTTTATCTTGGTACACCGCAAATTATTTGGTTCTTACCAAGATAAAAAAAAAAAACCTTTAGATTTATAAGTGTTAAATAATTGATTTTGTTTTTAAGGTTAATTTCTTATTTTAAGTGACATGCTTATTTCTAGATTTAACGATCTTAATTCAAGACATCTGGTTTAGTAAAAGTACTTGTCGATGCAGCAAGATAATTTCCCTCAGATTTAGTGTTCTTATCTCGTATTTAGATACCACTTTTTTGCAATGCATGGTCACATTAGATAAAAGAGAGGCAAAGCGACCAAGTGCCATTCATTTTCAATCGGCGTGTTTGTTTTAGTGTCAAGAGACAAGTGGTCCCTGTGCCACTGGTTAGGCGGAGCCAAAATAGAGGAGATGCCTACTTTATACAAATGCTGAGTGATGTGACACGGCAATTGCCAATCTGATTGAAGGCAGTGTGACAAATGGTAAATGGTTGTTAGTTACATTTGTAGTTATTTATAATAAAATTCATGTTCCAACTGTAAAACGTCAAGCGTCAATTACATTTCGTTGTCATAAGGGCTTGATAACGAAATGTTAGGAATCATTGTTTTTTAATGTGTATATATAGGCAGCCATATTGGTATTATACATTTTTTTACTCCAACGACCCCCCCAAAATAATCACGAAATACATCGAACTTTAATGACACGGTCAAGTCTAGTTCACCCTAACCGTAGCCATAGCCTCCCCAAATTTCATGATACCATCAATAAAATGTAACATTTTGTGTTGGTATCACAAACTGATAGACTGAATCACTTTTCGTGATGCCATCACGAACTGGCGTGAGATCAGGTTGGAGTTATCATAGGTGTCTTTGTGGCTTCCCTCACTAATCTCCCTCTTGTACCGTCTCGCGGTTTTTGAGAACTGCATACTGAAGATTTACTATACAGTACTATAATATATGTATTTATTAATACTGATGTAAATAAGGTACAATGCTTATTCAGTAACCTGGAAATATTCATGTGCCCATCCACCAATCTTGTTTAACCAAAACTGGCTGTAAAAGTGACAATTTACTGTAAATTCAAAGGGTTCCAATAATTTTGTCATGGGTGCATTTTATAGCTGGATTTTTTTTTATATGAAAACATTCATGTTTTGTAGGACATCTGGACATCTTGTTAAATACTGTTCTGTTTATAAAAAAAATTGTTTAGCATTCATTTCAAACATTTTAAATTCTGTATTGAAAATCAGGCCTACGTATTTGTCCGAGACGGTTTTCACTTACATGTAAAGCAGCAGTGGTGGTCATCCCAAATCCTGTCATCCTGGAAAACAGACACAAAAAAGGTAAAGTCACACCATTCTTTAGTTGAAGGACAGACGGAGACAGAGAACGTGGTCGCTGTGATTAACAGTGGAGTCGTTACCTCAGGGCAGTTTTCAGTGGGACACACTCGAGTCTCCCGCTGGACGCCTTCTGTGCTGCAGCTGAACGACACGCAGGGATGAGCAGCGTCTGTCCATCTGTCTCCCACCTGAATTACACGCTGACACTGTGTGAACACCTCAATCTAAAAAGGGTGTGTCCCGGCCAATTTATTTAAAGCTGTTAGTGTGAGATTTTATTGAAAAATTACGTGAGATTTCAAATTAAAGGTTAAGCAAAAGAACAGCTATTTTGATACACTTATGATCACTGTGAAAGACAAAATGATATAATAATATTAACACAGTGGAAGTGTTGTGTGTTTGGACAGATGACACTTTTATTTATTTATTTTTTTAAGAAAAAAAATTGGGAACTAATTCTTCGTCCTATCACTTAATTTTCTTTGCAGATTGGACATCGGTTACAATTTAGATTTACTTTCATTTATAAATTTTTATAGGAGAAAATGGCAGTAAATACAGACAGTAAATATTGGACAGTGTAGCTCGGTGATGAGTTGGCTCTGTGAAATATGCTGACTGAGCAAGTCGCTAAACCCCAAATGCATCGACGTCCACATTCATGTCAGGAAAACACTTTCAATAAATATTGTTCAAAATCAGTCAATAAGAAATGAGAAGAGAAGCCACTTTTAAAAAATAAAGTTAGATAATTTTGCAAATATTTATTTTAACTTGAAGTATTGTTTTGTGTTTTTTTTTTTATCTTATTGTATTTTTCTTGCTGTTTTTAATGGCATAAATAAAAATATGTACAAATTTGCCAAATAGGTGCCTTAATATTTACATACAACTGTACTGTATATTAGAAAAGTGTAACATACCTTGTATGTAAATTCTTTATAGTTGCACGTCTTGTCAACTGAAAAATATAATATGAACATATGATGTCTTAAGCATCCAGTCACAGAAAGATACATTTACACAAAATGTCTGGAAGCGGGTTTTTGTATAGTTGTACTGACCACTAAACTTGTTTTTTGTATTATAATTTCTAATGTTTGAAATATAGAATGTCACCAGGAACAAAATTAAAATATTTAAATTTCATTATTATTATTCTGGCATATATGATATGAAGAATACAGATTTCTGTTTATCCCATCAAACATTTGTCATCAGCTATTCTGTTTTTGATATCTGTCAGAGATCCTTTTTTTTTTTTTTTTTTTTTCGCCTTCTTATATTGGTTAATTTGTGGGGGGAAAAAAACAAAACCCAACTCTGTCACATACAGTAGCTTGAAAAAAGTTTGGTGACCCTTGAGCTTTTATTTATTAATTTTTTTCATGATGTCAGTTTAAAAAAATTACAATTCTGAAATTATACTATTCAAACTCACAGTGGAAAAAAATATCTATACACATCAAAGCCAGACATAATGGCCAACCTTTAACTTTCAGAGGCCAAAGGGTATTTTCTTGATTTTGCCATACTCCTTTTAAGATACCTATGTGTTGCATATCAAAACGTTCAGAACAATCTCACCTTTCTGGAAGTGAGACACACATATTTGTCTCGACTGCTGTTTAAAAATATGATCTATCACTAGAATTAATAGGATAATATGATGACAATTAATATAATGAAAAGTTCACCAGGATGCAGGCGCGTGTCATTTAGCTTCTGTGATATAACAAGACAAATGAACATTTTCAAGTCACTGCCACCAAGATACTTGAAACTGTGAAGGAGTTATAAGCTTCTGCTACTGCTTACACCTGACAGATTCATCATACCGTACCATTTATTTCCCCTGTGAGGTTAAAGTGCATAATTTAAAAAAAAAATGAAGAATTAAAAACTGAAGCCTGACTTTGTTTAAATTTCAGTCTCATAAAAAAATAATGATAATCACGTGTAAAAGCTAAAGCGAGCCCAAATGTTTTCATGCAACCTCTAGTGAATTAAACAAAACCAGGACAATCCAAAATATTGTGAAATGATGGTTGTTACCACATATCTGATTTGCACAGCAAGGGGTCATAACCAGGACGGCAGTGGAGTTGCAGACAGGTGGTGGGACGGAAAGTTTTGGAACACACTCCTCTGTGTAAGTCTGGTTGTTGCATGTGCACCAGTGACAGTTGGACTCCCACAATTCACCGGGCTGGAATCCAGGGTCATTATTATTATTATTTCAACTCAGTATCACAGGGAAATTATAAATTAAATATATAAATTAAATATATAAATTGCAAATAATTAACTTTAGCATTTAGTTGGTTTTGTTGTTGTTTTTTCAATTGAAGGTTGCCATTCTTACCATTCTAGGTTCACCAAGTGGGCCTTTACAATCTGCAAGGGAAAAACACAATTCTAATCATTAGAGAATACAGGTCAGATACATCTAAATGAATGCGGTGCTTTATCCCAATAGAATCTTGGGTCCTTACAGAAGCAGCTTGACACGCATGTATTTATGTGATTCCCTGCCTTCGTCTTGCCATCAGGACAGTAACAGCCTGCCTTTGGTTTCTCCAATAAGGCCCCTTGCTGATGCATCCTGCACCCAATGGTATAAGAAAACAATTAATGCATTTAAAGATTTTGGCTTTAGTAGGAAGCAGCAATAGGAAAAATTGAATCTGTCGAAACCCTCCATAGCAGACGTCATCCAGCTTGTTGCTGCACGCTCTGTAGACGAGTCCATCTGGGCACGTCATGTCTGAAACACGAGCAGACGTTTTTCATCCAAACATCATTGCTGTCAGAATTATTAGGCACAGAAGCGTTAATGCAGGAGTTTGATCTGACTGTGAGGGGATATTAGTAACTGATACACACTGCACTCTCCGTTAGTCAGGTTCATCCATTCAATACAAAAACCGACGTTCTTGCATTCTTCGGCAGCTTGCTCCAGAGAAGAGCAAGCGGCAGGTGTGAAGGTGCATGAGTCACTCTGGCAGTTCTTCTTTTTAAGTTGTAGATCCACAAACTGGCTGCAGTTTGCAAACACTCTGGAGGGGAAAAATAGCAGATTAATCAGTGCAACCTGTGAGTAGAAATGCTTACTTACTCAGAATACACAGTGACAAACAAATACTGTTTAAAAAATACTGTTTTTATGGAATAAAACTGGCAGCTGTGGATTCCAGAATAATTCTGTAAAAAATACAGTAAAAATATGTAAATACCTTTATAGAATATACTGACAATTTTACTGTATAAAAACACTATTTTTAAATAATAATAATAATAATAAGAGGACAGAGGGCAGCCTTGAATGAGGGATATTACGTTTGAGAATCAAGCAAACTGTGTGCACTACCATTGTGTCACATAATGTAAATTTCTTTGAAAATGAATCAGTTTTAAACTCGAGGCATGATGTTTTCAGAACTCCTGACAGTTTGCACAAATACAGTAAAAATGTGTTTAATATGGCAACATAATGTACATTAAATTACATTTTCAGAGTAGTTCCTATTGTGTGACAGCACAGTAGCACATCCAAGCAAAATGTCACAGTTTGAAGGCTGCACAAGGCCCATTCATTTTTTGAAGCTTAAGTTCTTATGAATAATAAAAAAAAAACAGCTCAATATGCAGATCCAATGCCAAACCTTCTGTGGTGGCGCTGAGCAAAATGTGAGGAGCACAACAAAAAATGATTGAATAGGATTCAATGTACAATAAGTAGGACATGCATTTAAATTCTATAGAAATAATTAATTAAACAGCACAATAATGTTAATTTAGCAAAAAAGGTAAATATTGGTTTAAAATGTTAATATTTTGTAAATTACCATAACTTTACACTGTAAAATTTACAGGTTATTCTATAAAGATATTTACAGAGTTTTTATTGTATTTTTTACAGAATTATTCTGGCAACCACAGCTGCTTAATAAACAAAAAGGTTTCAGAACCAAAAGGAGAGACACAAAAATACTATAATGTTTCAGCACTATGGACAGCAGCGATAAGTATAGCCCGGCAATCGGCCCTGAATTGGGCCAGATACTGGCCTCTCTGTCCTAGTCTGTGATTGGTTGGTGGCCGAGACGCTGACGTCAGCCCATGCATCAGCCTCACGTTGATGTGGCGCGAGCACTGCTCTCCTATTGGTCATTTAAGAGTGGGAAATCTCACTCTAAAATGGAGGCCAGTATCCGGCCCAATTCATAGCCGGTTGTCGGTCTACGATAAGAACGGTATATATATATATATATATATATATATATATATATATATATATACACACACACACATCTCATTTTTCAACTTGATGTGAAATATTCTTAATTGTAGTATCAAACGGCATGATTAATGTGTTGCTCTGGCACTGAAGTCAGTGTGAACATGAGAAGCTTACGGGTCATCCAGCAGTTCACACAACGGGCTACCAAGGCACCGGGGTGGGATAGGAGAAGGGACAGAGTGACAGGGTATGTCCACTGGTGCAGAGGCACATTCTGGCTTCAAAGGGTCAGCGGCAACCCAATCGTAGGCCGTGTTATGGCAGCAACTGTCCTCCTCAATCTGCCCTCCTCTACGGACACACGATCCGACTCCACACACACCTGGTAAGTGTAAGAAACAAGTGTGGTCTGGATACAAGTTGTATGACATCATACTATAAATTGAACAATGTCCTTTGACCAATTTCCACCAAACGTGATATATGGATGGCAGTTGCCCCCAGAATTGCCCTCATCTTTGGCAATGGTCAAAATTTAGATTTTTCGCTCTTACGCCACCAAACTTGGCACACATATTTAGGTGGGTCCAGAAATGTACCAAATTTACAAAAGGTCAATCAACTGGGGTCAAGGTTATTGAAATCAAAGTTCAAAATTCAAGTTTTTCACTCCAATTAGCACCAAATGTGGCAAACCATCTGTGTACCAAAGTACAGGATGGCCCAGCAATGTCAAACTTGTCAGAAGTCAGTCATTAAGGAGAAGATTATGCCTGCTTGCTGCTTCACTCCTCTCAGGTTGTTTTGCCTTATTCTGCCACACTTGGCACGTCAGTGAAGGTTGATCCCTTTGTTGCCTTTAAATCATTAAGGAATTTCATTTTCGATCTGAGCAGGATAAAACGTGGCACACCCTTAGGCAATTTCTCAAATTGCTCTTGCAAAGTCAAGCTCATTGAGGTTAAACCTCAGATCATGTAACCTTTACTGCTTCATGGCCACCGGTACTGTAACCAAGTAGAGGCATTAGAATAAAATCTAGAAATCGATATTTTGCCGTGTGTAACAAACACTTTCAAACAAGCTGAAAAACAATTTACTGGTATAAAGAAAGCAAACTAAAGACACATTTTCTGGGATGTTGATGCTCTCAGTAATTTACAGTATTTGAACATGATCTGTGCACATGTGAATTATTACTCACCACATTGCCCCTGGGTGTTATTGAAGAAGTGCTCCATGGCCAGATTGACCACCAGCGTGTAGGTCGGCGTGAGGGAGATATACGTTCGGATTTCTGGAAGGTAGATGTAGATGAAATACCCAGTGGTGTCAAACCTCATGCCATTGGCCTCATATGGTGGCTGTATGGCCACATTGTTCAGAGTGACCTAGGCCAAAGTAGACTGGAATCAGACAACTTTGGTTTTATCAGAAAAAGGGATGTTTAATCACATATTTGACTCATATGAATCAATTATTAAATTACCAATTATTCTGATAATACATTCATCATTTTGAGGATTTTTCTGCTACATGCAAAACTTTTTTGCAGAGTTCAGAAATTTAACATTGCACTGTGCACACCTTTAAGGTAGGCATGTTTGAGTTGATGCCGAGGGTAGCAGTATTGTTCTGATATCTCAGGATGATCCCTTTAATGCACGAGCCCCAGAGGCCCGGCACGCAGTAGAAGTTGTCCACAGCGATGGTCAGATGATGACGTGGCAAACGCTCTTCCATCAGCACGTAGGTGCAGTTTTGCAGAAAGTCAAAGGGGACGCCTTGGAATGAAATGTAGTGCGGATCCCCGTAGAGCTCGCAGCGACCTACACAAGAAAAAAGACCCATGTTAAAGCAAGTCTGATGGAGTCTGCTTTTCATCGATTATGTAGATCCACAATTCAGAGTTCAATTAACACTGTCTAAAAAAATGTAGGCTTCCAACACTCTGGCAACTCTGGAGTTCAAACTTTATACTCCAACTGGTGTAACAATTAACACTGTAGGGAAAACTTTAACACTGGTGTAGCCTTTGGTTACTACCACAGAATAAAGAGCTACGGATGGGTTTGAACCAACAACCTGCTGGTTAAGAGGTAGCACCACAGTCATAGAACCACAATTAACAACTCAATGTTTGTTCTGACACTCAAAAAAATTGATTCATTGGATGAACTCAATTCAATTATGTGCAGGATTTTCAGCTAATAAATATAAGTAGCCCCAACTCAAATAAAGCACATCCATTCAAGACAATTTAATTTAGTTGGGACTACATATTTTTATTACATGGAAATCCTGCCCATTATTGAATTCATCCAATGTGTTGTGTGTTGGGGGGGTTTGGCTGGACTTTTTTGTGTTGTTTTCTTTTCTTTGCTCTCCAGGTGGTATGCAAACTGGTTTTTTGTCTGTGGAGAAGGTGCTGGCAGAAGAGTCCTTCACCCTCATCAGTGTGATATGCAGCACCTGTGGATGATGCTCACGTGCAACCTTAAAGACTTTCAGCTGAGGCAGATAATGAGATGGCGTTCTGCATTTAAGCCATGTGTGATTGGAGCAGAATTGCCGGGAACTCGACCTTGTGACGTTCGTTTGTGAGACGCTGAGGACCGCGCCTGGGTTTGACACATCGTGCCTGTGAAGGAGGACGGGTGAGGGACACATGCTGTCAGCACACATCAGAGGTGATGATTGTCTGAATAAGTGTTAACAGTAATTTGGTATTTTGTTACGCAGTATATTTGAACATTGATGAGAATTGTGCAGCTCGCTTCTCACTGCCGTGGCGTACGGAATGATGATCCTCCACCTGTTGTGAGAAGCTGCTCATTTACATAAAGCTTAAATTCAGACCTGAATGTGTTGCTGATAGTGTGTGCCTTTGAAGGATATTAGTTGTAGCTGTTGTCTTACCTCACCTCTTCTATCCTTCACAGAGAGTCAGTTTGTCGTGTCCACCTGGGGGGTGTTTGGCGGTGAATGTGAGTCCAGAAGCGCCGGGCTTCGATCCCTTACACAATTATTGCACAGGAGAAAAATAAATGTTTTGTTTTTGGAACCGCTTTCTGGTTATTTAGCGCTGGGTTCAGTCAGACGCAGGTCCGCTCCTCAACCCGCGTCGACACATAACACAATGTGTCATTTGTCTGAGTGATGCACTAAAAAACTGACTCATTGGATTGGATTTCCATCTAATATATGTAGTCCCTACTAAATTAAATTACATTATCTTGCATGGATGTGCTTTATTTGAGTTGGGGCTGGAAAACCTGCATATAATTTAATTGAGTTCATCCAATGAGCCATTTTTTTGAATGCATTTTGTTAATGGACAGAGTTAAAATTACTCCTTTAGAGAGTTAAATTATACATGTAGCGATTATCAACTCTCTACAAGTGTAGTTTAACTCTCTGAAGGTGTTATTTTACCACCTGTAAGTTGAGAAATGACTTCTTGCAACACAAGCAGTATGTTATTAATGGTGGGACTATTGACTTTGAGAATAAACTCCACTGTGCAATGTTTAACACTGAATGCAGTTTTTCCCGCATAATGGTTTCACGGAAGCTGGACATTTTTGGACCAGGTTATCATAGATGATCAATACTTAGCTCTGCAGATCTTGGGGAGTGTCTTAGTCTCGCTAAGCTAGAAGCCAACACGCTCCAACAAGAGTGCCGGCAGCCAGTAAAAGACGCACTCACAGTCGCACTTCCACGTCTCACAGCATCCGTCTGACACCTTTGCGATAAGCCCTCTGGGGCAGACGGGAAATGTAGATTTTGGACAAGACACTGGTGTCAACTCGATCTTCCCATTTGTGCAATGCTTGATGAAGCAGTCCTCTGTCCAAGTTTCACCGCAGCTCCAACTTTGCTTCCTCTTCAGGTCTGTGCACTCACACGGCGGCGGTTTGGTAGAAGCCTCTGCATAAGACGGCCGACAGAACAGATGGAAAAAATTACAGTTCGGAGTCTTAAGCACTGTAAAAAAGAATAGTTTAGAATACTTCAAATTTGCGGCAACAGTCTGCACTAAGACTTTTATGTTTTGCCGATGATGAACTATAGACTATAATATATAGTTCATCATCGGCAAAACATAAAAGTCTTAGTGCAGACTGTTGCCTGCAAATCTGAAGTATTCTAAACTATTCTTTTTTTACAGTGAACATTGATATTGTTGCGAAAGCTTTATCTCACAATGTAGAAATAACTACAATGAAAATGTCCTAGTAGTTAATAATTAATAGTTGTGTATGACTGTCCTGACACATAACAGTATTTACAGAAGGCCAGGCTAAACTTTTTCATGAAAATGGCTTCAATATCATTAAAATGACTGTGCTAAGAAAGAAAGAGAAGAAATAATAGAAACATTCTGAGTGGGCAGATCCTTAAACGTGTGCTCCCCTTCCATTTTTAACCATTTACATAAGTCATTAAAAGGGTTTTCTCTGTCTCTATTCTTCTGTTTAAAAACAGGATTCCCAACAATATGATCAAAATTATCCTTGTTTGGAAAGAATTCAGGATTTCTCACCCACATGAATTAAAATATAGAAACTAGAACTCTTGGTGATCTTTGTAGTGGTGTCGTAGATCTCACAGGTGGTTTTCTGATCACTGAACTTTGGTTGGCATTAGCAACATGGCGCCAAGGGAACAAGATTTAAAGTGCCATAAAACTTACATAAAATTGTCAGTTCTATTGGAAAAGCAGGAACTTTTGATGAATAAACTGCCACAACTGAACAAAATAAAAAATATGCACCAGTACTAGATGGGAAGTGTGGCGTTGTTTCTGTGCTAATGGTGGTGGATCCAGGTGTTGTCGAGGTGACAGTTACTGAAGTATGATGTGTTTTTTCTTTAGTGGTACTGGTGATATTTGTGGTTGGTCCTGCAGTGGTTGTCAGTTCTGAGAATGTGGTAGAAGAAGAAGGCGTTATTGAGGTCGATGTGGGCAGCTCCTCTGTGGTGGACTCAGTTACACTTGTTGTACTTGGACTGGTTCCAGTTGTAGGTTGTATCTTGGTAACTGTTACAGCAGTGGTGGTTGTTGCGTTGGGTTGTGTAGTGGATACTGAAGTGACAGCAGTTGTTGCGGTGCTTGTCGTCACTGGTGTAAGGGTGGTGGTCATCACAGTCGGAGTGTTTGCAGTGGTAGCTGAAGCAGTTGTGGTTGTTGTTGTCCTTGATGTCTCATTGGTGACAAGTGTAGTTCTGGTTGTGGGTGATGGGGGCGCTGTTGAAGTGGATTAGACATTGTGTTCAAGTACTTGTGCAACCAAATAAGGAAATCATAGAAAACCATTCAGAGCATCTAAATCCTTAATGATGTTTTGTAGTCCCCTTCCATTTTTTTTTTTTTATTATTTGTGGTTAAAAAAGATTTTCTTTGGTAACACTATACTTTTGTTCCTTATTCAAAGAGGGGATTCCCAGTATTATCAAAAGTCTCCTCACCTGGAAACAATTTAGGATTTGTAATCCATGTTGGTTAAAACAAAGCAACAAAAAGTTATGTCATAGATCCCTGGGGGGGGGGGGGGGGGGGGGGGGGGGGGCTTTCTGACCCTTGAAACTTCTTAGAGTTTACCAGGTTGGAGCCAAAAAACATGGTAGACCTTCAATCAGGACTTAAAGTTACATAAAAATTGGATACAATTGTTAGTTGTGTTGGAAAAGCAGCCATCTCTTGTGATTAAACTGCAACAATAGAACAAAATACGCACCAGTACTGGATGGGAAGTGCGGTGTTGGTTCTGTACTGGCTTCAGGACTTGTTGCCTCTGTGCCAACAGTGGTGAACCCAGTTGTTGTTGTGTTGTGTTTTTCAGTGGATATTAAAGTGACAGCGGTTGTTGAGGCACTTGTAGTCACTGGTGTAAAGGTGGTGGTAAGCACAGTTGTAAGGCTTTCAGTGGTAGTTATAGCAGTTGTGGCTGTTGTCCTTGACGTCTGGGTGGTCATGGGTGTAGTAGTGGATGATGGTGGTGGGGGCGCTGTTGAAG